>NC_132929.1:25348144-25652842 GCF_047675955.1 Chlorocebus sabaeus | reverse complement strand
TTAACTTTTATGTTTTCAAATTATAATAAATGTGGTTTATTTTCTTCTTGATTTGATTTGGTTTTTTAGAAATGTTTTTCTCTGTAAGACATGGACTACGATATAATCTCATGTAAGCTGATCAATTAGAATCGGTTAATTTTGAGTAAGAAAAGGAGGAACATTGGGGAGATCTATAGAGGGGGTGCCTCTTTGCCACTAGACTGGCTCTATGGATACATGGATTCAGGTCCTGTTCTACCACTTACTAGCTCCATAATCTTAGGCAGGTAACTTCGTCTTCTAGTGCCTCAGTTCCCTCATTTTAAAAATGAAGAAAATTATAGTTCTACCTCATAGGATTGTATGAGGAGTGAATACATGCCTATAAAGCTCTAAGAATTCCTAACACATTATAAAAGCTTAATGAATATTAGCTTTTCCTATTATTATTAGTAACTATAAGTACGTACATAAAGGAGTTAAAATATAGTAGGTGATGCTAGTCCATTGTAAGATAAGAAGTATGATTTATAACTTCTATTACAATTTGATCTGTCAGGATTAGATTTGATCCCATAAATTAGAGCTAAGGTGGTCTCTCTTTTTGCCTCTCTGTCTCTCTACATACACAAAGAACACACACACACACCTCTTTATTTAGATACATGTATATGCATATATGTATATGTATGTGTATTTGATAAGTCTTAGAAATTGGCCCTAGAATCTGTACCTGAGACATTCTTGATCCCGATCCTAACAAGACTGAGCCAGACTGTCCCAAAAACACTGAAGCCAAGATGGGACTTGGTTGTTTGACACTTCTCATCATCAGTACTTCAACAATACACAAAATCATCAGCTCTAAATCCCCACTTATTTTTATGCACCCCTTTTTATCTCTCTTCAAAAACCTAGCTATGATGAAGCAAGGGAAGTTTAATGCACAAAATCCACCCTTGTTTGGATAGTGGTCAGGAAACTGAAATGCCAAGTTGTGGGAAATTGACTTGAAGTAGTGGCATGTGGCCACAATACCACAAATTGCTTTGGGCTCTCTGGAGCTGTGGTCAGAGAGGCTCTATTTAAACTATATCCTACTGGCTCATCTTTGATTTTGAGGACCTCTCATGCTTGTATCCAATTATAAAGTCTGTAATAAATCCTGCTCTTTACCGGAAGAGCTACAGTCAGCTTTTATAGCATTCCTTTATGTCCTAAATGAATAATAAATGTGCATAGTGGCTTTCCATCTGCACATATGCAGTTTCATATGTCCTCACGAAGGACGTATATTCTGTATACGTTCTTTCTTGGAAGAACATCGGCATTTTCATTTAATGATTTGAAAGATTGATTTTTTTTTTTTTAAATACCAAAGGTAGATTCTCAGTTTGGCATTCCTTATACTTCTAATGTGCCATGGTTCATTAGACAGAAAACGTATTTGTAATAGTCCAAACCCAGTTTCTGGTCTTGGTACTGCCACTAAAAGCTGTGTGACCTTGGAGAAAGTGCTTGACTTCTCTGTGCCTTAGTTAGTTTGTCAAATATGTGCTTCCCCATTAAAAAAAGGGATTAAAAGATTAATTTCTGAGTTGCTTTATCCTCCACATAATGCCACCTTACCTTTAGGTAACATTTATATATATATATATATAAAGTGATTCAGCATGATACTTTATCACTTAAAAACTACTTTCTTATGCATTCTTATAATTTTAAAAATTATTAATGTTCTGTAATATACCATGAAATATGATACCTTAAAACTCTGTGAATGCTTTTCTCTTTTTTTAGTGTTTTATATTTTACACATCCACATACTTTATCTCATTCATGTTGCCCAACAATCTTATGAAGTAGGATTTGCTGAACTGCTTTCAAAATGATGAGAGGATTTGCTCAGGATCGTGAGCTAATGAGGGACAGAAGTCTTCTGAGAGTTGGGACAGTGTTTTCCTCTATCCCTAAGCTATGTATGATTTATTACTCAGTGAAGAAATCAAAAGAAAAAAAAGAGTCTAGAGTTCTGTCCTTGTTGTAAGACATGGACATTACGAAGATAAATGAGAGCCTTTCTCTCGCCAAATAAGTACAGTGATTCTGATCTTAACTCGAGGGAAAAAGCATTCCAAGGAATTTCAGGTTACGCAGTCCTAAAGATTGAGACATAGAAAAAGAGAACTCCCAGGTATTTCTGTCCAGAATGATGAAGACCTTCTGCCAAAGCTTCTATTAGGCTTTAGAATATGTACAAAGAGTAAATTAGTGCCATATGTCACTTGAGGATAGAAGTTCAGTATTTGCTTTGAATGGTTAACAATTCCAGGCGAGGAAAGGACATTTATTTTGGTAGGATGTTTCTATGTTGTCAATTTGTTTATCTGTTGTATTAAGGCGGACCCAGCTACAGTTTTTTAAAAAATACATAATCTTAAGAAATGCAGCCATTGTTTCCCCAAGGAATTAGCTTTTGAGTGTTCTTTCCAAAGTAATAGGAGTTCACTTCTGTGTTGCTTGTTTTGCCCAAGACTGGGTGAAATTATAAGCTCTGTTCTGCGAGTATTCAGGCAGAAAACACTAAGTGGCCAGAGTATGCTAACTCTGAATATTTTTCTCCTTTTCTCTGCTATTGTAAAAGAAAGAGCTGAATGTTCCACTGTGGTTCTTCTGAATCCTCTTTTCCCAAACAAAAACAATGCCTATTTTCTCTTCAGACTTTTAAGCTCTAGGAATTTGAATAAATTTTGAATACTTCCATTGGCTTGTACTATAACACAGAACAGTCAAATTCTGTTTCATTCACTTTGGTTTAAGATTACAGGGAACTACTCGATTTTCAGATAAATAAAAAACTTCATGGTTTGTATTGTGACCCTCATAATGCCATTCTTAAGACCTGGTCTGCACTGGCTTTCCCAAATCCCTGAGTTCTAGTCTTGGCTCTGTGGCTAATTATTGATGTGATGTTGGGTTAGTCACTTTGTCTCTCTAAGTCTTAATATCCTTATTGGTGAAATTAGAGTCTAAAGAGTTAAAATGCATACACCCAACACTGATTGACTGCCTCTGATGGGCAAGATACTACCCCAGCCCGTTGTAAGTGCTAATACTTTTTGAGTGAAAGGAATAAGGAAAATAAAGCTGAATCAGACTAGCTATCGAGGAATTTACTTGGAGGGTGGGGGTGGGGTGGGATGCAGACGAGTAAACCATACATGAATATAAATGAATAAATAAACAAAGAGTGTGAGTTATGTATCTTAATATTATATCACACTCTACATAGTCACAGTGTAATTTTAGGGAGAAAAAAAGTGCTACCATTCAAATAGTTAAAAATGAATTGGCCCCAAACCTCTTTTGGGGAGGGAAACGTAGGTATGTCATGTACTTTTAGAACTTGAAGTATAGAATTTAATAACCAGAAACGATTTGAGTGTCATCTAGCCCAACTTTCTCACTCTACAGATGAGAAAAACCAAGGATTAATTTCCATTAAGATCAGAAATAAGCTATGGTACCTGCTATTACCGTAACTATTTTCTACTGTTCTGGATATCCTTGTTAAAGTACAAAGACATGAAACTGAAATATCCATGAATGAGATAAGACGTGAAACTGAAATAAACCTATTGGAAAGGAAGAACACAGATCATAATATGATTATAAATCTAGTCAATCCATAAGAATAATCTGTAAAACTTTCAGTAGGATAATTTAGTTATGTCTAATTATGAAAGTAACATTACAAAAATTAAAAGCTTTATTTTAGTACAACAATTTAAAAACTTATCCTATCAAAAAAAAGTTTAAATTCTGCCCTTTGTATCCATGGGTTTTGTATCTATGGACTCTACCAACCATAGATGGGAAATATTTGAAAAAAAAAAGGATGGTTGTGTCTGTACTGAACATGTACAGAGTTTTTTTCTCGTCATTATTCCCTAAACAATACAGTATAAGAACTATTTACATAGCATTTACATTGTATTAGGTATTATAAGTAATCTAGAGATGACTTAAAGTATGCAAGAGGATATGGGTAGGCTATATGCAAATGCTATGCCATTTTATGTAAGGGACTTGAGCATCCTCAGATTGGGAGTCCTGTAACCAATCCCCCATGGATTCAAGGGACGACTGAACAAATCTATAAGGCTATGGTATGAACCTATGTGAAAAAGCAAAACTAAACTACACTAAAATTCCTTAACTAATTGAGGTACTTTAAAAAATGGAATTCCTAAAAAGATTTGACCTTCTCCTTGAAGTTGTATTTAAGTTTATAAAATATCAGTTCTTTTCAAATAATTAAGAGTTTAACATAGACCTAACCAAAATCTCAAATAAATTTTGTAGGAAAATTAATACATTTATTCAAATGTTTACTTTGATGAATACATTGATTCTATCAGGAAAAATAAATGGGTGATTATAGTTAAGAGTTTTTGAAGAGGAAGAGAATAAAGGTGATTTTGTTTCTTCTATGTATTGCCAGTTATTATAAGGCTACAGTAATGAAAACAAGAGATGCATTAAGTGTCATATCAATGAATAAAATTGAAATCCATAAATCAGATGGTAGTGAGTAAAATGATTTATTTGTGACACAGAAAGCATCCCAGCTTAATGGGGAAATGATTGATTGTTCAACAAATGTTGATGTAACATCATCTTTTTTGGAAAACTTGAAATTTGCTCCTCATATGTACATCAAACTTTCAATTTCAATCATAAATTTCAATTGGGATAAGTAATTATGAAAAAAATCAATAAAAACAAATAAAATATAGATATCTGTATATATAATATTGGCATAGATAAGGCTTATCTAAACAAAACTACAAAACAAAGTATAAACTTTTGATGAATTTGATCCTTTAGAAACAGAAAACTTCATATCAAAAAACTGGAAATAAAATGAAAAGACCATCAGCCAGCTGTAGTGGTACATGTAGTCCCAGCTACTCTAGAGGCAGAGGTGGGAGGATCGCTTGAGCTCAGGAATTTGAGGCCAACCTGGGCAACATGGCAAGACCCCGTCTCTAAAAAAAAAAAAAAAGGACAAGTGGCCAGGTGCAGTGGGGCACACCTATAATCCCAGCACTTTAGGTGGCCAAGGTGGGTGGATCACCTGAGGTCAGGAGTTTGAGACCAGCCTGAACAACATGGCGAAACCCCGTCTCTACTAAAATTACAAAAAAATTAGCTGGGCATGGTGGAGCATGCCTGTAATCCCAGCTACTCTGGAGGCTGAGGCAGGGGAATCGCTTGAACCAGGGAGGCAGAGGTTGCAGCGAGCCAAGATTGCGCCATTGCACTCCAGCTTGGGCAACAAGAGCAGAACTCCGTCTCAACAACAACAACAAAAAAAGACAAATGATAAATTGGATAAAATATTTGCGTTGTTTTTTTTGACAGAATTAATAGACTTAATAACTATAGAATTCTTACAAATCACTAATAAATACACTGGTATCAGAATAGGAAAAATAAAATAGGCAGATACAATTAGATAATTCCAAGAAGAAATGTCACTGGCCAATAAAATTTGAAAAAAGTGTTAAACTCATTGATAAGAAATGCAGTAAACAATAGTGACATAGCTTTTGAATTTGCATATGGTGAAAGATAATTCTTAATAATCTGATGTAGAAACTTACGCTGCTATGACGTTTTTGGAAATCAGTTTGACATTATGTATGACATTGAGCATTTGGAGAGTTCATACACTTTGCCATAGAAATTTTGCTTCTGGAGCTGGGAGGTCATAAATGATTACTAGAATGTAGTCAGAATTATATTAATAATTAATTATTGTAATAATTACCATAATTATGTAATTAGAATGTGACGCAACACTCTTTTCATGGTAAACGGGCAGAATGGTATGACAACACATGCTGTTTTCACTCAGTATCTGTTATGGTTTGGTTCTGCTTCGTGGAAATACTATTTTCTATCTCTTTTGGCAAAGTGAAGCCACATCAAACAATGTATTGGAGAGAAAGTTCTCAACAGCACATTTCTTTAGATCAGACATCAGACAAACATCTTCAATAATAATTAGTTTCCCCTACCACAGAGTTCCCCAACTCCCAGGCCACAGACCTGAGCTCCGCCTCCTGTCAGAGCAGTGGCAGCAGCATTAGATTCTCAAAGGAGTGCAAACCCTATTGTGAACTGCGCAGCGGTTTATATATTGCAATGTAATAATAGAAATAAAGTGCATATTAAATGTAATGTGCTTGAATCATCCTGAAACCATCCACCTTCCCCTGATCTGTGGAAAAGTGTCTTCCACAAAACTGGCCCCCAGTGACAAAAAGGTTGGGGACCACTCCTATCATATAGGAGGAGACACAAACTAATACGCTACACACAAAATCTCCACTGGGCCTGTTTAATGTAGAAAACCATGAAACATTCCCTAAAGCTTTATCCTAAGCTGGCTTATTGCTTTATGGTGTTGCAGGAAATGACTTGGAAAAGTTTATAAGCAGAGTCTGCTGAGAAGCTTCTGAAGATCCCTGTGACCTAGGGACAAAGCATCCACATTTTCCTCTAAACGCTGAAGACTTTGGCAGACTTCTTATTTTGGCAAAATATTGTATGTTCTGAAATTAATGGAGCATTTCTTTTTTTTTTTTTTTCCACTTTAATGGATGACAGTGTGGAAGTAATTCGTCTAGGACACAGTTATTTTATAAACTGGGATCGGAAGATGTATTATTCTCGAAAAGCAACACCTGCAGAGGCTCGGACGACCACGCTCAATGAGGAACTGGGGCAGATTGAGTACATTTTCTCCGACAAAACGGGTACCCTCACTCAAAACATCATGACCTTTAAAAGATGTTCCATTAATGGGAGAATCTATGGTAAGAGACACAATTCCTTTCTCTTAACGGTATTGTTAACAATTTCTTGAATAACTGACCCCGTTAAAAAAAATTTTAAAATCCAAAACAATCACTGGCTTTCTTATTAATACGGCACCATCAGCATCTACCATATAGATGCTGGTATGCTTGGCAGACAGTAAATTCTCACTGAATATGTATTGGATAAATGTTGAGTAATTTACATGAAACTTTGGATTTATTGCCATTTATGGATAAAGAAGAGGGTTAGATATGATAACTCTCTGAAGTTCTTTCCAGTGCTCTGTGGGATTCTTTATTATTATTATTATACTTTAAATTCTGAGATACATGTGCAGAACGTGCAAGTTTGTTACATAGGTATACATGTGCCATAGTGGTTTGCTGCACCCATCAACCTGTCATCTACATTAGGTATTTCTCCTAATGCCATCACTCCCCTAGCCTCCACTCCCCAACATGCTGTGGTGTGTGATGTTCCCCTCCCTGTGTCCTTGTGTTCTCATTGTTCAACTCCCACTTATGAGTGAGAATATGTGGTGTTTGGTTATCTGTTCCTGTGTTAGTTTGCTGAGAATGATGGTTTCCAGCCTCATCCGTGTCTCTGCAAAGAACATGAATTCATCCTTTTTTATGGCCGCATAGTATTTCATGGTGTATATGTGCCATATTTTCTTTATCCAGTCTATCATTGATGGGCATTTGGGTTGGTTCCAAGTCTTTGCTGTTATGAATAGTGCTGCAATAAACATATGTGTGCATGTGTCTTTATAGTACAGTGATTTGCAATCCTTTGGGTATATACCCAGTAATGGAATTGCTGAGTCAAATGGTATTTCTGGTTCTAGATCTTGAGGAATTGCCACAGTGTCTTCCACAATGGTTGAACTAATTTACACTCCCACCAACAGTGTAAAAGTGTTCCTATTTCTCCACATCCTCTCCAGCGTCTGTTGTTTCCTGACTTTTTAATGATTGCCATTCTAACTGGCATGAGATGTTATCTCATTGTGGTTTTGATTTGCATTTCTCTAATGATCAGTGATGGTGAGCTGTTTTTCATATGTTTGTTGGCCACATAAATGTCTTCTTTTGAGAAGTGTCTGTTCATATCCTTTGCCCATTTTTTGATGGTGATGTTTTTTTTTTCTTGTAAGTTTGTTTAAGTTCCTTGTAGATTCTGCATATTAGTCCTTTGTCAGATGGATAGATTGAGAAAATTTACTTCCATTCTGTAGGTTGCCTGTTCACTCTGATGATAGTTTCTTTTGCAGTGCCGAAGCTCTTTAATTAGGTTCCATTTGTCAATTTTGGCTTTTGTTGCCACTGCTTTTGGTGTTTTAGTCATGAAGTCTTTGCCCATGCCTATGTCCTGAATGGTATTGCCTAGGTTTTTTTCTAGAGTTTTTATGGTTTTAGGTCCTATGTTTAAGTCTTTAATCCATCTTGAATTAATTTTTGTATAAGGTGTAAGGAAGGGGTCCAGTTTCAGTTTTCTGCATATGGCGAGCCAGTTTTCCCAACGCTATTTATTAAGTAGGGAATCCTTTCTCCATTGCTTGTTTTTGTCAGGGTTGTCAAAGATCAGATGGTTGCAGGTGTGTGGTGTTATTTCTGAGGCCTCTGTTCTGTTCAATTGGTCTATATATCTCTTTTGGTAGCAGTACCATGCTGTTTTGGTTGCTGTAGCCTTGTAGTATAGTTTGAAGTCATGTAGCATAATGCCTCCAGCTTTGTTCTTTTTGCTTAGGATTGTCTTGGCTATATGGGCTCTCTTTTGGTTCCATATGAAGTTTAAAGTAGTTTTTTCTAATTCTGTGAAGAAAGTCAATGGTAGCTTGATGGGGATAGCACTAAATCTGTAAATTACTTTGGGCAGTATGGCCATTTTCACAATATTGAATCTTCCTATCCACAAGTATGGGATGTTTTCCCATTGTTTGTGTCCTCTCTTATGTCCTAGAACAGTGGTTTGTAGTTCTCCTTGAAAAGGTCCTTCATATCCCTTGTTCGCTGTATTTCTAGGTATTGTATTCTCTTTGTAGCTATTGTGAATGGGAGTTTACTCATCATTTGGCTCTCTGTCTATTATTGGTGTATAGGAATGCTTGTAATTTTTGCACATTGATTTTGTATCCTGAGACTTTGCTGAAGTTGCTTGTCAGCTTAAGGAGATTTTTGGCTGAGACGATGGGGTTTTCTAAATATACAATCATGTCATCTGCAAACAGAGATAATTTGATTTCCCCTCTTCCTATTTGAATACACTTTATTTCTTTGTCTTGCCTTATTGCCCTGGTCAGAACTTCCAATACTATGTTGAACAGAAGTGGCGAGAGAGGGCATCTTTGTCTTGTGCCGGTTTTCAAAGGGAATATTTCCAGCTTTTGCCCATTCAGTATGATATCGACTGTGGGTTTGTCATAAATAGGGTCTTATTATTTTGAGATACATTCCCTTAATACCTAGTTTATTGAGAGATTTTAGCATGAAGGGGTGCTGAATTTTATCAAAGGCCTTTTCTGCATCTGTTGAGATAATATGTGGTTCTAATCATTGGTTCTGTTTATGTGATGGATTATGTTTATTGATTTGCATATGTTGAACCAGCCTTACATATCAGTGATGAAGCCAACTTGATCGTGGTGAATAAGCTTTTGGGCATGCTGCTGGATTTGGTTTGCCAGTATTTTATTGAGGATTTTCGCATTGATGTCCATCAGGGATATTGGCCTGAAATTTTCTTTTTTTGTTGTGTCTCTTTCCGGTTTTGGTATCAGGATGAGGCTGGCCTGATAAAATGAGTTAAGGAGGAGTTTCTCTTTTTCTCTTGTTTGGAATAGTTTGAGAAGGAATGGTACCAACTCCTCTTTGTATTTCTGGTACAGTTCAGCTGTGAATCTCTCTGGTCTTGGACTTTTTTTGGTTGGTAGACTATTAATTACTGCCTCAATTTCAGAACTTGTTACTGGTCTATTTAGAGATGCAACTTCTTCCTGGTTTAGTCTTGGGAGTTTGTATGTGTCCGGGAATTTATCCATTTCTTCTAGATTTTCTAGTTTATTTGCGTAGAGGTATTTATAGTATTCTCTGATGGTAGTTTGTATTTCTGTGGGATTGGTGGTGATATTCCCTTTATCATTTTTTATTGTGTCTATTTGATTCTTCTCTCTATTCCTCTTTATTATTCTGGCTAGTGGTCTATTTTGTTAATCTTTTCAAAAAACCAACTCCTGGATTCATTGATGTTTTGAAGGGTTTTTCGTGTCTCTATCTCCTTCAGTTCTGTTCTGATCTTAGTTATTTCTTGTCTTCTGCTAGCTTTTGAATTTGTTTGCTCTTTCTTCTCTAGTTATTTTAATCGTGATGTTAGGATGTCGATTTTAGATATTTCCCTCTTTCTCCTGTGGGAATTTAGTGCTATAAATTTCCCTCTAAACAGCTTTATCTATGTCCCAGAGATTCTGCTACATTGTTCCTTTGTTCTCATTGGTTTCAAATAACTTATTTATTTCTGCCTTTATTTCATTATTTACCCAGTAGTTGTTCAGGAGCAAGTTGTTCAGCTTCCATGTAGTTGTGTGGTTTTGAGTGAGTTTCTTAATCCTGAGTTCTACTTTGATTGCACTGTGGTCTGAGACTGTTTGTTATGATTTCTGTTCTTTTGCATTTGCTGAGTAGTGTTTTACTTCCAATTATGTGGTCAGTTTTAGAATAAATGCAATGTGGTGCTGAGAAGAATGTATATTCTGTTGATTTGGGGTAGAGAGTTCTGTAGATGTCTATTAGGTCCACTTGGTGCAGAGCTAAGTTCAAGTGCTGAATATCCTTGTTAATTTTCTGTCTTGTTGATCTGTCTAATATTGACAATGAGGTGTTAAAGTCTCCCACTATAATTGTATGGGAGTCTAAGTCTCTTTGTAGGTCACTGAGAACTTACTTATTTTATGAATCTGGGTGCTCCTGTATTGTCTGCATATGTATTTAGGATAGTTAACTCTTCTTGTTGCATTGATCCCTTTACCGTTTTGTAATGCCCGTCTTTGTCTCTTTTTATCTTTGTTGGTTTAAAGCCTGTTTTGTCAGAGACTCGGATTGCAACCTCTGCTTTTTTTTTTGCTTTCCATTTGCTTGGTAAATATTCCTCCATCCCTTTATTTTGAGCCTATGTGTGTCTTTGCATATATCATGGGTCTCCTGAATACAGCACAGCAATGGGTCTTGACTCTTCATCCAATTTGCCAGGGTATATCTTTTAATTGGGGCATTTAGCCCATTTACATTTAAGGTTAATATTGTTATGTGTGAATTTGATCCTGTCATTATGATGCTAGCTGGTCATTTTGCCCATTAGTTGATGCAGTTTCTTCATAGCGTCGATGGTCTTTACAATTTGGTATGTTTTTGTAGAGGCTGGTATGGGTTATTCCTTTCCATATTTAGTGCTTCTTTCAGGAGCTAAGGCAGACCTGGTGGTGACAAAAATCTCTCAGCATTTCCTTGTCTTTAAAGGAGTTTATTTCTCCTTCACTTATGAAGCTTAATTTGGCTGGATATGAAATTCTTGATTAAAAATTCTTTAAGAATGTTGAATATTGGCCCTCACTCTCTTCTGGCTTGTAGGGTTTCTGCAGAGAGAACCACTGTTTGTCTGATGGGCTTCCCTTTGTGAGTAACCTGACCTTTCTCTCTGGCTGTCCTTAACATTTTTTCCTTCATTTCAACCTTGGTGAATCTGACGAGTATGTGTCTTGGGGTTGCTCTTCTCAAGGAGTATCTTTGTGGTGTTCTCTGTGTTTTCTGAATTTGAATGTTGGCTTACCTTGCTAGGTTGGGGAAGTTCTCCTGGATAATATCCTAAAGAGCATTTTCCAACTTGGTTTCATTCTCCCCATCACTTTCAGCTACATGAAATGTAGGTTTGGTCTTTTCACATAGACCCATATTTCTTGGAGGCTTTGTTCATTCCTTTTCATTCTTTTTTCTCTAATCTTGTCTTCATACTTTATTTCATTAAGTTGATCTTCAATCTCTCTGATATTCTTTCTTCCACTTGATTGATTCAGCTATTGATTCTTGTGTATGCATCATGAAGTTCTCGTGCTGTGTTTTTGAGCTCCATCGGGTCACTTATGTTCTTCTCTAAACTGGTTATTCTAGCTAGCAATTCGTCTAACCTTTTTACAAAGTTCTTAGCTTCCTTGCATTGGGTTAGAACATGTTCCTTTAGCTTGGAAGAGTTTGTTTTTACCCACCTTTTGAAGCCTACTTCTGTTAATTCGTCAAACTCATTCTCTGTCCAGTTTTGTTTGCTTGCTGGTCAGGAGTTGTGTTCCTTTGTAGGAGAAGAGGCGTTCTGGTTTTTGGAATTTTCAGCCTTTGTGCACTGGTTTTTCCTCACCTTTGTGGATTTATCTACCTTTGGTCTTTGTTGTTGGTGACCTTCGGATGGGGTTTTGTGTGGACATCCTTTTTGTTGCTGTTGATGCTATTCATTTCTGTTTGTTAGTTTTTCTTCTAACAGGCCTCTCAGTTGCAGGTCTGCTGGAGTTTGCTGGAGGTCCACTCCAGAACCTGTTTGCCTGAGTAACACCAGTAAAGGCTGCAGCCCAGCAAAGATTGCTGCCTATTCCTTCCTCTGGAAGCTTTGTCCCAGAGGGGCACTTGCCAGATGTCAGCCAGAGCTCTCCTGTATAAGGTGTCTGTCGACCTCTGCTGGGAGGTATCTCCCAGTCAGGTTACCCGGGGTGTCAGGGACCCACTTGAGGAGGCAGTCTGTCCCTTAGTGGAGCTAGAGCACTGTGCTGGGAGATCCGCTGCTCTCTTCAAAGCTGGCAGGCAGGAACATTTAATTCTGCTGAAGCCGTGCCCACAGCCACCCCTTCCCCCAGGTGCTCTGTCCCAGGGAGATGGGAGTTTTATCTATAATCCCCTGACTGGGGCTGCTGCCTTTCTTTCAGAGATGCCCTGCCCAGAGAGGAGGAATCTAGAAAGGCAGTCTGGCTACAGAGGCTTTGCTGAGCTGTGGTGGGCTCTGCCTGGTTCAAACATCCCGGCTTTGTTTACACTGTGAGGGGAAAACTGCCTACTCAAGCCTCCATAATGGTGGGTGCCCCTCACCCCACCAAGCTTGAGCGTACCAGGTCAACTTCAGACTGCTGTACTGGCAGTGAGAATTTCAAGCCAGTGGATCTTAGCTTGCTGGGCTCCATGGGGGTGGGATCTGCTGAGCTGGACCACTTGGCTCCCTGACTTCAGCCCCCTTTCCAGGGGCATGAACAGTTCTGTCTCACTGGCATTCCAGGTACCACTGGGGTATAAAAAAAATTCCTGCAGCTAGCTCGGTGTCTGCCCAAACGGCTGCCCAGTTTTGTGCTTGAAACCCAGGGCCCTGGTAGTGTAGGCACCCGAGGGAATCTCCTGGTCTGCAGGTTGTGAAGACCATGGGAAAAGCATAGTATCTGGGCTGGAATGCACCATTCTTCATGGCACAGTCCCTCAAGGCTTCCCTTTGCTAGGGGAGGGGGTTCCCTGACTCCTTGCACTTCCTGGGTGAGGCAACACCTCACCATGCTTCTGCTCACCCTTCGTGGGCTACACCCACTGTCTAACCAGTCCCAGTGAGATTAGCCAGGTACCTTAGTTAGAAATGCAGAAATCATCCCCCTTCTGCGTTGATCTCACTGGGAGCTACAGACTGGAGCTGTTCCCATTTGGCCATCTTGCCCTGGTCTCCCCAGCTGTGTGATTCTGTTCTGTAGTGCTCAATAGAACCATGTCCTAGGGTGGTCAAGTTCTTGATTATCTGAGTTATCTCAGTAAGGGCAGCATTTTATACTTGATTCCTATCAGCTCTGGGGTTTATGTAAGTGCACAGGGTTTTGGGAATCTACTATTCATTTACAGGGCTGCCTTGAATGGCCAGATAAGCTGTTTCATTAATACCCACTTCTTGTTTGTGTGCTTTTCTCAGAATACATGCTCTATATTTGGCTTTTCAAGCATTCTATTTATATGTGACCCTTGTCACCCCAACGCTGGCCGATTTGCATATTGTTCCTTCTGCTGAGAGCACAGAGGCTCTGCAGAACTTTCTGTGGATTCCTCTGGTCTCCCAATGTCCCTTCACAGGACTCTGAGTGTCCAGTTTCTCAATACAGAAATCTCAGGAAGTAAAGGAAATCCAAAAAAGAGGGAAAACCTTTCCTTTGTCCCCTGATGGGAAACTTCATACATTGCCAAGTATTTTAAAGCAAGATTTGACCCTGAACAAAACTAAGAAATAGAAGAAGTTGATGTTTGCAATCTCCTACTTTTTGACTTCCTTTGGTTACCCACACCCATATAACCCGTGGTCATTATGGTTTCCTCAGCTGTCTTCCACTCTCAGTTTCCTCTCCTGTCTTCTCTGGTAGTGGACAAGATGATTTCCAACCTGGATTTCCACAAGCCCACAGTGGTATTGTTATATCAATATATTAATCTTATATCAGTATCATAATGGCTGGTAAATAACAGAACCTTTCCTTAAAAAGTTTCCATTGGACATTATTTTCAGAGGCTTTCTAAAAATATTGCTTTAACCCAAAAAGTAGTTTAAATGGGAAACTTTTAATCAGAATATTGAAAATATTTTGAATTTTGGGGACCTTTGGGATTTTTTTTTTTTTTTTTGGCCACATATTGATCTAATAATACAATCACTTCTAGGAAGCAATCTTAAAGGAATTATCAGACATGTGGACCAAGATTCATTTGTAGAAATGTTTATCACATTTTGTGATAAAGGTTCTATTTTTGGAGAAGGCCCTTGACTTTCACAAGATCTTTGCAAATCTCCAAATTCACAAATCCCATGATAGCTTGTAATTCCTCTCATGAAATGCAGGAAAGTAACTTAAAGATTTAAGTGATCCTTTAGACTCTTATTTTATATGCTATTATAATTTATAATGCATTTATAATACCATTAAAAGAAATTCTTACTAAAGCACTCACAGAATGTTTCAGAATCATTTTTCCTTGTTTTCATACAAGTTGGGCATATTAATATCACAGATGCAGGCCTTGGGAAAATGTAACATTCGACTGTAATTTATCTAAATCTTCTATTTCCTGGGTAAGAAATATTATCTTCTTAGGCAATTTTTCTTCACTTTCATCACCAGCCCTGTAAATGGGCTTTTATTATAGGGAGGAGGCAGACCATTTAACACAAAGACACATTTTTTTTTCTTTTTCTTTTTTCCATCATTTTATTAGAGTGACTGCGTACAGGGTAACCACTAGAGCATAACACAGTGAATTTGAGATTTAAATTCCAGGTGCTAGGCCAGGTTCATTCACTAGCTCAGGGACTCCTCCCACACCACAGCCATACAGCATTCCAGATTCAGACCAATGCCCCAGAGAAACAACAAATAGAACTGCTTGTCGAGTGGTTGGTGCTCATAGCATTGTATAGCGAAGAGAGAGAGAACTTAGATTAAAAAACCCACTATACTTACTTTAGTTTTCATTTAGTCATGTCATTTTGAACCATTCTTTGGTTCTCTTATTCATAAAACAGAATGAAGAGCTTCACTTTGCAAGTTTATTATAAGGATCAGTGATAATTTAAAAGCCTGGCACAGGTTGATTCAAGTAACTCTTTTTGTTTTTTTTTTTTCAACTTTTAAGTTCAGGGGTACATGTTCAGGATGTGCAGGTTTGTTACATAGGTAAACGTGTGCCATGGTAGTTTCCTGGACAGATCATCCCATCACCTAGGTATTAAGTCTAGCTGTTCTTTTAGCTGTTCTTCCTGATTCTCTCCCTTCCCACATCAACAGGCCCCAGTGTGTGCTGTATCCCCCATGTGTCCATGTGTTCTCATCATTCAGCTCCCACTTACAAGTGAGAACATGCAGTGTTTGTTTTTCTATTCTCATATTAGTTTGCTGAGGATAATGGATTCCAGCTCCATCCATGTCCCGGCAAAGGATATGACCTCATTCCTTTTTATGGTTGCACAGTATTCCATGGTGTATATGTACCACATTTTCTTTATCCAGTCTATCAATGATGGGCATTAGGTTAATTCCATGTCTTTTCTATTGTGAATAGTGTGGCAATGAACATCTGTGTGTGTGTATCTTTATAATAGAATGATTTATATTCCTTTGGTATATACCCAGTAATTGAAATGCTGGATCAAATGTTATTTCTGCCTTTAGGTCCTTGAGGAATCGTCACACTGTCTTCCACAATGGTTGAACTAATTTACAGTCCCACTGTAAGAGGTTCTTTTTCTCCACAACCTTGCCAGCACCTGTTATTTTTTGACCTTTTAATAATAGCCATTCTGACTGGTGTGAGATGGTATCTCATTGTGGCTTTGATTTGCCTTTCTCTCCAATGATCAATAATGTTAAGCTTTTTTTCATATTTTTGTTGTCCTCATTTATTCTTCTTTTGAGAAGTGTCTGTTCATGTCCTTTGCCCACATTTTAATGGGAGTTGACAGGTTTTTTCTCTTGCACGTTTGTTTAAGTTCCTTGTAGATTCTGGATATCAGACCTTTGTCAGATGGATAGATCACAAAATTTTTCTCTCATTCTGTAGGTTGTCTGTTTACTCGGATGATAGTTTCTTTAAGTCACTCATTATTATTATAAGAAATATAATCCTGGCAAATAGTATGAAACCTTCCAATGCCAAGTAAAAATTAAAAAAAATTAATGCCTCACAATAGGGAAAGTGAAAGTAAATTATGCTACATCTATAATCATGGGCTACTATACAACGATTCAAAATAAGATTCAAAACAATTTGATTGATAGGATAAATTCTCATGGTTAAAAACTGTAAGAACAAGAAGTTTATGAACAATGTGGTGAATATATGTGTATATAAAAATACACAATGAAAATCATTCTACAAATACTAGTTATTTCTGGATGAAGGGAAGTGATTTTTATTTTCTATTGTAAATGTCCCCTATTTTCCATTATACCTGTAATAAGTACATATTAGCTTTATACTAAGAAAAAAGTTATTTTAAATTTCTGGCATATGGGGGGCTATGTTATCTGACTGCAGAAAGTACTGGCATTGTTTAAGGTTTACATGCTAATTTGACCTTGATATTACACAGATGTATCTGGCCCAGACCAAGATAGGCAAAGTTCTGCATTGCGGAGAATTGATCTGGCAAGGGTATAATTTTGGATTTCTCAACAGTGGGAATAACGTGGAAGAAATTTGCCTCTTGCAAATATCATAGATAATGTAATAACAGAATGATAACATTTACAGAGAAACATGATTGCTTCTTTTTTGTTTTAATGCCTACTGCATTTTAGTCCTATCTTGGGTAAACACGAATGTCTCACTGCATAATTGCCATATTTAGGGTTACAATTTGAAAACACTCCTAAAACCATTCCCCTGTTTAAATTCATAATGCCATTTGGTAATGGTGATATAATAAATAATAAGTGTATTCCTTAAAACTAAATGTCTAATCTAATTTCAATTTCACTTTTAATTCTCAATTTTTGTTTTGTCAGGTGAAGTACCTGATGACCTGGATCAGAAGACTGAAGTAACTCAGGTGTGGAAGTGATCAAGTTTTATTCTTAGTTTCAATTTCAAATTATATGTGGTTTTAAGAAAATGATAAACTTTTAGTGTCCTGATTTCCACTAAGACCAGATGAGATACTTAATGCATAACATTAAAAAATAGATTAATATGATTCAGAATTCCTTCTTATACTACTGAACCAACCACAGAGTTCCTCCTGTTTTTTATTCTTGAGATATTTATGCAGATACAAGGAATCATATTTCCTCACCTTTTACATAGTGGAGAAATATAATTACATAGGTGGTGGCATAATTTACATAATGTTCTTCAACTTTCTCAACAATATATCTTGGAGATCTTTCCAGATTAGTTTTAAAAAAGTACTTTCTCATTCTTTTTAATGGCTGAATGGAATTTTGTTATATTGATGTTCCAAAATTTATATGAAGACATTTAGGATTTTCAATATTTTTCTAGTAAAGAAAATGCAGCAAAAAAGCCCCAAAACTGGATACATATGTTATTTCACATGTTAGAGAATATAGAATCTGTTTCTAGAAATAGAATTGCTAAATCAAAAGATATATGCATTTGTAATTTGATAAATATTGCAAATTGCCTTCTTTAGAATTTATAACAATTTACCCTGACACAAACAAGTGTAAGAATGTCTGATTTCCCCCACTCTCACCAACACGTTTTATCAAAGTTTATGATCTTTGGTGAGATTATATGAAAAATGGGTACATCAATATTCATTCTAATTTTAACTTCTCTTATTATAAGTGAGGTTCAACATGTTTTCATATGTTTGAGAGCTAATTATGTTTCTGTAAGTTTCTGGTTCGTAAATTTTTTACCCATTTTTTTCTATTGGGTTGTCTATTACAAAAATTAATTTGTATATTTCTATACTGGGGAAAATAAGTATTTGTCTGTGAAATGAGTTTTATGTATTCTTTTCACAATTTGTCATTTGTCCCATGATTATTTTTTCTGGTATTTTTGCCATGAGAAATATTTTATTTTCATGTAATTGAGTTTATCACTTTTTCCTCCATCACTGAGTTTTATGTCTTAGATACAAAGCACACCATCATTATAGAGTTAATGTTTTACGTTTAAATCTTAGATTCATTTGGATTTTATCCTGGTGTAGAAGGTAAAGCATAAGTCCAACTATATTTTTCTCCAGGTGATTACTGACTTTACCCATTTATTTAAAAGCCTGTCCTCTTTTTCACTGATTTGGGATGTTACCTTTATAGCATGCCAAACTCTTGTGTACTAGATCTATTACTGAATTTTTGATGTGTTTTCTTTCTATGCATATGTTAGTATCATACAGTTTTAATTGTTGACAAAGGCTGGGTGTGGTGGCTGATGGCTGTAATCCCAGCACTTTGGGAGGGTGAGGTGGGAGGATCACGTGAGGTCAAGAGTTTGAGACTAGGCTGGCCAGCATGGTGAAACCCTGTCTCTACTACAAGCATAAAAATTAGCCAGGTGTGGTGGTGGATGCCTATAGTCCCAGCTACTTGGGGGGCTGAGGCAGGAGATTTGCTTGAACCTGGGAGGCAGAGGTTGCAGTGAGCTGAGATCTCACCACTGCACTCCAGACTGGGAGACAGAATGAGACTTCATCTCAATAAAAAAAAAAAATTATTGACATTGACAAGGCTCTAACATTTGGTAAGACTAATTGTTTTTCAGTGCTCTTTTTTTTTCTGTAGATTTCTCTGAACTGTTTTGCTTAAACTTTCCTCACGATTTTTTGTTAGAATGATGTTAAATTTATTGATTATCTTAAGAAGTGTTAATATGCTTATGATGTTGAATCTTCTTATCCAAGAACATAGCATGTATTTCAAGCTACTTAAGTCATATTTTGTGCCTCTCAGAAGCATTTTCAGGTTTTCTGCATAAATACGTTACTCACTAAAAAAAATTATTCCCAGGTATGCAATTAATTTTGGGGGGTTCTTTGAAACCAATGAGAACAAAGACACAACATACCAGAATCTCTGGGACACATTTAAAACAGTGTGTAGAGGGAAATTTATAGCACTAAATGCCCAGAAGAGAAAACAGGAAAGATTTAAAATTGACACCCTAACATTACAATTAAAATAACTAGAGAAGCAAGAGCAAACACATTCAAAAGCTAGCAGAAGGCAAGAAATAACTAAGATCAGAGCAGAACTGAAGGAGATAGAGACACCAAAAATCCTTCAAAAAATCAATGAATCCAGGAGCTGGTTTTTTGAAAAGATTAACAAAATTGATAGACTGCTAGCAAGACTAATAAAGAAGAAAAGAGAGAAGAATCAAATAGATGCAATAAAAAATGATAAAGGGGATATCACCACCAATCCCACAGAAATACAAACTACCATCAGAGAATACTATAAACGTCTCTACACAAATAAACTAGAAAATCTAGTAGAAATGGATAAATTCCTGGACACATACATGCTCCCAAGACTAAACCAGAAAGACGTTGAATCCCTGAATAGACCAATAACAGGTTCTGAAATTGAGGCAATAATTAATAGCCTACCAACCAAAAAAAGTCCAGGACCAGATGGATTCACAGCCGAATTCTACCAGAGGTACAAAGAAGAGCTGGTACCATTCCTTCTGAAACTATTCCAATCAACAGAAAAAGAGAGAATCCTCCCTAATTCATTTTATGAGGCCAATATCATCCTGATACCAAAGCCTGGCAGAGAGACAACAAAAAAAGAGAATTTTAGACCAATATCCCTGATGAATGTCGATGCAAAAATGCTCAATAAAATACTGGCAAACTGAATCCAGCAGCACATCAAAAAGCTTATCCACCATGATCAAGTGGGCTTCATCCCTGCGATGCAAGGCTGGTTCAACATATGCAAATCAATAAACGTAATCCATCATATAAACAGAACCAAAGACAAAAACCACATGATTATCTCAATAGATGCCAAAAAGGCCTTTGACAGAATTCAACAGCCCTTCATGCTAAAAACTCTCAATAAACTAGGTATTGAGGAGACGTATCTCAAAATAATAAGAGCTATTTATGACAAACCCACAGCCAGTATCATACTGAATGGACAAAAACATCCCTTTGAAAACTGGCACAAGACGGGAATGCCCTGTCTCATCACTGTTATTCAACATAGTGTTGGAAGTTCTGGCCAGGGCAATCAGGCAAGAGGAAGAAATAAAGGGTATTCAATTAGGAAAAGAGGAAGTCAAATTGTCCCTGTTTGCAGATGACATGATTGTGAACAGGCAACCTACAGAATGGGAGAAAATTTTTACTATTTACCCATCTGACAAAGGGCTAATATCCACAATCTATGAAGAACTTAAGCAAATTTACAAGAAAGAATCAACCCCATCAAAAAGTGGGCAAAGGATATGAACAGACAATTCTCAGAAGAAGACATTTATGCAGCCAACAGACACATGAAAAAACGCCCATCATCACTGGCCGTCAGAGAAATGCAAATCAAAACCACAATAAGACACCATCTCATACCAATTAGAATGGTGATTATTAAAAAGTCAGGAAACAACAGGTGCTGGAGAGGATGTGGAGAAATAGGAACACTTTTACACTGTTGGTGGGACTGTAAACTAGTTCAACCATTGTGGAAGAGAGTGTGGCAATTCCTTAAGGATCTAGAACTAGAAATACCATTTGACCCAGTCATCCCATTACTGGGCATATACCCAAAGGATTATAAATCATGCTGCTATAAACACACATACACATGTATGTTTATTGTGGCACTATTCACAATAGCAAAGACTTGGAACCAACCCAAATGTCCATCAATGATAGACTAGATTAAGAAAATGTGGCACATATACACCATGGAATACTATGCAGCCGTAAAATAGAATGAGTTCATGTCCTTTGTAGAGATATGGATGAAGCTGGAAACCATCATTCTGAGCAAACTGTCGCAAGGACAGAAAACCAAACACTACATGTTCTCACTCATAGGTGGGAACTGAACAATGAGAACACTTGAACACAGGGTGGGGAACATCACACACCGGGGCATGTCGTGGAGTGGGGAGAGGTGGGGAGGGATAGCATTAGGAGATATACCTATTGTAAATGATGAGTTAACGGGTGCAGCACACCAACATGGCACATGTATACATATGTAACAAACCTACACGTTGTGCACATGTACCCTAGAACTTAAAGTATAACTTAAAAGCCCTAAAAAATTTTTATTTTTCTAAAGTACAAGTTGAATACTGAATTTAGCAATACCCCTTTGTCACCTATGAGGATAACAAAATATTTTTTCTTCCATGGATCTATTAATATGATAAATCATATTAACAGATTCAATTTTATCCATATTTTCCTGGAATAAATGCCACTTGTCATGTTAAACTGTTTTTTAATGTGGTACTAGATTCTGTTTACTAATGCTTGGTTTAGATATGCACATTGATCTTTGTAAGAGACATGGTTCTGCAGTGTTCTTTTTTGGGGTAATAATTGTTTTGCTACCAATGTTATATTTGCTTTAGAAACACAGATGGGGATCCTTCCTTCTTTTTGTATTCTGTGGGACAGTTTACATGAAATCAAAATAATGTATGCCTTAAAGTTTTCACAAAATCCCCCTATAAAATTATGTTGACCTGGTGCTATTTCAGGTGGTAGCTCTTAGATAATGTTCTTATGTTCTCGTCTACAGTAGTTATCTGTTTAGAATTTCTATCTCTTTTGGAGTGATTTGGAAAATTATATTTTCTTAGACTATTGTCTAATTCAGTCAGATTTTCACATTTATTTGCAAACACTCATAAGTCTTTTAAATTCACATTTATTTACAAAGACTCGTAAGTCTTTTAAATTCACATTTCTTTTCACATTTATTTGAAAAGACTCATAAGTCTTTTAATTTCCTCTTTATCTGTGGTTCTTTTTATTATTTATCTTTTGTTTTTGTCCTTTCCTGTCTTGCTTATGTTAGCAGTTTAGTTGCCCCTTTCTCCCACAAAAAAGTATAGCTGTTGGATTTACTTATTTTTTTTCCTGCATTTTAATCAATAACTTCTGCTTCTTTATTAATGCCTTCTTCATTCCTTAAATTTTTTTTTTGTTTTGCTTTTTCTTACTTCATACTTGGATGCTTTATTTATTTTTATTCTTTCCTGTTTTTTAAGAATACAAATATTTAAGGTTAACAATTTCCCCCTGAACGCTGCTTTAGTTTTATTATGTATATTTTGGCATGTAGTTTAATAAGGTATTTTAATTTTATTTTTATATGATTATTTTATCTTTATTTTTGTCATATCAGTGAGTTCAAATTGAACCATTGAGTTTGAACCACAAATTTTTAAGGAAGAATTTAAAATTTGCAGATGGTAAGGGCTTTTTTCTCCCTAATTTTATTGCACTTTTAATGCAAGAATATATTTTTATTGTTTCTACCTTTTAGAATTTATTGAGGTTTTCTTTGTGGCTTAATAAGGTTAATTGTTATTAATGTTTCAGGACCCTTAAGAAGAAAGTACTTGTATTCTCTTTTCATAAGGTAGGAATTAGCTATGTATAATTTAGCTCTATCTTGTTAAAGATATAATTGGTCTTCTATATAATTATTTATCTTTTATTTATGTTAATCTGTTTGAGTTGAAGAAGCTAATTAAACTGTTCTGATCATACTGTCTGTCTATAGGTCATATATATACCAAAGTCTGTTTTATTGAGTATTGGTGCTAGTTTTTGGTAACATTGATGATCATAATGGTTTAACTTTTATTATGAATTACGGATTTTAACATTAAAAGTACTCTTTTTTGACTCATTCAATTCTTCTTGGCCTGATTGAAACCTCATTTGATGTTAAGATAATTATTTTTGGGTATTTTTCATTTATATTTGCCCACCTTTTATTTTCAAAGTTCCTGAATTACTTTGATTTAGGTATATCTTTTGTGTAGAACACAGGGCTGTAGTTTGCCTTTGCTTTAAGTTCCAATCTTTTAATGAGTTTGGCTCATTTATGTGGGG
This sequence comes from Chlorocebus sabaeus, assembly GCF_047675955.1. Taxonomy (NCBI): domain Eukaryota; kingdom Metazoa; phylum Chordata; class Mammalia; order Primates; family Cercopithecidae; genus Chlorocebus; species Chlorocebus sabaeus. Next base: position 25,629,361 of record NC_132929.1, on the reverse strand, counting down.
CTATACCTTGTCTTGGTTCTGTTACAACATTTTAGGTTATTATTTTTTGTCTTTATAATTCTTAATAATTATTTCCTTATATAGTCTCTTTCTTTTACTCTGTGTGTGTGTGTGTTTCTTGTAATATTTAAGGAAGTATTTTATTGTTTCTGTACTGTATACTCTCAAGTGTTTACATAATACTTTAAATTTTTTCTTAAGGCAGTGTTGATCAATTTCCTAATATGAATAATGATGAGATTATTATTTCTCTTTCTTTTCCTCATATTTTCCTAATATTTTTCTTAATAGTACTTTTAATCTGAAATGTATATTAATTTCTATGAGTCGATTTGCAGCTTTAAATGATATTTTTTCATTTTCAGATACCAAAATAAGGAAATCAGCATGTTCTTCCAATTTCTTTTAGCAATCTTTTCATGTAGTCAAGTGTGTAATATTTGCATTTTTTTGTCATCCTAATCTATTGGTTTTAGACCTATTTTTCCAGCTAAAGATATTTTATGTTCACCACTAACTAGTCCCTTTCTCAGTTATCTCAGTTTTTTTTTCAGTTATTTTTCCATTTGGCTGAAGTTTATCCTCTAATTTCAAGAATGCTTCATAAGAAATATCTGTTCAGGCCAAGTGTGGTGGCTCACACCTATAGTTACAGCACTTTGAGAGGCAAGGTGGGAGGACGGTTTGAGGCTCGGAGTTTGAGACCAGCTTGGGCAACATAGTGAGACACTGTCTCTACAAACAATAAAAAAACCCAATTAGCTAGGCATGCTAGGGCACACCTGTAGTCCTGGATACTTGGGAGGCTGAGATAGGAGGATCACTGGAGTCCATCAGTTCCAGGCTGCATTCCAGCCTGGGTGACAGAGTGACACTGTCTCAAACAAAATCTGTTCAGAACTATTTGTTGACTTTATATTTGAATGGCAGTTTGTCTATAAACTCTTTGGGCCAATTTCTTCTCTGGATGGTTTTAGGGAAGTCCAAGGCCAGTGTGTATTTTAGAACTTACTAGTCATATAATAATACATACACTTATTTTAAATATTTTAAAATTTAAAAACTTATAATGCAATTGTGTTCAAAATTTATTACACGAACAAAACAATCTGTGATTAAATAAGTTTCTATGATTCTGGGACCAACATAAGTAACTGAGTGTCTTGTATATAGGTGATCTCATATACCTGGATAAAGTGTATTATTCTACAATCTCTAAGACAAAGCATCTGTCGAACTTATTTCCCATCGAATGTTTTTGAAAAGACATTATTACAGGGATAGTACTTGAGTCATAAACTTTTAAAAGTATATAGTGTACATTCCAGAAGTCAGTAAATTAATAGGTATCTTATTTACTATTGGATCTTTTCCCACTATTTTATTCTGTTCTTTATTGAATTCCATTGTATTCATTTTGTTTCTATTTTTTACTCTCAACAAATTTTTAAGTGTTGAGTATGGTATTGTTAACTCTAAGCACATAGCAAATCTCTAGAATTTTTTTTTTTTATGTTCCATGTCTGAAACTCTACACTAATTGCACAGCAAATCACCTTATTCCCATTTACCCAGTATCTGGCAAAAACCATTCTATTTTATGTTTTGATGAGTCTGACTACTTTAGAGACCTCATAAAAGTGGAATAATTCTGTATTTGTCCTTCTGTGACCAGCATTTTTCATTTATAATAATGTCAAGAGTCATCCATATTGTAGCATGACAGGATTTCCTTCTTTTTTATGGCTGAATAATATTCCATTGTATTTATCTATCACATTTCCCTTATCTATTCATCCGTTCATGGACATTTAGGTTGCTTCCACCTCTTGGCTATTGTGAATAATGCGGCAATGAACATGGGAGTGCAAATATCTTTTCAAGATCCTGATTTCCATTCTTTTTGGATAGATAAGGGATTGCAGGATAGTATGGTAGTTTTATTTTTAATTTTTTGAGGAACTTTCATACTGTTTTCTACAGTGACTACATCATTTTACATTTCTATGAACAGTGCACCAGGATTCCAGTCTTTCTACATCCTCAACAATACTTGGGATTTTCTGTTCTGTTTGTGTGGTTTTTGTTTGTTTGTTTTCTTTCTCCCGCTTTTATTTTAGAATCAGGGTACATGTGCAAGTTTGTTACAAAGACATATTGCAGAATGCTGAGGTTTGGGATACAGTGGAACCCATCACCCAGGTAGTAAACACAGTGCCCAAGAGGTAGTTTTTCAGCTCCTGTCCTCCTCTCTCTATGCTACCTCTAGTAATTCCCACTGGCTATTGTTCCCATCTTTGTGTCCATGTGTGCCCAATGTTTAGCTTCCACTTATAAGTGAGAACATGTGGTATTTGGTTTTCTGTTTCTGCATTAGTTTGCTTAAGATAATGGCCTCCAGCTGCATCTGTGTTGCTGCAAAGGATATAATTTTGTTCTTTTTTTAATGGCTGCATAGTACTGCGTAATGTTTATTTACCACATTTTTAAAATCCTATCCACTGTTGATGGGCATCTGGGTTTATTCTATGTTTTTTGCTATTATGAATAGCAATGTGATAGGCATATGGGGGCAGGTATCCTTTCGGTAGAATGATTTATTTTCTTTTGGGAATATACCCAGTAATAGGGTTGCTGAGTCAAGTGGTAGTTCAACTGTTAGTTTTCTGAGGAATCTCCAAATGGCTCTCCACAGTGGCTGAACTCATTTAATTCCCACCAAGAGTGTGTAAGTGTCCCCTTTTCTCCACAGCCTCACCAACATCTGTTGTTTTTTGACTTTTTAACAAACATTTTTCTGACTGGTGTGAGATGGTATCTCATTGTGATTTCGATTTGCGTTTCTCTGATGATGAGTGATAATGAGCATTTTTTCATGTTTGTTTGCTACGTGTACACTTCTTTTGAGAAGTGTCTGTTCATGTCCTTTGCTGACTTTTTAGTTAGAATATTCATTTTTTACTTGATTAGTTAAGTTCCTTAACAATTCTGGATATTAAGTCTTTGTTGAATGCATAGTTTGTGAATATTTTCTCCCAATCTGTAGGTTGTCTGTTTACTCTCTTGATGGTTCTCTTGCTGTGCAGAAGCTCTTTAGTTTAATTTAATTAGGTCCTACTTATCAATTTTTTTTTGTTGCTGTATTAGGGTTCTCTAGAGGGACAGAACTAATAGGATAGATGTATATATGAAGGGGAGTTTATTAAGGAGTATTGACTCACACAATCACAAGGTGAAGAGATTGCTAAGTTTGTGCAGAAATCACAAACATTCTTTTACACCCACAATAGGCAAGCAGAGAGCCAAATCATGAATGAACTCCCATTCATAATCACTACAAAGAGAATAAAATACCTACGAATACGTCAAACAAAGAATGTGAAGGAGCTCTTCAAGGAGAACTACAAACCACTGCTCAAGGACATAAGAGAGGACACAAACAAATGGGAAAATATTCCATGCTTATGGATAGGAAGAATCAATATCGTGAAAATGGCCATACTGCCCAAAGTAATTTATAGATTCAATGCTATTCCCATCAAACTACCATTGACCTTCTTCACAGAATTAAAAAAGCTATGTTAAATTTCATATGGAATCAAAGAAGACCCTATATAGCCAAGACAGTCCTAAGCAAAACTAACAAAGCTGGAGGCATTGCATGCTACCTGACTTCAAACTATACTACCAGGCTACAGTAACCAAAATAGTGTGATACCAGTACCAAAACAAACATATAGACCAATAGGGCAGAAGAGAGACCTCAGAAATAAGACCACACATTTATAACCATCTGATCTTCGACGAACCTAACGAAAACTAGCAATAGGGAAAGGATCTTCTATTCAGTAGAAGAAAACCTCGGCAATACCATTCAGGACATAGGCATGGGCAAAGACTTCATGACAAAAACACCAAAAGGAATTGCGACAAAAGCTGAAATTGACAAATGGGATGTAATTAAACTAAAGAGCTTCTGCACAGCAAAAGAAACTATCATCAGAGTGAACAGGCAACCTACAGAATGGGAGAAAATTTTTGCAAGCTACCCATCTGACAAAGGTCTAATATCCAGAATTTACAAGGAACTAAAACATATTTCCAAGAAAAAGACAACTCCATCAAAAAGTCGGCAAAGGATATGAACGGACACTTCTCAAAAGAAGACACTTACATGGCAAACAAACATATGAAAAAAAACCTCAACATCCCTGATCAGAGAAATGCAAATCAAAACCACAATGAGATACCATCTCACGCCAGTCAGAATAGCAATTATTAAAGAGTCTGGAAACAATAGATGCCGGGGAGGTTGTGGAGAACTAGGAATGCTTTTACACTGTTGGTGGGAATGTAAAGTAGTTCAACGATTGTGGAAGACAGTATGACGATTCCTCAAGGATCTAAAACCAGAAATACCATTTGACCCAGCAATCCCATTACTGGGTATATATCCAAAAGAATATAAATTATTATACTGTAAAGACACATGCAAATATGTGTTTATTGCAGCACTATTTACAATAGCAAAGACATGGAACCAATCTAAATGTCCATCAGTGATAGACTAGATAAAGAAAATGTGGTACATACACAGCATGGAATACTATGCAGTCATAAAAAGGAATGAGATCATGTCCTTTACAGGGACATGGACGAAGCTGGAAGTCGTCATCCTCAGCAAACTAACACAGGAACAGAAAACTAAACACTGCATGTTCTCACTCATATGTGGGAGTTGAACATTGAGAACTCATGGACACAGAGAGGGGAACAACACACACCAGGGCCTGTTGAGGGGTGGAGGATGAGGGGAGGGGACTTAGAGGACAGGTCAATAGGTGCAGCAAACCACCATGGCACATGTATACCTATGTAACAAACCTGCACGTTCCGCACATGTATTTTGTTTTTTGTTGTTGTTTGTTTAAGAAGAAATAAATAAAATTATCCAGTCTGTGAAAAAAAAAAGAAAAAGAAAAAGAAAAAAAGTAGGGAAGCTGACAGTGCAGCCTTCAGTTTGTAGCTGAAGGCCTGAGAGTCCCTGGCAAACCACTGGCATAAGTCCAAGAGACCAAAAGCTGAAGAACTTGGAATCTGATGTTTGAGGGCCAGAAGCATCCCGCACAGGAGAGAAAGATGAAGGCCAGAAGAGTCAGCAAGTCTGCTCTGTCCCACTTCTTCTGCCTGCTTTATTCTAGCCTTGCTTGCAGCTGATTCGATGGTACCCACCCAGATTGAGGGGGGGTGTGCCTCTCCCAGTCCACTGACTCAAATGTTAATATCCTTTGGCAACACCCTCACAGACACACCCAGGAACAATAATTTGCATCCTTCAGTCCAATCAAGGTGACATTCAATATTAACCATCACAGTTGCTGTTATTTTTGAGGACTTAGCCATAAATTCTTTGCCAAGACCAGTATCAAGAAGAGTATTTCTTAGGTTTTCTTCTAGGATTTTTATAGTTTGAGGTCTTACATGTGTGAGATGGTGCCTCATTGTGGTTGGTTTGCATTTTCCAGATGATTAGTGATGTTGAGCATCTTTTCACGTATGTGTTGGCCATTCATATATCTTCTTTGGAGAGTATCTATTGAAGTCCTTTGCCCGTTGTTAAATTGGATCCTTTCCTTTTCCTTTTCCTTTTCCCCTTCCCTCCCCTCTCCTCCCCTCCCCTCCCCTCCCCTCCCCTCCCCCTTTGCTATGAGTTGCTAGGAGTTCCTACATATTTTGGCTAGTAACCCCTTATCAGATATATGATCTGCACATATTTCCTCCCATTCCATAAGTTGCCTTTTCACTCTGTTAATTATTTCCTTTGCTAAGCAGAGGCTTTTAAATTTGATATAGTTCCACTTATTTGTTTTGCTTTCATTGTCTGTGCTTTTGTTGTCATGTCTATGCAAGAAGTCATTGTCAAGACCAATGTTATGAAGCTCTTCCTCCATGTTTTCTTCTAGGAGTTTTATAGTTTCAGGATTATGTTTAAGTCTTCAATGTATTTTAATTTGATTTTTGTGTTAGATGTAAGGTAATGGTCCATTTTTTTTCTTTTGCCTGTGCATATCTGATTTTCCTCACTCTGTTTGTTGAAAAGTCTATCCTTTCCCTGTTGTGTAGGCTTGGAACCCTTGTTGAAATTCATTCAACTGTTTGTGTGTGGGTTTATTTCTGTGTTCTCTATTCTATTCCACTGGTCTGTCTTTATACCAGTACCCCACTGCTTTGATGACTGTAGCTTGTAACATGTTTGAAATCAGGAAGTGTGAGGACCCCAGCTTGGTCCTCCTTCCTCAAGATAGTTTTGGCTATCTGGGGTCATTTGTGGTTCCACACGAATTTTAGAATTTTTTTTTTTTTTATACTTCTGTAAAAGAAAAATGCCATTGAAATTTTGATAGGGATTTCTATGGTTCACTTTGGGCAATATGGAGATTTTAACAATATTAAGTCTTATACTCCATGACCATTGTATACATATTCATTTATTTGTGTCTTTAATTGCTTTCATCAATGTTTTCTTTCTTTCTTTCTTTTAATTTTTTTTTGAGACGGAGTCTCACTCTGTCACCAGTCGCCAGCCTGGAGTGCAGTGGTGAGATCTCAGCTCACTGCAACCTCTGCCTCCCAGGTTCAAGCGATTCCTCTGCCTCAGCCTCCCAAGTAGCTGGGACTACAGGAACGTGTCACCATGCCTGGCTAGTGTTTTGTGTTTTAGTAGAGACAGGGTTTCGTCATGTTGGCCAGGATGGTCTCAATCTCCTGACTTTGTGATCTGCCTACCTTGGTCTCTCAAAGTGCTTGGATTACAGGCATGAGCCACTGCACCCGGCCTCATCAATGTTTTCTAATTTTCAGTGTACAAGGGTTTTGAGAACCCTCATCTCAAATTGGGGCTTCAGCACCAGAGCAGCTAGCAACAGCCTTACCTTTATAGAAATGAAAGAGAGCTAGACATGGATGTTTACAGTGTGCCTTTCAGGGGATATTTCTTTTACCTGGTGGGTGACCTAATGCCTAGTTGTCCGATCATTTGCCAAGGAGTCCCTCACGTGGGAAACTTGCTTATATTGGCAGACACTCCTGTGGCTTTTGTCTGACCAGTGTTCAGTTTATGCCTGGCTGACCATTGTCCTGGTGCTGGGAGCTAGGCCTTGTGTTCCAGGAGCAACCCAGTCTGGGGCAGCCCCTGCTTCTTCAGATAGAAAATGTAAATTCAATACACCACCACGATAAGAAATAAGTTCAAATATTTTTACTTAGAGATCCTGGGCAAGAGGGTCTAATAGGTTAGGAGGGCAGTCCTTCATCCCTGGGTGACATGAAGCAGGAAGGAAGAGTCAGGCAGAGAGATTAAAAAAAAAAAAAAAAAAAAAAAAAAAAAAAAAAAAAAAGAGGGATATGTAAAGAAATGGAGTTTGAGTCACTTTAAGCTTACAGGCAAATGCTTGAATGATCTGTTTAAAGGAAGCAACAGGAAAGTGGGGAACCCAGTCTGCTAGGCAAGAGAAATGCCTGTAAGTTCTAATCTGTGGCTACTGCCTTAGTCCATTTGTATGTGGTATAGAACTGGGAAGTGTGTTAAGGATGACTGAGCCCTGCTTTTGTACTGAAAAAGTTGAACTTGTATTCAAAATGAATGCAAAGGCAGCATATAATTATAAGAATTTACTATAAGTCTTTCATCTCCTTCATTAATGTTATTCCTTAGTGTTGTGTTCTTTTTGATGCTACTTTAGATGAGATCATTTTCTTCATTTTTTGGGATTGCTTGTTGTTCCTATATAGAAATGCAACTGATTTTTGTATGCTGCAACTTTACTTCTTAAAATTTTTTATCTTGTAACTTTACAGAACTCATTTATTAGTTTTAATAGTTTTAAAAAATGGTGCACCTAGGGTATGTAAGATAGTGTCATCTTCAAATAGGGATAGCTTTACTTCTTCCTTTCCAGTTGGTATGCCTTTTCTTTCTTTTTCTTGTCTAACTGCACTGGCTAGGACTACTAGTATTAAACATTAAGTAGAAGTGATGAGAATGGGCATCCCTGCCATGTTCTTGATTTTACAGAAAAAGCTTTCAGGTTTTTGCCATTGAGTATGATGTTATCTGTGGGTTTTTCATGTATGGACTTTATTATGATGAGGTATTTTTCTGCTGTTCCTTTTTTGTTGAGAGTTTCTTTTTAAATCATGAATGGATGTTTAATTTTGTCAGATGCTTTTTCTGCATATTTTGAGATGATCATGTAATTTTATTCTTGTTCTGTTAATGTGGTGTTTCATATTGATTTTAGTATGTTGAATCATCCTTCAATCCCAGGAATAAATCCCACTTTGTTGTGGCATATGATCCTTTTAATGTGATTCAATTTACTAGTCTTTTGTTGGGGATTTTTGCATGTTAATTGGTGTAATCAGCTTGTAGTATACTTTTCTTGTGTTGTCTTTGTCTGGCTTTGTTGTCAGAATAATACTGGCCTTCAAAATGGGTTTGGAAGTGTTCCCTCTTGATCAATTTTTTTGGAAGAGTTTGAGTGGGATTGGCATTAATTATACTCTACCTGTTTGGTAGAATTCACCAGTGAAACCGTCTGGTCTTGGGCTTTTCTTTGTCGGGAGGTTTCAGATTACTGATTCAGTCTCTATACTAGCTATGGGTATGCTTAGGCTTTCTATTTTTCTTGATTTAGTTTTGGTCGTTTATATGTTTCTAGGAGTTTGTCTGTTTTTCTAGTGTTTCCACTTTGTTGGTCTATAATTTTTCATAAGTCTCTTAAGATTCTCTTAATTTCTGTCATCATTTGTAATGCTTTTTCTTTCCTTCATGGTTTTATTTATTTGAGCTTTTTCTCTTTTTTCTTAGTCTAGCTAAGGTTTTGTCCAATATGCTTCTTTTCAGAAAACCAACTCTTACTGTTGTTGTTTTTCTTATTGTATTTATTTCTTCTCTAATCTATGTGATTCTTTTCTTTCTGGTTACTTTGGGTTTGGTTTGTCCCTCTTTCTCTAGTTATTTTTTAAAATAATTTCAACTTTAATTTTGATTCAGGGGGCACATATACAGGTTTGTCACATGTCTCTAGTTCTTTGAGGTATAAAACTAAATTGTCTGAGATCTTTCTCCTTTTAATTATATGCATTTATTGCTATGAAATTCCTCCTTAGTACTCCTTTTGCTATATGCCATGAGGTTTGGCATGTTGTCTTTTCACTTTCATTTGTCTTGAAATATTTTCAAATTTCTTTTTTGAGCCAATGGCTATTCGAGAATATTGTTTAATTTCCACATTTTGGTAAGGATTCCACTTTTCCTTTTGCTATTGATTTCTAGTTTCATCACATTGTCATCAGAAAATATATTTGACATAATCTTAATCTTAAATTTGTTGAGATTTCTTTTGTGCTCTAACCTGTGATCTATTCTTGGCAAAAGTCTGTGCTACCTTGACACAGGATGTGCATTCTGCTGTTGTTGGGTGGAATGTTTTGTTGTATATATGTTGGGTTCATTTGGTCTATAGGGTTGTTCAAGTCCTCTGTTTCTGTCTGGATTTCCTATCTAGTGTTGAAAGTGAAATATTGACACTTGGATGATCTGATGTTGGGGGCATGTAAACTTATAATTGCTATATCATCCTGATGGATTGACCCTTTTATGAAATGTCCCTATCTGTCTCTTGTAATGGTTTTTGACTTAAAGTCCATTGTGTCTCTTTTAAATATGACCACCTCTTCTCTCTTTTGTTTGCTATTTTCATGGAATATATTTTCCATCCCTTCACTTTTAGACTATGTGTATCCTTAAATCTCAAGTGAGTTTCTTTCAGGCAGCATATGGTTGGGTGATGATTTTTAAAAAATCCATTTAATCACTTTATATCTTTTAATTGGTGAACTTAATCCATTCACATTTAAAGTAATTATTACAGGAAAAGATTTACTATTACCATTTTGTTACTCATTTTCTGTTATATAATAGTTCTTTTGTCTTTTTATCTCTTGCTATCTTCCTTTGTGTTTTGTCAGTCTTTTGTATTGAGATGCTTTGATTCCTTTCTGTTTTTCTTTTATATAAGTTCTATAGGTACTTTTTTCTGGTTGCCTTGGAGATTACATAAGACATTTTATAGTTATGATAGTTTAAGTTGATAACTTAAATTTAATCACATACAAAAATGCTATACTTTTACATCTTCCTTTTCTTATTATTGTTGTCACAATTTACATCTGTTCATATTATGTACCTTTAAGCTATTGTGGTTATAGTTATTTTAAATAGTTTTGTCTGTCACCTTTTATATTTGAATGAAAAGTCATTTAACTACCACCATTACAGTAATACAGTATTCCGTATTCATCCATATATTTACCTTTACCAATGACTTTCATATTTTTCATGTTATCATGTTGCTGTTTTGCATCCTTTCATTTCAATTTGAAAGACTTCCTTTGGCATTTCTTGTAAGGCAGGTCTAGTGGTTATTAACTCCCTAAGCTTTTGTCTGAGAAAGTCTTTCTCTCTCTTTCATTTTTGAAGGAGAGTTTAGCTGGGTCTGTTATTCTTTGTTGGCAGATTTTTTTTTCAGCCTTTTGAAAATATTGCCCCATTCCCTCCTGGACTGCAAGGTTTCTGCTGGAAAATCTACTGATAATCTTGTGGAGGTTCCCTTGTACATGATGAGTTGCGTTTCTCTTCCTGCTTTTAAAATTCTCTTTGACTTTTGACAATTTGATTATATTTTAGTGTGGATTTTTTTTTTGCTTCATTTTAATTTGGTGATCTTTGGGCTTGTTGAATATGGATCTCCATTTCCTTCTCCAGATTTGGGAAGCTATCAGGCATTATTTATTTAAATAGGCTTTCTGGTCCTTTCCATCTCTCTTGTCCTCAAACTCTCATAATGCATAAGCTATTTTGTTTAATGGTGGCTTATGAGTCCATTAAGATTTTTTCACCTTTTTCATTCTTTTTCTCTTTTTTTCCCTTAACTGGTTAATTACAAATGACTTGTCTTTGGTGAATTTTTTTTCCTCTTTGATCAAGTCTGCTGTTAAACCCTTGTAGTGAAGTTTTCAATTCATTTATTATATTCTTCAGCTCCAAAATTTGTTTTTAAAAAATTTAAAAAATCTTTTTATTGATATCTGTAAAGATAAAAAATTTTTTGTTAATTTGCTTATGCATCATTTTCTTGAGCTTGTAGAGCATCTTTACAACAGCTGTTTTAAATTCTTTGCCAGGTGATTCATATACCTCTGTTTCTTTAGACTAATTTCTGGAATTTTATTTTGTTCATTTCTTTTTTTTTTTTTTAGAGACAGAGTCTCGCTTTGTCCCCCAGGCTGGAGTGCAGTGGCGCGATCTCGGCTTATTGCAAGCTCTGCCTTCTGGGTTCACGCTGTCGTCCTGCCTCAGCCTCCTGGTTAGTGCCCGCCACCTCGCCTGGCTAATTTTTTGTGTTATTTAGTAGAGACAGGGTTTCGCCGTGTTAGCCAGGATGGTCTCGATCTCCTGACCTCGTGATCCACCCACCTTGGCCTCCCAAAGTGCTGGGATTACAGGCATGAGCCACCGCGCCTGGTCTTATTTTGTTCATTTCTTTGGGCTATGTTTCCCTGTTTTCTTTATGTGTCTTGTGAGTTTGTGTTGAGATATATGTACTGAAAGAACAGACCTCTTCTTTTCCTGTGGACTAGCTTTGGACAGTAGAAGACCTGCATCAGTCAATCAGATGGGAGAGTCTCTGTAGCCTTTTTTGGGGGGATGGGAGAGATTCATCTTTTCTGGGTCTGGCCTGCATATGTAATTTCTCGGTTAGAAAGTCTTGCCTTTTTCTTTTTCAGGAATTTATAATCTCTTTCTTTCCCTGGCTGTAGCATTGCAAGTTCTCTGGTTCTACAGCAGCAAGCTCCATTATTTGCTTTTTCTCAGCAGCCATCACCATCCTAAGTATCTTGGCTCCCTATTAGCACCTTGAGTCAGGTGAGAAAGATACCAGTTTCTTGGGCAGCTCTCCACAAAGCTGGAACATTAGGCAAATATTCTACTCCTCTTCTTCACTCCTGAGGGAAAAGTCTCAAGTTTTGCATCTTCTCCTTACTGTGCCAAACCATGTTAACTGCAAGAAGCCACCCTTTTGCTCCCTGATCTTCATTGTTCTCACTATCTCTCAGATATCCAGTCTCTGCTAGCTCTATCAGCACTTCGGATGGATGACACAGAAACCAATTCCTCTGGTAGCTCTTCAAAAAGTTAACATTGGATTCATATTCCACCCTCTTTTTCTTCCAAGGGAATTGTTGCAAACCAGGATATTCTCTTCCAGGTGCTGAGCTGTGCTGGCTTTAAAGTAAAATAGATCTCCTTATCTATTTCAATGTCGCTGTTTTTGGATTTGCACCCACCTGGGATATTGCAACCTCTTAAATGGATTATATAATTCTTATAAAGGTGTTTTATTTCACATATCGTTATTATTGGCGTTTTTGTGGGGAAACAAGGGTGGGGACTTCCTATTCTACCATCTTGCTAATGTCACTTGAGTGGATCTTTTTGCCTTTCTGTTCAAACATTTCTTTATCCTTGATAAATAAAAGCAATAACTTTATTAGCATATATATGAATATTGACCATTTTGTTTTTGTCTTCGAGATGGAGTTCCACTTTGTTGCCCCAGACTGGAGTACAGTGGCCCCATCTTTGTTCACTGCAACCTCCGCCTCTTGGGTTCAAGTGATTCTCCTGCCTCAGCTTCCCACGTAGCTGGGATTACACATGTGCACCACCACACCTGGCTAATTTTTGCATTTTTAGTAGAGATAGGGTTTTGCCATGTTGGCCAGGCTAGTCTTGAACTCCTTACTTCAAGTGATTTGCCTGCCTCTGCCTCCCAAAATGCTGGGATTACAGGCGTAAGCCACCGTGGTCATCCTCAATATTGACCATTTTGAATCAATTTTCCCATTATGTGCTCTTCCAATGTGTAGATTTGATTCTTCTTTTTTCACAAAAGTTTTTTTGAACAGTATTTTAAAATATTTGCTCTGTTTCATTTTTTTCTAGAACTCTATGTTCAAATATCATATTCCCCTTGTTTATAGCTATTGTTTAGAAGGGGGCAAATGGCAATTTAATTTATAAATATTCTCTCTAATCCTTAAGATTTTTTGATTTTTTAAAATGACTTTTCTTACTTCTATTCCTCTTTAAATCACTAGGATATGGGGAGATATGGGACTACTGTGTTTTCTGCAGTTTCTTTTTACCCCAGTGCTCTCTCCAATTTCACTTTGGTTTTTGCAGTAGCTCTATTTTTTTCTTCTTTTTTGAACACTGCCATATTGCTTTATTCTCTGCTGATTTTCTAAATACCTCCTCCCCGAGTTTCTGTCTTGTGTTATTGCTTTATAGGATTGTTGGCTTCATCCAATTTTCCTTTTTTAAATTAATGAGAAAATGTTTGGTCACAGTTTTCTTCTGCGTTATTACTAGTGAACGTACTTCATCTTTTATTATTTTTTTCTGTACATTATTTTTTTTCTTATGGTGTCATTGTATGATTCCTATAGAGGTTTCTTTTTATTTTATTTTTAACATATTTTTATTTCAATAGCATTTGGGGTACGAGTGGTTTTTGTTACATGGATGAATTGCAGTGGTGGAGTCTGAGATTATAGTGCACTCATCACCTGATTAGTGTGCATTTTATCTAATATGTAGATTTTTATCCCTTTCCCTCCTCCCGCCTCCCTCACTTCTGAATCTGCAATGTCTGTTATATCACTCTATATGCCTTTGTATACCCATAGCTTAGCTTCCACTTATAAGTGAGGACATATGGTATTTAGTTTTCCATTTATTAGTTATTTTATTTGGAATAATGGGCTCCAACCTCATCCAAGTTGCTGCAAAAAACATTTTATTTGTTTTTTATGGCTGAATAGTATTCTATGGTGTATATATACCACATTTTCTTTATTTCCTCATCAGTTGATGGGCATTTTAGCTTGGTTTTGTACCTTTGCATTTGTGCATTGTGCTTTGATAAAAATATGTGTACAAGTGTCTTTTTATATGATGACTTATTTTCCTTTGGGTAGATAGCTAGTAGTGGGATTGCTGGATTCAATGGTAGAACTACTTTCAGTTCTTGGAGAAATATCCATATTGTTTTCCATAAAGGAATTGTGTGTTCCTACCAGCAATGTACAAGCTGTGTATAGCAGTGTACAAGTGGTACTAATTTGTATTCCTACCAGCAGTGTACAAACCTTCCCTTTTCAATAAAGTTTTTTTTTTTTTAAAGTTATTAATTATTGTCAGAACTGAATTTTTCTTTGATCAGTTAATTACAGAAGGTTCATTTTGGAAGAAGTGTAAGGGTGATTTCTTTGTTCTGATTCAGGATTTCGTATTAAATGTGATTAGCTGTTACCTTACACCAGCCTATGGCAATAGGTCAAACTTTTTCTCTCAGTTAACCAGAGTCAGCATGTTTCCTGGAATTTTTTATTGTCTCTGGAATTCCTTGTTTAGTTTTGCCTTTTTTGTCTCTGGGATCAAACCAAGTCCAGGAACTTCCTTTTGAAAATTGACTCACACCCTTTACTATTATAGTAAATAAAGGTTATGTTCCTTCCCTCTAAGAATTGTGTGTTAGTGGGCTTTTTTTCCTGTGGGATTTTAACCACTGTGAGTGCTCTCTTTGTATTATCTTGGCTCTTCTCCCCTTTTTACTCCTCCCCTATAACTATCTACTCCCTATCCCCCACCATAATTCTTTCTTTTCCCAGTTTGGTTGCAATTACACCTAATTCAAAAAGGTGTGGCTTGGTTTCTCTTAATTTCCCTAAAAATAGAGTTTTATTTCTCTTTCTCTTTCTCTATCTCGTTCTCTCTATGTTTCTCTCTATGTCTCTCTCTCGAGGGTGAATTCTAGCAAGACAAGGAGGGACTCTGTTTTTATGTTGTGATGAGCAAGTCAAAAATCTAAATGTATTGACCAATTGGTGATCTTCCTGAAAATTCCTCCTTTTGTGATTTCAGATACTTTTAGAGTGCAATAGGCAAATCATCCAGAAGTGAGGAAAGAAGCCTTAGTAATTGTCTAGAAGAGTTTGGCCTCTTGTAGACAAAGTCATTGAGGACCTAGCCCCTTATTCTCTTTCCAGATTAATTTTTGGCCACATGAACCAGATACTTCAGCCATACGGTACTCCTTAGAGTCTTTCCAAATGAACCACACTCATTTTTGCTTTTCTATTTTGTTTGATTAATTTTTTAAAAAATAATTTTAACTTCAATTTAGATTCAAGGGATACTTGTGCAGGTTTGTTACATGGGTATATTGCATAATGTGGAGGTTTGAGGTGTGATTGATTCCATCACCCAGGGAGTGAACATAGTACTCAACAGGTAGTTTTTCAACCCTTACCCCACTCTCTACCTCCCTGCTGTAGCAGTCCCCGGTGTCTATTGTTGCAGCTTTATGACTGTGAGTACCCAATGTTTAGCTCCCACTTATTAGTGAGAACATACAGTGTTTGATTTTGTGCTCTTACATTAATTTGCTTGAGATAATGACCTCCAGTCACATCCATGTGGCTGCAAAGGGTGTGTTTTCATTCTTTTTTATGGCTGTCTAGTATTCCATGGTGTATATGTACCACATTTGCTTTATCTGGTCATTGTTGATGGCAACTGGGTTGATTCCATGTCTTTGCTATTGTGAATAACACCATGAAGTACATACAAGTGCATGTGTATTTTTGGCAGAACAGTTTATTTTCTTTTGGGTATATGCCCAGTAATGGGCTGTTGGGTTAAATGGTAGTTCTGTTTTAGATTATTTGAGAAATCTCCAGACTGCTTTCCACAGTGGCTGAACTAATTTACACTCCCACCAACAGTGTATAAGCATTCCCTTTACTCCACATCCTCACCAGCATCTGTTGTTTTTGACTTTCTAATAATGGCCATTCTGACTGGTGTAAGATGGTGTCTCAGTGTGGTTTTTGATTTGAATTTTTCTGATATTGGCCTGTAGTTTTCTTTTATCATTGTGTCTTTGGCATATTTTCTGTTGGGGGATGCTGGCTTTGTAGAATGAGTTAGAGAAGAGTCCATCCTGCTCAATATTTGGGAATAGTTTCAGGAGAATTGGTACTAGCTTTTCTTTATACATCTGGTAGAATTTGGCTGTGAATCCATCTGGTCTGGGGCTTTTTTTGACTTGTGGGTTTTTAAATTACTGATTCAATTTCAGAACTCAATATTGGTCTGTTCAGGGTTTCAATTTCTTCTTGATTCAATCTTGGGAGATTGTGTGTTTCCAGGAATTTATCCACTTACTCTAGGTTTTCTAGTTTGTGTGCATAGAGGTATTCATAATAGCCTCTGAGGATCTTTTGTATTTCTGTGAGATTTGGTTATAATGTCACATTTGTGTTTTTTATTGTGTTTTTTGGATCTTTTCTCCTTTTTTTTTCTTTGTTAATCTTGCTAGTGGTCTATCAATCTTGTTTATTCTTTCAAAAAAACCAACTTTTGGTTTTACTGATTGTATAGAGTTTTGGGTCTCAATTGTATTCAGTTCTGCTGTGACATTTGTTAACTTTGGGGTCAGTTTGTTCTGCTAGCTTTGGGGTTAATTTTTTCTTTTTCTTTTTCTTTTTTTTTTGTAGGTATGTGTTAGGTCATTAATTGAGATCTTTCTAACATTTTAAGGAAATTGTTTAGCATTATAAATTTTCCCCTTACTACTGCTTTTGCCTTATCTCAGAGATTTTGATATGTTGTATCTCTGTTTCCATTTATTTCAAATAATTTTTTGACTTCTGCCATAATTTCATTGTTTATCCAAAAGTCTTTCAGGAGTGTTTAATTTACATGTAATTGTGTGGTTTTCTGAGATCTTCTTGGTATTTATTTCTGTTTTTGTTCTACTTTGGTCTGAGAATATGGTTCATATAATTTTGATTTTTTTGAATGTATTGAGATTTGCTTTATGGCTGAGTATGTGGTTGATCATAGAGCATGTACCATGTGCAGAAGAGAAGTATATATATACTGTGGTTGATGGGTAGAGTATATTGTAGATGTCTATTAGGTCCAATTGGTCAAGTATTGAATTCAAGTCCATAATTTCTTTGCTAGTTTTCTGCCTTGATGATCTGTCTAATGCTGTTAGTGGGGTGTCGGAGTCTCCCTCTATTATTGTGTGACTAAGTCTTTTTGCAGGTCTAGAAGTACTTGTTTTATTAATATGGGTGCTCCAATATTTACTGCATATATAATTTGGATAGGTAAGTCTTCTGGTTGAGTTACATCCTTTATCATTAGGTAATGTCCTTCTTTGTTTGTTTTTTTCCTGTTATTGGTTTATAGTTTGTTTTATCTGATAGAAGAATAGTGATCCTTGGTCTTTTCTATTTTCCATTTGTGTGACAGAACTTTCTCCAACTTTTTACTTTGAGCCTATGGGTGTTGTTACATGTGAGATGGGTCTCTTGTTTTATCCAGTTTGCCTCTGTGTGCCTTTTAAGTGGGGCATGTAGACCATTTGCATTCAAGGTTAATATTGATATGGGCAGTTTTGACCCTATCATGAAACCGTTAGCTGGTTGCTTTATAGTTTCTATTGTATGGTAGTTCTATATGGCCTGTAAACTATGTACTTAATTGCCACACTCACTTTCTCACGTAGGCCTTTGCAAATTATACCCTTGGCTTGAAGCAATCTTTGCCTACCTTTCTATCTGGTTAACTCCTGCTCATCTCTTCAGTTTCGGCTTAGATATTACTTGTTTGGGAATATTTCCTGACACCTCTCTTCCTTCCCCCTCGTCCAATGTGCTTGCCTTATCATGGTACTTACCATATATGGCCTGTTTTTCAGTGTCTTCCCAAAATAGACTGGATTTCATTGAGGGCAGGAATAGCATTTGGTTTACCATTCTATCCCCAGCACTCAAAACATTGCCTGGCCCATAGTAGGTGCATAATAAATATTTGATGAATAAATCTTCACTGCCTATTTCAAAGTACACTCTATTGTGTATTAATCAATGAATGACTGATATGTACTGAAATTCTGGACAATATGTGTGTTCAGTACTGGAATTACTATTAAAATATTCTTTTTAGTATTTTTGTCTTTTCATAAGAGTTAAAGTACTCATATTTTGTGTTTCAAATATCTTAATAGTTGACTGAAAAATGTCAAACCATAGATGGTCTAAGCTCCATGAGGCTAGAGATTTTTGTTTGTTTTGTTCACTTTGAATCCCTATCACCTAGAAAAGTGCTTGGTACATACTGGGCACTCAATACATGTTTTCTGAATGCACAAATGAAAACATGGACTAAAAGTGCTTCCTTAAATATTGTGAACTATATCTGTCTCTTGTCTTACCTAGTCCTGGCCCTGTGGGGCTTAATTGAATATGTGAAGGTCTATTGAATTCCTCTCCACAAAAAGAGGACTTCAGTGTAAACATAGCACATATTTTCTGGGTAGAATTGGGGCAGCTAATGAGGGTTTTTGTGCCCTAGTGAAAAGTCTACTACAGCCTTGATCTTAGGGGCTTGAAATCACAAAGACCATTTTCCCTCTCACTCACCCTAAAGTGAAATGTGATAGCCTCTAAGTCCTGCCTTTGTGGAGTTTGATCAGTCTCGGTGTTAAAGATGCCTGGGCAATAACAAGTCACTTGTACATTAGGAAAATTTCTGTGATAAAATGTGAGAGATAAAAACCAAAGCACAGTAAACAATATGACCTAAGATAATTAAGAAAATAGAACAGAACCTACCAACAATTATAAACTATAAATTGGAAAACTCGAACATCAGCACAGAGATTTGGGAAGTTATAACATCCATGAAACAAGAACAAGATGCTCTGGAGAGAACACAGTCAGGAAAAAAGAAAAGGGTTCCTGGAAATAATAATAAAAATATCTGACAAACCAAAACATTCAATAGAACAGCTAGAAGATTAAGTCAAGAGACTCTCACAGAAAGTAGAATGAAAAGAAAGACTCAGAACATCAGAGACTAAAGATAAAATAAAGGGCCAACTGGCAGATCCAAAATTGAACTAAGACTATTTTCTAGATGAAAGAACAGAAAAAAAAAAAAAAAAGAAGAGGAGAAAATTATAAAGAAATATCAGGAGAGAACTTCCCCAAATCTTCCAATTGAAAGAGTCTCCTGAATACTCAGAAACAATGAATGAAATAAGATCAACACCTCTAAAATTATAAAACAGAGAGGATAAAGAGAGGAAGTTAAAGTTTTTAGAGGAGAGAAGTGAGCCACTTACCAAAAAATGAAAGACTAACATCAGATTTACCATTAGCAACACAGGATGCCAGAGGACACTGGAGTGATCCCTTCAAATAACTCTCAACCTAAAATTCTATATTGTGTCAAACCATGAGATAAGTGTGAAGGCAAGATAAAGACATTTTCAAGCAGAAAGCCTCATAACTTTTACCTCCCATGATCTTTTCCTTATTAAATATGTTTAAGATATGCTACAACAAAGCAAGAGAATCAATTAAGAAAGGGGGTGGCATGGGGTGAGGAAACAGTGACTCCAGTCCAAGAGAGTAATTAAAGGAAGTTCCAGGATGCAGCTGAGCAGCAGACCTGGCAAACAGCCTTGAGTAGGTGAGACCACGAAGCCCCATATAACAAAGTGCACATTTTCCTCTGCAGACTTATGTACATACCATTTATTCATTTTCAACTTTTAGAATCAATCTTTAGACAAATAAAAAGGATTTAAGTTTGGCTACAGAAAAGAACCCAAATGTTTTAAACCTCTATAGTGAAATAGAAAAAAAAAAATTCAAAGGATAGGTTGGAGGGCGAAGTGAAGAGGAGGTGAGGGATGGGTAATAACCTCATCGTACCAATTAGGGAGTGTTTATAATTGATGAACTGAAACAAAACAAAACAGCCTTCTGTATGTTACTTAGAGTTGCAGAAATAATAATTAAGGAAATTAAACTGGATATGCCTATATTTTTAGAAGGGGAAAAAGAAAGTGGAGAAGTGAAGTTAATGACTTAAATCTTCATCTGATTTGGAAAAGGTCTAATATTTATAAATCCAGAAATGGTAATATATATACATAATTTACAGTTTTTGAGGTAACCATTTGATGTACCTTCTGAAATTTGAGAGTAATTTTCTCTGGGGAGTGAGACTGCGGCTGTGGTGGTGGAAGTGGGGGCATGAAGAGTCTCTTGCTTTACTAGATAAGCCTTAATGTAGTATTTGATTTTGTAACTCTCTGCATGTATTGCTTTGATTGGAAACATTAAAGGTACTTTTCACATAGTCCCATATTTCTTGGAGGCTTTTTGTTTCTTTTTGTTCTTTTTTCTCTAAACTTCTCTTCTCATTTCATTTCGTTCATTTGATCTTCAATCACTGATACCCTTTTTTCCACTTGATCAGATCAGCTACTGAAGCTTGTGCATGCGTCACGTAGTTCTCATGCCATGGTTTTCAGCTCCATCATGTCATTTAAGGACTTCTCTACGTTGTTTATTCTAGTTAGCCATTCATCTAATCTTTTTTCAAGGTTTTTAGCTTCTTTGCGATGGGTTCAAACATCCTCCTTTAGCTCGGAGAAGTTTATTATTACCGATCATCTGATGCCTTCTTCTCTCAACTTGTCAAAGTCATTCTCCGTCCAGCTTTGTTCTGTTGCTGGCGAGAAGCTGCATTCCTTTGGAGCAGAAGAGGTGCTCTGATTTTTAGAATTTTCAGCTTTTCTGCTCTGGTTTCTCCCCATCTTTGTGGTTTTCTCTACCTTTGGTCTTTGATGATTATGACATACAGATGGGGTTTTGGTGTGGATATCCTTTCTGTTTGTTAGTTTTTCTTCTAACAGGACCCTTAGCTGCAGGTCTGTTGGAGTTTGCTGGAGGTCTACTCCTGACCCTGTTTGCCTGGGTATCACCAGCGGAGGCTGCAGAGCAGCAAATATTACAGAATGGAAGATATTGCTGCCTGATCCTTCCTCTGGAAGCTTCGTCTCAGAGGGGCACCCAGCTGTGTGAGGTGTCAGTTGGCCCCTACTAGGAGGTGTCTCCCAGTTAGGCTACTCGGGGGTCAGGGACCCACTTGAGGAAAAGACCAAATCTACATCTGATTGGTGTACCTGAAAGTGACAGGGAGAATGGAATCAAGTAGGAAAACACTCTTAGGATATCATCCAGGAGAACTTCCCCAAACCAGCAAGGCAGGCCAACGTTCAAATTCAGGAAATACAGAGAACACCACAAAGATACTCCTTGAGAAGAGCAACTCCAAGACACATAATTGTCGGATTCACTAAAGTCGAAATGAAGGAAAAAATGTTAAGGGCAGCCAGAGAGAAAGGTTGGGTTGCCCACAAAGGGAAGCCCATCAGACTAACAGCAGATCTCTCAGCAGAAACTCTGCAAGCCAGAAGAGAGTGGGGGCCAATATTCAACATTCTTAAAGAAAAGAATTTTCAACCCATAATTTCACATCCAGCCAAATTAAGCTTCATAAGTGAAGGAGAAATATAATCCTTTACAGACAAACAAATGCTGAGAGATTTGGCCCCACCAGGACTACCTCGCAAGAGTTCCTGAAGGAAGCACTAAACATTGAAAGGAACAAATGATACCTGCCACTGAAAAAACATGCCAAATTGAAAGACCATCAGTGCTAGGAAGAAACTGTATCAACTAATGAGCAAAATAACCAGCTAACCTCATAATGACAGGACCAAATTCACACATAACAATATTAACCTTAAATGTAAATGGGCTAAATGCTCCAATTAAAAGACACAGACTGGCAAATTGGATAAAGAGTCAAGACCTATCAGTATGCTGTGTTCAGGAGACCCATCTGACGTGCAGAGACACACATAGGCTCAAAATTAACGGATGGAGGAAGATCTACCAAGAAAATGGAAAACAACAAAAAGCAGGGGTTGCAATCCTAGTCTCTGATAAAACAGACTTTAAACCAACAAAGATCAAAAGAGACAAGGAAGGCCATTACATAATGGTGAAGGGATCAATTCAACAAGAAGAGCTAACTATCCTAAATATATATGCAGCCAATACAGGAGCACCCAGATTCATAAAGCAAGTCCTTAGAGACCTACAAAGAGACTTAGACTCCCACACAATAATAATGGGAGACTTTAACACCCCACTGTCAACATTAGATTCTGTCAATCAATGAGACAGAAAGTTAACAAGGATATCCAGGAATTGAACTCAGCTCTGCACCAAGTGGACCTAATAGACATCTACAGAACTTTCCACCCCAAATCAACAGAAAATACATTCTTCTCAGCACCACATCAGACTTATTCCAAAATTGACCACATAGTTGGAGGTAAAGCACTCCTCAGCAAATGTAAAAGAATAGAAAATATAACAAACTGTCTCTCAGACCACAGTGCAATCAAACTAGAACTCAGGATTAAGAAACTCACTCAAAACTGCTCAGCCACATGGAAACTGAACAACCTGCTCCTGAATGTCTACTGGGTACATAACAAAATGAAGGCAGAATAAAGATGTTCTTTGAAACCAATGAGAAGAAAGACATAACATACCAGAATCTCTGGGACAGAGTTAAAGCAGTGTGTAGAGGGAAATTTATAGCACTAAATGCCCACAAGAGAAAGCAGGAAAGATCTAAAATTGACACACTAAT
Organism: Chlorocebus sabaeus; assembly: GCF_047675955.1. Taxonomy (NCBI): domain Eukaryota; kingdom Metazoa; phylum Chordata; class Mammalia; order Primates; family Cercopithecidae; genus Chlorocebus; species Chlorocebus sabaeus. Next base: position 25,606,632 of record NC_132929.1, on the reverse strand, counting down.
ATCACAATTAAAAGAACTAGAGAAGCAAGAGCAAACACATTCAAAAGCCAGCAGAAGGCGGGAAATAACTAAGATGAGAGCAGAACTGAGGAGATAGAGACATCAAAAATCCTTCAAAAATCAATGAATCCAGGAGCTGGTTTTTTGAAAAGATCAACAAAATTGATAGACTGCTAGCAAGACAAAGAAGAAAAGAGAGAAGAATCAAATAGATGCAATAAAAAATGATAAAGGGGATATCACCACCGATCCCACAGAAATACAAACCACCATCAGAGAATACTATAAACACCTATATGCAAATAAACAAGAAAATCTAGAAGAAATGGATAAATTCCTGGACACATACACCCTCCCAAGACTAAACCAGGAAGAAGTTGAATCCCTGAATAGACCAATAACAGGTTCTTAAATTGAGGCAATAATTAATAGCCTACCAACCAAAAAAAGTCTAGGACCAGATGGATTCTCAGCCAAATTCTACCAGAGGTACAAAGAGGAGCTGGTATCATTCCTTCTGAAACTACTCCAATCAATAGAAAAAGAGGGAATCCTCCCTAATTCATTTTATGAGGCCAATATCATCCTAATACCAAAGCCTGGCAGAGAGACAACCAAAAAAGAGAATTTTAGATCAATATACCTGAAGAACATCGATACAAAAATCCTCAAATAAAATACTGGCAAACCAAATCCAGCAGCACATCAAAAAGCTTATCCACCACGATCAAGTTGGTTTCATCCCTGGGATGCAAGACTTGTTCAACATATGCAAATCAATAAACGTGATCCATCATGTAAACAGAACCAAAGACAAAAACCACATGATTATCTCAATAGATGCAGAAAAGGCCTTCGACAGAATTCAACAGCCCTTCATGCTAAAAACTCTCAGTAAACTAGGTATTGAGGAGACGTATCTCAAAATAATAAGAGCTATTTATGACAGACCCACAGGCAATATCATACTGAATGGGCAAAAACTGGAAGCATTCCCTTTGAAAACTGGCACAAGACAGGGATACCCTCTCTCATCACTCCTATTAAACATAGTGTTAGAAGTTCTGGCAAAGGCAATCAGGCAAGAGAAAGAAATAATTAGGAAAAGAGGAAGTCAAATTGTCTCTGTTTGCAGGTGACATGTTTGTATATTTAGAAAACCCCATCGTCTCAGCCCAAAATCTCCTTATGCTGATAAGCAACTTCAGCAAAGTCTCAGGGTGCAAAATCAATGTGCAAAAATCACAAGCATTCCTATACAAGAATAATAGTCAAACAGAGAGCAAAATCATGAGTGAACTCCCATTCACAATTGCTTCAAAGAGAATAAAATACCTAGGAATCCAACTTACAAGGGATATGAAGGACCTCCTCAAGGAGGACTACAAACCACTGCTCAACAAAATAAAAGAGGGCACAAATAAATGGAAGAACATTCCATGTTCATGCATAGGAAGAATCAATATTGTGAAAATGGCCATACTGCCTAAGGTAATTTATAGATTCAGTGTCATCCCCTACTCAAGCTACCAATGACTTTCTTCACAGAATTGGAAAAAAACTACTTTAAAGTTCATATGGAACCAAAAAAGAGTCTGCACTGCCAAGACAATCCTAAGGCAAAAGAACAAAGCTGGAGGCATCATGCTACCTGACTTCAAACTATACTACAAGGCTACAGTAACCAAAACAGCATGGTACTGCTACCAAAACAGAGATATAGATCAATTGAACAGAATAGAGCCCTCAGAAAAAATACCACACATCTACAATCATCTGATCTTTGACAAACCTGACAAAAACAAGAAATGGGGAAAGGATTCCCTGTTTAATAAATTGTGCTGGGAAAACTGGCTAGCCACATGTAGAAAGCTGAAACTGGATCCCTTCCTTACACCTTATACAAAAATTAATTCAAGATGGATTAAAGACTTAAATGTTAGACCTAAAACCATAAAAACCATAGAAGAAATCCTAGGCAATACAATTCAGACCATAGACATGGGCAAGGACTTCATGACTAAAACACCAAAAGCAATGGCAACAAAAGCCAAAGTTGACAAGTGGGATCTAATTAAACTAAAAAGCTTCTGCATAGGAAAAGAAACTACCATTAGAGTGAACAGGCAACCTACAGAATGAGAGAAAATTTTTACAATCTACCCATCTGACAAAGGGCTAATATTCAGAATCTACAAAGAACCTAAACAAATGTACAAGAAATAATCAAACAACCCCATCAAAAAGTGAGCAAAGGATATGAGCAGACACTTCTCAAAAGAAGACATTTATGCAGCCAACAGACACGTGAGAAAATGCTCATCATCACTGGCCGTCAGAGAAATGCAAATCAAAAACCACAATGAGATACCATCTCACACCAGTTAGAATGGCGATCATTAAAAAGTCAGGAAATAACAAGTGCTGGAGAGGATGTGGAGAAACAGGAATACTTTTACACTGTTGGTGGGACTGTAAACTAGTTCAATCATTGTGGAAGACAGTGTGGTGATTCCTCAAGGATCTAGAACTAGAAATACCAGTTGACTCAGCCATCCTATTACTGGGAATACACCCAAAGGATTATAAATCATGCTGCTATAAAGACACATGCATACGTATGTTTATTGTGGCACTATTCACAATAGCAAAGACTAGGAACCAACCCAAATGTCCCTCAATGATAGAATGGATTAAGAAAATGTGGCACATATACACCATGGAATACTATAAAAAGGATGAGTTCATGTCCTTTGTAGGAACATAGATGAAGCTAGAAACCATCATTCTGAGCAAACTATCACAAGGACAGAAAACCAAACACTGCATGTTCTCACTCATAGGTGGGAACTGAACAATGGGAACACTTGGACACAGGGTGGGGAACATCACACACTGGGGCCTGTCATTGGGTGTGGGGAGTGGGGAAGGATAGCATTAGGAGATATACCTAATGTAAATGACAAGTCAACAGGTGCAGCACACCAACATGGCACATGTATACTTATGTAATAAACCTGCACGTTGTGCACATGTACCCTAGAACCTAAAGTATGATAATAATAATAATAAAGTAAACATTAAAAGTACTTAAATAAGGCCGGGCGCCGTGGCTCAAGCCTGTAATCCCAGCACTTTGGGAGGCAGAGAGGGGCGGATCACGAGGTCAGGAGATCGAGACCATCCTGGCTAACACGATGAAACCCCATCTCTACTTAAAAAAAAAAAATACAAAAAACTAGCCGGGCGTGGTGGTGGGCGCCTGTAGTCCCAGCTACTCGGGAGGCTGAGGCAGGAGAATGGCGTAAACCCGAGAGGCGGAGCTTGCAGTGAGCTGAGATCTGGCCACTGCACTCCAGCCTGGGCGACAGAGCGAGACTCCGTCTCAAAAAAAAAAAAAAAAAAAAAGTACTTAAATAAAAAAGAAACTAGTATAATGTAAACACTTGATACATGACAGCCATTATTGTATTAGTAAGGGGGCAGGGAAATAATCCAGAATTATATTAGGTGTTGTTATGGCAAAGTATTTGAAGCATGGATTTTTGGCTAAGTTTGAGTCCTGGCTCATGGATGTATATGGTTGGCCTTGGCAATGCTCAGGTTCTTATCTATAAAATGGGGATGACAATAGTATCCACTACACATCGTTGTTAGGAAGATTCTATGTAATATTCCATATAAAACTCTTAGCATAGTGTCAGGCCTGTTATAAAGATAATAATAAATATTTCTTATTTTATTCAGTAGTATTATTAGTTTTAGAATAAATTTGATTTCAAGGAACAAAGGACCTACATGTGGCTCCAATTTTACTGTAGGTATTAACAAGCTTTGTGACACAGAATAGATAATTTCAATTGCTCACAGCATTGTTTCTCTTTAAAAAAATAGTTACAATCCTATCTGTTCCTATAACTTTAGAATCAATTGCAAAAGTTAATGGAGCCTTTAAGAATAAAAACTTTAGCAATAATCCCGGGGGAGGAAAGGTAGACTCTGCAGCTGATAAAGCTCTTATATATAAGTATTCAGAGTGGAACTTTCTGTAGGCTTGCTCCTGAAATAGATATGGGCTCACAGTCCCTTATCCAAAACTTTGGAGCCAGATGTATGTAGAAATTCAGAATTTTCTGGTTACAGAAAGACAATATGGTGTCTGCCACTTTATTATGTAATATCTCCAGTGACATCTGAGAAAGTACCCTGTAATCAAACACATTCATGTTTTTATATTAGAAAATATTAATTCACAAGTATTAGGTAGGCTTTAAGAAGCCATCATTAAATACATACCATTCCAGGTCAGATATTGCTGCACAAATGGGTTCAAGTCAGATCAGGTTTTCCCATCAAGTAGGTTTTGAAAAAGCTTTGCATTTTCTGTACTTTTTTGTATTTTGAAGTTGTATTGAGCATTTGAGGATCTGTCCAGCCATCCCGTATACTTTTGTGATTTTCTTTCCCAGATACTTTCGGAAAGTTCACTTCTTTGGTACATGGTTCTGAAATGAGAAGATTATATTTAACAGTAATGATGAAACAGCCATTTTAGTGCCAGACATTTGAGGCTGCAAAATCATACACTAAAAGTACTTGGGGGAACTATTTTTGAATTTTAAAAAATAATTGTTGGAATGAGGTTTATGGTTATTTTTGTTGTTGTTCTTCTACAGGAAAAGGAGCCTGTGGATTTCTTAGTCAAATCTCAAGTGGATAGAGAATTTCAGTTCTTTGACCACAATCTGATGGAATCCATTAAAATGGGTGATCCCAAAGTTCATGAATTCCTTAGGGTACTTGCTCTCTGCCACACTGTAATGTCAGAAGAGAATAGTGCAGGTAAGTGAAAAATATGTCTGAATGGTGAGCCTTGTTTTTGTTTTTTAAAATTGAAACTGAAATTAAATTTGAAGGATTTACAAATTAAGCATTTCAGCAGTGAGCTTTGTTTTTTGTTTTTGTTTTTTAACACAGAAATTGATGTTAAATTTGAAGGATTTTCAAGTTAAAGATAGGACATAGTTTATATCTCATATGTTTTCAAAAAATGTGGAGAGATTTAAATGAAAAAGGAAAGAAATAAGGACAATGGAAAAGTGAGGACCCAAATATGCTAGTCAAGGGATGACATTGTTCTTACAATTGAGCACCACATTTGACCGTGAGCTTCTGGGTAGCCAGGACAAATAGCGAAATAAAACTGAGTCACACATCTCTCATTATTAGTATGCATTTATAATAGATGCAGATGACCTTCAGGCATATGCTTAGAATGAATTTTTCCAGTAACAGAGATAAATTGACCTTGATATTAGAATAGTCTTATTTAGTCTCCATTATGAGAAAGTCCTCACACTTGTGAGATGGTTGTTTGGAACTCAGGGTTCATAGGATACAACAAAACCAGCTGGGCCACTTAACATTTTGAAGCTGTGAGACAGGTAGATAATGGTATAGTGAACTGGCTTCTTGCCCTAGTTGAACCTAATCTATTCCATTTACATGTTTTCCTCAGCCCACTAATTCTTCCTACAAGGTCTTTGGTTCTTTCTCAAATCTGTTTAATTTTATATCTCAATTTTGTTTCCTAAAATCTGTTAAATATATTGCATGTCCTGTTTCTGATACTTCCAATATCTAATTTTTTTTTCAGATCTTATTCTGTGTTGTTTCTGTTGGTTCTTAGGCTTTCCTTGTTGTTGTTTTATACTTTTCACTGTGAGCTGACCATTTTACTTTGAACTTAATTAATATAAAGTTTTTGAGTCCAGTCGGTTCCTCCAGAAAGGATTTACATTTGCTTCAATGTTCTAATGTAGGAACATTTTAAACTAAAGTTTCAACTTGATTTCGTTTAGGCCACCTAGATATTGTGAATTCAGAATACAAATTTAAATGAGAGTCAGTGTTTGATCATAAATTCTCGGCAGATATTTTTTTCCCTTCCAATTATAAGGAAGGTTCTAGTTAGGCAAGTTTTATTCCAAGCCCTCTTCAAGGGGGCATGGGTATCCAGTTTACCCTTATATTGAGAGCAGTCTTTAGGGTACCCAATTTTGAGAGGCCATCTTTCATTGGACTCTCACCTTAGACAGGTACTGGGCTATGCCTTTTTAAATTAAAGCCCAGAGACATTGAAAACCAATGATCAAATTCTCCTGGTTCAGAAAAATGCTCTCAAGGCAAATGCTGGATAATGTGCTTCTTTAATCCCATAAGTATTTTTTTTTTTCAGTCTCTGAACTGAACAGTTCTTACTTTCTTGCAAGTTCATGAATGTATTTAAGAATATTAAAGTGCTTTTATAGTTGTTTGTAGCAGATGAGGTTGGTCCTGACACCCAGTTCACCATGTTACCAGAAGTAGAACATACTATGTTATTTCATGGGTAGATCAAGTAATTGCTTTAAGTTTTTTTTCTTTTGTGAGTTTCAAAAATTCATTCATGCCTGTTGTATCAAGTGAAACAATACAATACAAAAATTTATAAATGTGAAGCTAATGGTAGCTTCCCTGAACTCCAGTCTCACCTCTACAGAGGCAACCAGTGGTAACATCTGGTGTGTATCATTTTACCCTTTCCTCTGGCTCATAAATATATACATATATTCAAGAATATATCCATATATTTAGGTGATTTGTTTCTTTTTAACAAAAAGAAATCATAGTATAGCCATTAATATGCAACTTGTTTAATTAACAGTTGATCTTGGACATGATTATAAATCAGGAAATATGGGTCTATCTCTGCCTAATTAATAGTTTTTAAACATTAAACTAATTAAATTTCAAATTAATTTTTACATATAAATATATTATAATTCTATATAAGGGCTTACTTTGTATATGCTGTTTTATAAACTCTATATATGTATATATACATATAACTTATTTTATTCTTTTTATCTCCTCTCCCCTCTTATGCCCACTCCAACTATACATAATATCAGGTAACAAGTATTAGCACCCTTGATTTCTTACATTTCAAGGGATTTCTTGTATGAATTCTCATAAAATGGTCATTAGTGGCAGACTGAAGTAGAATTTGGAGTATCTCTCCATCAGTCTTTAGCTGTGTGATCACATCAAACTCATGTAACCTCTTTCAGTCATAGATTCCACTAGTACAAAATGGAAAGAATAATTTTAATAATCTCTACCTCAAAGGCTGCCGAGAGGATTATGAGTTAATATATATTAAAATGTTTCAGTTTATGAAACATTCATGGCACATCTCTAGTCACAGAAAATACAAGAAACTGAGCACAGTGAAGAGGCAGACTCGGAAATGGATGTTTTCCTATAAGATGACAAGGGCTACAGCAGTGATATGCACAGAGTCCTTTGGTGTCCCAGAAGACAGATACCTGATTGAGCTGCTGGTAAGCAGAAAAGGTCTGAGGACAGGAAATATTTTTAGACCTGGTGCTTGAGTTGGTTGTTAAATAATGAGTTGGAGTTGGCATTGGAACTCTATGAATGTTAGCTATTATTGTCAGTATTGACATATTTGTTTCTTTACCTTTTAGGAGAGCTGATTTACCAAGTTCAGTCACCTGATGAAGGGGCTCTAGTGACTGCTGCTAGAAATTTTGGGTTCATTTTTAAATCCCGGACCCCAGAGACCATAACAATAGAAGAACTGGGAACACTGGTTACTTATCAATTACTTGCCTTTTTGGATTTCAACAACACCAGAAAAAGGATGTCTGTCATAGGTATGGTTGGTAGCTGAGACTATTTTTGATCTTTTCATACTGTTTTGGTTATGCTTTTTGAGGATTATTTCACTTTTGGCTACATGCTGAGGTTTGTGATAGTTTTGAAACTTTATGTATAAACTCTTGTGTTCCTCAACCTAGCCTCAATACTGCAGTGACATATAACTAACATTTAACAAGTGCTCATTATGTGCCCAGTACTGTTCTAAATGCCCTATATGAGTTTGTACAATATATCAATAAAAATATAAAATATTTTAAAAAATAAACCACAAAAGTGCTCTCCGTGAATTAATTTATTTATTTGTCCCAGCAATCCTAATAAGGTAGGAACTTGTATTTATACCCATTAACAGATAATGAAACTAAGACACATTGTATTTATACCCATTAACAGATAATGAAACTAAGACACAGAAAGGTTGAGTAACTTGCCCAGGTTCACATAGATTGAAGTAGAATAGCTGAGATTCAGACCTAGGAAGTCTGACTGCATAGCCCACTCACTTGTCCACTACACAATACTGGCTCAGGATGAGTTTCTAAATTGCTTGGCACATGATAGTTGTTGTGAACATCATCAACAGCCTCCTCATTATCATTCATTTTCTCTGTCCACCTCCATTGCTGGAGAGGACACCTAATATTGTATTTAGCACCACAACAAATCTGTGCTTTCCTGACTCAATGCTGATTCTTAGTGCTGTGTCAATGTCTCTCTCATTCATATTTAGTGCCTTTTTCCATTTTCACAATAGATATTGTAAACCTCGGCTATTTCCTCAAGTTCTCAACACTGCTACCATCTTCTTTACTCTTGAAAGCTAAATTCATCTCCTATTTCTCTAAGAAAATAAAGGCCCTCAGGAATGCACACCATTAACTCTTCTCCCCATCCTCCCCATTCATCCCCAAGCTAGATCTTTAATAATTTACTCTCCTGCATCAGAAAACAGTTGCTCTTCTTCCTTTTCAAAGCTGAAAGTTTTTTCAGTCCCATTCCTTATCCCTCCTTGCTTGCACCTTCAGTTTTTCAATTACTGGGTCCTTCCTTCAGTCCACAACTGTGTTATCCTCCTATTTCCTTAAAGATCTTGCTCATATTCTGGTGTCCACTGACTTTGCCACCATATTTTTCTGCTTTCCATCACAGATTAATTTCTCAGGTCAGTTTTTGCTTCTTGCCTTTCTTACTCTTTTCATCCCATTAGGGTTAAGTTTCTCCTTCCACTACTCAAGAAGAAATGCTTTCTCAGAGGTTTCCATTCACCTTGTAACTTCCAAGTCCAATGGATTTTCCTTATTAATCTGTTCATCTATCTATTTTTTAAAACAGTAGTATTTGAGACTGTTGGCCCTGTTTTCTTGACACTCCTGTTTTGGTCTCTGTAAACTTTCTGGCTCCCGATTCTCTTCTTGTCCCATTGTTTTCTTTCTCAAGCTCCTTTGCTGACTACTCTCCTTCATCCCATTCTTCAGTATTGATGTCCTTTTCTCTTTTTAGTTCCTGTGTTCTTCTTGGATGATCTTGACCACATACATGGTGGTAGCTATTGCTTATATTCTGTGATCTTCTTACACAGCTTTTTAGCTTCAATCTCTTGCTAGAGTCCAAACATACATTTTCAGTCTTCTGTTATGTCTTATCACTGGATTGTACTATAGTTACCTAAAGTTTTATGTCAAATATGGAGCTCTCTTTTTCACAACTATAGTTCTTTCTATAATCTGTATTAAAATTCATGGTTACCTCTCATTGTATGCCTGTCCATGAACTTTATCATCAATTATTTTACTGAATTGTTGCAACTGCCTGTAACATGCGTGTCCCATTTAAGACAAGAGGAGACTAAACACAAAGATTTTCAAGATTGCCAAAGATTGCCATACAGCTGTAACACAACTTGTTGCACAGTTGGTAAGAGGCAGATCAAATATGTGAACCCAGGTTTTCCAAAGTCTGGTCTTTTAAGCCCTGTTATAGCTCATTCACTTTTTTCCATAGCTTTTGTGCCCCTAGGCTAATGGTTCTCAAACTTTAGCTGCTGTCAGCATCACCAGGAGGGCTTGTTACAACACAGACTGCTGGGCCCCAGCCTCTAGTTTCTGATTCAGCTGGTCTGAGGAGGGCCCACCAATTTGCATTTCTAACAAGCTTGTAGGAGATACTAATGCCACTAGTCAGGGAACCACACTTTGGGGACCACTTCTCTAGACTAATAGATCCTCAAATACTATCCATTATTTTCCCCAGAGATGTTTGAGACATTTCTCTAACCCATCTCCTTCTCTTCCACTCTCAGGCCTTAACATCTCTAGAATACTCTGTTGTCACCTGTTTCTAAGTCTCTCCTCAGAGGCATCAGAATAATATTTATTAAAATAGCCTCATAAACCCCTTTTTAATAATAAAAGCTTTTTGTCCTTTTTTCCTAATTCCCAGTGCCCTGCCTTAGTTAAGGTTCTTGCCACTGCTTGCTTGTATTATTGTAATATCTTCAAAATTATTTGCTTTAAAAATAATCCTCTATGCTGTCACCAGGGTATTAAACATAGACCTGATTTTACTACCCCCTACTTAAAAAGCATAGGTGGCTTCCCAAACCTTAAAAGAAAAGTCATTAGTATGATGTGCAAAATTATTTGCAATCTGGTATCAACCTACTTTTCTTCTATTTTCCAAAACTTTGAGCTCAACTAGACTTCACCATCCCTGGATGTGTTGTTGCTGTTATACCCTTTGGACATGCTGTTCCCCGATCTTGAATATTCCTTTCCCCCACTTCTCTTCTTGGAAATGTTCTCTACTACTCATCTGGTAATGTCCAATTCAAATGTTACCCATTTTTCAATTCTTTTTCTCTTCTCCAAATAACCACGTTCTTCTGTGTTCCCCAGAATGCCTTGTTTATAATACCAGTGTCATATTAGTTCCATGACACTCACAACTATTCCAGTCATTAAACTGTGTGCTACCTGAGGCAAGTGCTATACCTTAGTCTTCCTAAACTGCCCAAGGCCAAGTACAGAGCTTGGCACATGATAGGTTTTCTTTAAATGTTTGTGAAATACTACTCAACCCAATACTTTGTAACTTATGAATATCCTACTCATTGTATTTAATCAATTTCTTACTATGTAAAAAGTATATATACATGACAGTAGGATTTTTGGTCTATACTAGAAACTAGTCTTGAAAGATGGCTCTCAGCAGGTAAAAACCAAACAACATCTGAGAATGTTTATTTTTATTTTTTTGACAACAGGGAAGTCCAGTGCCTGTTGGTGATGACCAGTGCCGCTGATGAGCACACATGCCGTTCTAGGTGATGGCTTAATGTTGTCTCAGCAGGAGCTATCTTCTATTTGTAGCCTCAGGGGAGGTGTTATCGATGTTGGTTTGTCCCAGAATTGGTTTCTTTTTGCTCTGAGGGTGTTGACAAAAACCTAAAATTGCTACACAGGGAGATGTTTGGCTTTTCCTCAGCATTGGTCACCATTACAGGCTGTGGAGAAATCGCAGCCTAACCGCAAACATCGGATGTTTGCCTTAATGGATCCCATATGAGGAAAGGTAGTGCTCTTCCACAGAATGCATGAAGGTTTGCTGGATTTATTTTTATTCTGTTTGGTTTTTAATCGGGAGGAATTTTAAAGGAACTCTGCAAGGGCAGAAAAGTCTTGGCATGATAACAAGGCCAAAAACAATCCTAGTCTCATGATCATCACATGGCTTGGTCTGCAGGAACAACACCCTGATGCGAAGGCTGAGGCATTGCTGCTGTTACTGCTGATCCTCCCCTTTCTCCTCCTCCTTCTTCTGCTTCCTTGTTTTGTGGGTGGGAGCCATTATTCACTAAATCATCAATGTATAATTTCAATACCAGTAGTACTATCATTCTGAAGAAAGAGCCCTGATTTAAGTCAGAAGTATCTACATAAAAATTGATTTCTATAAAGGATTTTTTTCCAGAGAGACCAGAATCTGCTGTATTGGTAAAAAATATAAATGAAAATATAAATCAAAAATATAAAAATAAAAAATACAAATAGTTTTGGAAGGATCAATTCTACTAATTCTGTAAATAGAAATACAGAGATAAAATTCAGAGATAGTTATTAACACGAACAAGTGACAGATAACCATTAAAGAAGAATAAATTACAAGAAGCTTCTTGGAAGGCTCTTACAAGATCTTACAGATAAAAGTTGCTCAACTCTAAACTTTTTCGAGATTATCAAAGTACACATCACACTGTCATGTGACAGGCATTTCTCTGTGTAGATGTATGAACAGCTGTGATATGGCAAAATAGAATTATTTACCACCCTTCACAGTGCTGCTGTTGCGATTAACTGGAAGCCATTTGTGACATTTTTCTTTCCTTTACATCACAAAGGCATAGCTTCTGCTTTTGATAAATTGTGCACAATGTTGGTTCATCTTAATTAAGTAAATATTGGTTTAAGTGCCCCCTATGTTCCAGGGCCTTCAGGCTAGGGGAGAATGTGAAAAATTGAAAGGTAGTTCTATGTGGCTGCATCCAAGAGAACATGGTGAAACAGACTGGATAGCCCAGCTCTTAATAAGCTCTATATGCCTTATCAAGGAGTCCAAACTTCATAGAAGGGAGAGGGAAGCTATTGCAGCATTCTAAGCAGCAGCGTGAAGATAACTGTAGCTGGAATATACGGAAGAGTCTGGAAGGAAGCAGTCCTGGAATGGGTAAAACCAGTTAGGTTAAGGTGATTTTCTAGGCAAGAGAGAAGTGGCAGAGAGAAATCCATGGCTTCCCTTAGATGTGTGGTTGGTGGAGGGAGAATTGCGAGTGATGCCCAGATTTCTGGTTTTGGAGACTGAGTGGATGGTGAAGCTGATTACTAAGACTGGGGATATAAGAGGAGTAGCTAATTATTGGAGGAGGGTAATATGTCTAGTGTGAGTTTGGTGTGACTGGGCATATCCAAAAGATGTTCAATTGGTGGTCGGATGTGCAGGTCAGAATGGAGTGCTAGAGATGGATTGGACAGGATGTAGACATTTGAAAACAGCCTGGTGATGGAACCTGAAGCCATAGAAATGAATGCAGTTGCCCAGGGACAGTATGAAGGATGGGAAGATGAAAAAAGACCCTGAGTAAATCTCTGAAGAACACTAATGTTTAAATGGAAAGCATCAGGAGAAGGTTTTATAACCTAAAAACTGTAATCTTTGTCCAAGTTCTGGCCATATGTTATTTTGACCATTTAAAACTATGTCCTTTTTAGTTTATTTAAGAAGTACTAACTTCTGAAATGACTTAGATTTAATTAACTTTGAACAGAAATGACCAGAAGACTTGGAAGGAAAGAGATATAAAACTTGCTGCTAAAGCAAATGTTTAATGAGTAAACTTAAGCAGGATTCTACAAAATTGGATTTACACAAAATCAAATTTAAAGGGACAAATACTAGGTTAAGAGAAAGTATCAGGGATGGAAAGCATTTATTGAATCAGAAAATTGTACAGCTGTAAAGGACCTTTGAAGTTAGATTGTTTAAACATCTCCTTTTTACATGTAGAAACTGAGATATGGCAATGGTAAGGGATTTACACAAATCACAATCAGTCTGTGATTCTTCCAGACCAGTGACTCTAAATGTGTGGTCCAGGGAACCTTAGGGAACTTTGTGAGTTTTTTGGAGGATGCACAAGGACAAAAGTATTTTCATTATAATATGACTATTATTTGTCTTTTTCATTCTTTTTCTCATGAGTATACCATGGAGTTTTGCAGAAGCCACATGACATGTGATGTCACAACAGAATGAATGCAGAAACAGATATGGGTATCCAACCCTCTTTTATTAAACTAGGTGTTACAAAGATCTGTAATCATGTAAAATAATGCCAATCTCCAAACTAATTTTTTTTGGAAAATATAGTTTTTTTGTATAAATGTTATTTATGTTTATATGTTAGATTTATAATAATAATTATAGTAACTAGTGTTATAAAACTTGATATAATAAAATTTCTCATTTTTAATTTCTGATATGGATATTGATAGATAAAACTCACTAAAAAACTTTTTAGAATCCTCACTCAGCATTGAAGAATTATAAATAAGGTCCTGAGACCATAAGTTAGAGAACTAATGTCCTAGTCTAGAATACAAAATACAGGCAAATGTGGATTATTCATCCTTTGCCTTTATACCTCTGGTGATGGAAGGGAGAAAATATAAGGGAAATTATTAAATTGGATTATTGTACAAGAAAATCAAGAGAAAGTCTTTCCCAGGATTAAGTTTTTCCCCCCTGGTTTAACAATTAGATAAATTGCATATGTTTTTCTCTCTCTTTTTCCCCAATGTAGGGGATTAGAGCTAGAGTACAAGAAAACCCAAATGAATCCTGGCACTTAGGCAAACTAACAAAGGCTCTTAAAACAGAAGACAAGACCTAGACAAGGCCCAGTCCTAAAAAAGTTTCTTGGGTACATTATTAGATCTATGCAAGCCGGGAGGAAACTAGAATAGATAAGTGTTGACTAGGGATAGAGGGGAGGATAACATTGTATTTTGGTTTTTATGTTTTTTTAAACTAAGCTCTAAATTTTGTATGCCATTTTCTATGGCATTACATTAATAGTAATTAATCGTAAGCATTTATGTTAACCTTTTTTGAGGCATCCTTTTCACAGAGAAAAGGGATAATTGAGTAGAAAGCGTGTAATGATCGTTGACTCAACCGATGAAGCCTACGAGGGTAAGAGTATTCAGATCATGAAGTTGTGACAAAGGCAGTTGTCTTAAGTTGTAGGCAGTCCTGGGAAGAGATACACAGCCATGCCATTCATTCATTCAATGAATAATTATTAACTGGCTACTATGTGTCAAGCTGTACAACTAAACCTACAAAGTTAGGCCAAGTGTTCTGTGGTTTGAAAGAAAGGTTTGTCTAACAGCAATATGCTGGGAGTTGTGGGGGGGAATGGAGTTGAGGGTAGCCTAGGAAGGGCTGTCAATCTCAAGCCTGTGGGGCAGGTTAAAAACACAGTACTACTGATATAGACTTCCAGTGGGAATGAGGTATAGACTTTATTTTTAAAAGCCCCTCTGTGAAGTGTGTTTTCAGCGAGAATTTGTGACCCAACAATGAACCACCAATAATTAATAGACTTTTCCAGAGTAAAAGGGATGAAGAAATATGTCAGCAAGGGCCAAGAAAAAATGTATAAACCATGACTTTGAATGACTAGAATTGCATATGGAGATGATTTGGCATAACACTGATATTGATTTGAACAGTAGGTCTTGAATTTCACACTAGGAGACGGGCAAATAAAGCTCTCAATTCTGCTCAATATGGAGATGAAGACTTAATTTAGATGTATCAACCCTTCAGAAATAGTAAGCAAGGGAAACAGGAAGGTCATATACTTCAGAATAAAAACACTTGTTTCTGAATTTGGGAAATCAAAGATTCCAGTAGATGGAGCATTTCTAAGTTAATAAATGAGAATAAAGCCAAGTGACTTAGGTAATGACCTAAGCAAAGGCACTGAGTGTCTTACTACTGGCTAAAACATTATGCCCATTTCCAAACTGCCAGGCTGGAGGTCTGGGAGAGTCTAATTTTGATGTATGTCATTGATTATAATCTGCTTTTCCAAACTTTTTTCTTTTCAGTTCGAAACCCGGAAGGACAGATAAAGCTTTACTCCAAGGGAGCAGATACTATTCTGTTTGAAAAACTTCATCCTTCCAATGAAGTCCTTCTCTCTTTGACGTCAGACCACCTCAGTGTAAGTGCCTCCGTCTTAAGGTTAGCACAATGGCCCTTTTGCCATCTCCTATGGTTAGGTCCTGTTTAGAAAAATAGCAGCTAAATGATTTGACTACAGAAATAGAAAGCATCTGGAGAGTGGTTCCACAGGAAGCTGTGCCAATGATTGTCTGGAAATTGGCACAAGGACCCCCGCGTTCTGCCCTGTTGGAAGTCCAGTCAGTCTCACTATAGGTGGAGGAACACACAGCAACTGAGCAGTAGCCACAGAGTGTGGGCATCTGGGGAACCTGCTGTAACTCCCCTGCAGCTTCATGTTGCTCCTCTTGGAAGACTGGACTAGTTCTGGAAAGAGGAGCCAGAGAGCTCCTTTTCCTTGGGTTCTGATGTGTTTGGTACCAGTGGAATATCTTATGATTACTCCCAGGGAAAGTTTAGGGCTGTGTTTAGATTGTGAGAGGAAAATAGTCTCTGGTGCACACTTTCTGCTCTAAGGGTCTTTTTATTCAGGTCGTAAATCATGATGAGTCCCTTGTGTGCCCTCAGACACCAACTTTGTGTATTCTGAGACCAGCATAATTTCTTTACAAAAGCTTTCTGAAAGAAGGAAGGGTGATTTTTGGCACTTTTCTGTTAAATGCCAAAAAGTAAGGGAATGTGAATTAATATGAGCATTACTCGTTTTAAACCTGAGATTCACGTGTGTCTCTAATATTTGTCTGTGGTTCCATTTAAGGCCATCTGGTCAAAACTCGCATTTTCTCATTGGTTTCTTTCCTTTAAGATGTTATTGAGTATTCATGTTCTTTGTCAGACCCTATATTTAATACAAAACATTCCCTGAATCTTTAAAAAGCAAATAAACAAATAAAATAAAAAATCCTCTGCTTTACTTTAAATTTAAAAAATGATGGTTTAGTAATATTGGTTACAAACATAGCTATTGTTTTTGTCTTTCCAATAGAGAATTCTTGATTTTCTTTTAATCTTTTCCAGGAGGCCAGCATGGTCTTTTAAATTTTTTTAATGAAAACAACACTGGAATCATAAGTATCTGACTTTTTGCCATTACTCAAACACCAAGGCCCTGGGTTTTCATATATTCTCCTTTGATACTAAACTATAGGAAGCCTAATTTAGTCTTTTTACATTTCTCTGCAAAATAATTTTTTTTTCAGGTAATATAAATTTAACTTGCTCTTTGCTTCATTCACTTTATTCATTTTGACTTCTAGATTCTGAGGCCCTAAATGTTTATTTAATTACTGATTTTGAATTGTTTAATGATAGGAAAAGACCTTAATCAAAGGCTCATTTAGGATTGAATTTGTGTTTCATGCACTAATTAAATAACTTAAATCATCTGTTTCCTTTTGTAATGTCATCTTATTGTTCATTCACTCTTGTGCAGAACAGAGGAAGGCAGTGGTAATGCCCAGTGGGGTTGCAAGTTAAAGGCAAAAAAGGGTTTGTGTGAATTAAGAGGACAAAAGATCATTACAAGACAGTAACTAGATTTTCAGATCAGTAGGGGATCCATGGTGGTCTTGAAAGGCAGGGCTTACAAAATGTGATTCCAATATCCAAAGTGCTACCAATTGCCTACTAAATAAATTTGGATTTTTCTCGAGATCTGTCTGGGGTAAACCATCTCATTGCAGTATGCATTGACTTTTCTATTTACCTAATTACAGTATGTTACGGTTTAACCTATGCCTGGTTATAAACCTATATGTGTACCTTAAGCCAAAACACCACAGAGGAGACATACTCAATGGCAATGCCCAAAGGAGCAGAAATGACCATAAAAATGCTTTACTTGCAGTGTAGAGGCCCATAAAATGACCACTGGAAGCACAAGCGGAATGGGAGTTTTTGAGCATTTCCCCCAAAGCAATCTACATATGTTTCTAGTTACCATGGCTGTGTGAGACACTTAGCAACTACCAGTCTCCTCTATTTCTTTTCCCTTACTGTTAGGATAAAGCACCAAAGGTGTTGTTTGAGATTGTCAGGATACAGGATAAAGGAAGAGTGTGGTTCCCTTATCAGTTTGACTAATTTAGTACTAACTTCATAGAATATAGCTTCTAAAAAATAATTTTTTGCACTAAGCTGACTTGATGATGGTGTCTTTAAAATTCCAAACAATTTGTTAGTATTAAGATAAAACTTTAATATAGCAAAAAATAAAAAGTTTCACAGAGGAGTCTAGAATGAAAAGTGAAGGTCACATGTTGTGGTTCCTGGGGAGAGCCTCCTGCCTTTGGTTTGAGAACTATGGCTTCTCCAAGGGTCCTTTCCTCTTCACTGAAAGCTGAGGTCCGTAAAACACACTGGGTCCCTCTCATGGCCAGAAATGCTTCCTTCTGTAGAGGACAGATTGGAAACAAATATGTATTGCCGTAAATGAGTATCTCAAGTCATGGGTGTCATTGATCACCTCTCAACTAGGATACTTCAGCGGGCTTTTCAACTGTCTTGAGGGGGAAGTCTTGCTCCCCTGCATGTTTTAACCTCATAGAAATAAAACGGAAAGTACATACATTATCTCCATTTCTGAGGAGACTAAACAGTTGAGAGTAAGGATAGCCAAGCAGTGCTCTTAGGACAAAAGGAATTTGAGTGGAACATTTCTTACCAATTATTTTTGTTGTTGTTATTCTGTGCTTATTGTTTCTTTGACGGTTCATGAGTCTATGTCATCTCTGGCAGGAATTTGCAGGGGAAGGCCTTCGGACCTTGGCCATCGCATACAGAGACCTGGATGACAAGTACTTTAAAGAGTGGCATAAGATGCTTGAAGATGCGAATGCTGCCACAGAAGAGAGGGATGAACGAATAGCTGGGTTGTATGAAGAAATTGAAAGAGATTTGATGGTATGAGTTTAGAAGCATGATGATTTGTGTTTACAGGAAAGATAGTATGTGTTTAGAGATTTACCATAGGAATAAGCCATTGGCTAAATCATCTTGCACACAGCAGATGTTTCTCTTTCAATTACTGAATCATGCTTTATATGTTGGCTTTGAGTTTTCCATGTATAGTCCTAGAGAGCCTAGAATTGTATTTCTATTAGCAGTAGCTTAAGCAGTTGGAAGCTTCTCAAGAGTAGAAGATGGTAGGCTCCCTATTCTTTGTCAACCTCTGTTGTGTCCTTGATGTTATGGGATTTTTATTTTTTCTCCTTGTTTTATGACCCACCTTTTGAGAGCAGAGAAATTTGCTGTGAAGAATGGGGCTACAGCTCTAAACCATCCTAGGCCATGAGATTCTGATGATATCTGTGCTATCCAGAGCATGGTCTATTCTAAAAACTACTCTTACCTGAAGCCCCAGTGGCCAGGAGCTCACCCACTGTGAGGTACTAGAGAGTATGCTTTGTTCGTCTTTCGATGAAAAAATCGTACAGGAACCTTCACTTTAGTTTATGGCATCTGCTGGTTTGTTAATGTAGAAGAATGATTAGACTTTTTGTGATCAGCTTCCTGACTATGGAATGAAGGCTATTCTTTGGACCCCTCTGCTGTTGATATAAGTGGGGAAGCAGCTGGGGAGTTCTTAAGTCCAAATAGCTTCTTACTGCTCACGCTAACATGTTATCTGAGCATATCAGCCCCTTCAGGTAAATAATAACTCCAAGGATCTCTGCTGTTAAGTTGGCTTGTTTTGGGAGCTTCCTTTTGGAGTCCTTCCCAACCCACTTTTGCACAAAATAGGTTGCCTGCTATATCAAAGTATCATAATTTCTGTCTTCAATTCATATTCTTTGGTCTGCAAACTCTGTGAGTGAAATCCATAGATGTTATAGATATTGTTTGCATGCATTAACATAAGTTTTTCTCTGTTTTTCGATAAAGCTACTAGGTGCCACTGCTGTAGAAGATAAGTTACAAGAGGGTGTTATTGAAACAGTTACAAGTTTATCACTAGCCAATATTAAGATCTGGGTCCTGACAGGAGACAAACAAGGTAACTTGAAAATGGATGATGATGATATTTTGAAAATGGGGAGATGACTTATATCACAAAATTTTGATTAACCAGAAAGGTTAATTGATTAAATATTCATCCCATCTTCCACATAAGAAAGACTTGAAATAGAGAAAAGAAAGTTAATGTATTGCAAGAATCTATTTTAAAACAAACCAAACTAACAAAATGCCTTCCATAGTATAAGCTGGGATCAGCTGAGTTTCAGTCCAATTGCCTCTTGAATATAGTTGTTATACCTAGAGGCAACAATGGTATTAAGAACGTTTAACAGTTGGTTTATATGAACACTGTCCCCAGTCAGGACAGATATTGGCACAGAACTGAAGCAGGATATTGGAGACCTTGGGTTACTCCTTTAGTTTCTTGATGGTGGGGAATTTGAAGGATCTTAGGGCAGGTGTTAGGGTGATGGGAACACTTTGAAGAAGCTCAGGGAAACAGCTGTTTATCAACTGTTTATATAAATATTTTGGTATTTTAATAAGGCTACTACGGCTGTAACAGTGCAACCTGGCTGAATTCCAGGACTATCTATACAAGGTACAGTGAGAATTCATTGATTTTCAGGCTTGACAGAATGCCAAATCATTAGTGAGTCATCATGTTCTACTACATTTCCTATGAAAGAAAAGGGGACCAACATGTTTTTGATCTACTGCTAGCAGTAATGATTAAAACAAAAATGATTTTATGCTTGGCTATTTGTAAACTGAAAATATTCAATTAACTGACACACACCTGTGTTAAAATTCTATCTACTTATTAGGTATTGTTTTACAGCATTAGGGGATTTGCAGATGTGATAAATCAGTTCTCTACGTCTTTATCCAAATCATTGGTCACAAAAAATAAACAGTAGAAAGTTGAGCACTTGGGTGTGTTACTAGATAGAAACTCTAGAGTTTGATTTCGGTCAGTTACAGCTGTTCTATTACTACAAATATCCATGAATTTACTATTATTTAGCTTTAATTTCTGTGGTTTATACAAGGTATATGCTGAGATTTTATCAATTACCTTCCTTAATTTAGGACAAAACTAATGATTCCACAGAATTAGCTAGAGTCTAATTATTCTGTACTGTTAGAGACAATCAAATAACTCTATTAGATAGAAGGAGTTATCTGATTATCTTAGGTTCCATTTCTATAAAATTAGAGGAAGAATTACCCAATACCATCTGATTCTCCAGTTCTCTAGGAGAACAGTGCTGAGTGGTTTTTGAGATGATAGTCAAATTCCAAATTTCCATATATTTAATGAGAAAATGGCAAGGTTGTGTTTGAGAGAACTATACAAATTTTGTAAGAGCGTTGTTTTTTTTCATTCAACTGAACATTTTGTGAGTTTTTTTCCTTCAAATTGTCTTCCATATCAGAATTAAATATTGGCTAAGTTTAGTAGTTTAGCTCTCCCAAGACAGTATTTGGACTTTTGGTCAAAGGTTTTATATTTGTACATGTTATGTCACAAGATCTTAAGGTATTTTCATGAGTGCTAATTTGGGAATGAAAAGGTTTTTCTGAAAACTAGATGAGAAGGCTGCACATTCGTTGCTGTTGCTACTTGTGCATGGGTTTAGCAAGTAGTAAATTTTAGAGGGCCTGTAGGCTGTAAGAAAACACAGCTAAGCCCTCAAAACTTTCATTAAAAGTGGACTTACATTATTAAGTAACATTTTAACTGAGTTGGGCTTTATTTTGTATTAGAAACTGCCATCAACATCGGTTATGCCTGCAACATGCTGACTGATGACATGAATGATGTGTTTGTGATAGCAGGGAATAATGCTGTGGAAGTGAGAGAAGAACTCAGGTAGGTGTTGAAGGAAGGAGGAAAGGATGGAAGGACGAAAGGGAGGGAGGGGAAAAAGATCTGAGAGATGAGAAAGTGGAAAGCTATGGTATAATTTCCTGTGGTCTTAAATTAGTATAAAGTTCTTTGTGCATGTTTCCTAAGCTGCTTCCATTCATTTTGGTGACAAACTGAGATAAAGTTGATATCAGTAATGAATTATTGTCTTCAGGCCTCCAACATTTCTCAAGTATTTTTAGGAAAGAATTTCAAATCAGCTATGTTGAGTTGTCCTTTAAAATCATGCTTTGGTCAGTACCTGCTAACTCTTGCGTGGTGATGAATGATCAGTATCATGAGATACTTGTTAAAAATACCAATTCCATAGCTTCATTCTGACCTACAAATTAAGAATCTACAGGGAATGGGATTTGGGACTTTGCATTTAATAAGCGCCTAGATGAAGCTCATGATCAGGTAAGTTTGGAAGACACAGCTGTAGTCGATGGCATATAAAGATGGAATAGTCTTTCAGCATTAAAGAAAGTAGATATTTTGACATAGTTACTATTGAACCCAGATATATACTGTTCATGTGAAATAAAATACTGTGAAATTTGTGTAACTACTGCACAGTGTCAGAAAATATATAAGCGCTGAAATTGGAGGTAACAGTGGACAGATATTAAAGTTTGAGAAATAATATTTCTTAAGATGTACCGATTTATTTCATTTCC
The DNA here is from genome assembly GCF_047675955.1 of Chlorocebus sabaeus. Classification (NCBI taxonomy): domain Eukaryota; kingdom Metazoa; phylum Chordata; class Mammalia; order Primates; family Cercopithecidae; genus Chlorocebus; species Chlorocebus sabaeus. Next base: position 25,584,609 of record NC_132929.1, on the reverse strand, counting down.
TATTTCTTGTTACTTTATTTGGAGAAGAACATTTAAAAATCTGCATACATATTTTCCTAGAACTTTAAAAATACTGTCTTATAACAAGTTTTGCTTACTTGTTGCTTGTAGTAGCTTCTGTAAGCTCGGCTCACTTAGAGACTGGCCAAGCAGAATGATGACACAGAGGCAAATTGCTTGTTGCTTGCTCCATTCTAGATGGGGAGCTAACCTTCCTTCAATATAATAGTAGAGCACTGTGGCTTCCCTAATATGTCTCTGTCATTAAGCTATTCTTCCTGAACTTTAAGAAAAGGAGGTCTTAAAAGTCAGCACCACTAGTCAATGGTACTTGTACACGAATCTCCCAGCTTCTCTTTTTTACCTGCAGTTAAAAAAAACCCAAAAACCTGCTATATCATGCTGGTTAGAAACTAAGACTAGACACTGCATATGTCTTTGCCAAATAAAAATTGGGAAATGTAATTAGCTACTGCTAATATAATTTAAATATTATTATTGATATAATTTTAATGATAGACCCCATAAAGTCAATTGGGGAAATAATAACTTACTTAATAATCAATTAAAATTTTAAAAGTAGATTCTTTACCTTTTGATTTTTGGGTTGACTCTTTTTAAATTGATATATAATATGTGTACATATTTTGGGGGCACATGTGATATTTTATTACATTGATAGAATGTATAATGTTCAAGTCAGTATATTTAGGATATCCATCACTTTGAGTCTTTATCATTTCTTTGTGTTGGGAAAGAAAGTCCTCTCTTCTGGCTAACTTGAAATATACAACAATGGTTGCTAACTATAGCCACCCTACTCTGCTGTTGAACTTTATAATTTATTCCTTCCATCTAACTATACGTTTGTACTAGTTAACCAGCCTCTCTTCATCCCCCCACTCCCACCCATACAACCTTCCTAGTGTCTGGTATCTATCATTCTACTCTCTGTGGGATCAACTTTTTTAGTTTTCACATAGGAGTGAGAACATGTGAAACTTGTCATTCTGTGCCTTATTTGACTTAACATGGAACCCGTGGTTCCATTCATGTTGCTTAAAATGGTAGGATTTCATTCTTTTTTGATGGTTGAATAATATTCCATTGTATGTGTATACACCACATTTTCTTTACTGATTCATCCATTGATGGACACTTGGGTTGATTCCATATATTTGATACTATGAGTAGTGCTACAGTAAACATGGGGTGCAGATGTCCCTTTGATATAACAATTTCATTTCCTTTGAATAAATACCCAGTAGTGGGGTTGTTAGATCATATGGTAGTTCAATTTTTAGTTTTTGGAGAAATCTCCATAGTGTTTTCTCTAGTGGCTGTACCAATTTACATTCTCACCAACAAAGTGTAATAGCTCCCTTTACCAGCATCTGTTATTTATTTATTTATTTTTTAATAGTAGCTATTCTAGTTGAAATAAAATCACATCTCATTGTGGTTTTGATTTGCATGTCTCGGATGATTAATGATGTTGAGCATTTTTTTCATAGATATGTTGGCTATTTTTGTGTCTTCTTTTGAGAAACATCTATTCATGTTCTTTGCTTTTTAATGGGGTTGTTTTCTTACTGTTGAATTGAGTTCCTTGTATATTCTGGATATTAGTCCCTTGTTGGATGAATAGTTTGCAAATACTTCCTTCCTTTCAGCAGACTGTCTCTTCAGTGTGTTGATTGTTTCCTTTGCGGTGCAGAAGCTTTTTCATTTCATGTAGTCTCACTTGTTTATGTTTTTGTTGCCTGTGCTTTTGAGGTCTTAGCCATAAAATCATTGCCTAGAGACCAGTGTCTGGAAGTTGTTTTCCCTATGTTATCTTCTAGTAGTTATATCATTTGGGGGATTATATGTAAGTCTTTAATTCATATTGAGTTAATTTTTGTATATGGCGAGAGATAGGGGTCTAGTTTCATTCTTCTGCATATGGATATTCAATTTTCCCATCACTGCTTATTGAAGAGGATGTCCATTCTCTAGTGTGTGTACTTGGTGTCTTGGTCAAAAATCCAATGACTGTAAATGTTTGGATTTATTTCTGGGTTCTGTATTCTGTTCCATTGGCCTATGTGTCTGTTTTATACCAATACCGTGCTGTTTTGGTTACTTTAGTCTTGTCATATATTTTGTAGTCAGATAGTGTGATGCCTCTAGCTTTGTTCTTTTTGGTCAGGATTGCTTTGGCTATTTGGGCTCTTTTTTGGTTCCATATGAATGTTAGGATTTTTTTTCCGTTTCTGTGAAAAATAACATTGATATTTAGATAGAAATTGCATTGGGTAGTGTGATCATTTTAACAATATTAATTATTCCAATCTATGAGCATAGAATATATTTTCATTTGTTCATGCCCTCTCCAATTTCTTTCACTGGTGTTTTGTAGTTTTCCTTGTGGAGGTTTTTCACCTCCTGGGTTAAATTTATCATTAAGTATTTTTTTTTTTAAAGCTATTGTAAATGGGATTGCTTTCTTGATTTCTTTCTCAGGTACTTCATTATTGATGTATAGAAACACTACTGATTTTGTATCCTAAAACTTTACTGAATTTGGTCATCAGTTCTAAGAGGTTTTGGTGGAATCATTTGATTTTTTTCTGAATGTGAGATCATGTTGCTTGCAAACAGGAACAATTTGACTTCTATGTTTTAATTTGGATGGCTTTCATTTTTTTCTCTTGCCTGATTGCTCTGGCTAGGGCTTTCAGTTATGATGAATCAGAGTATAAAAGTGAGCATCCTTGTCTTGTTCTAGTTCTTAGAAAAAAGAGTTTCAACTCTTCCTTGTTCAGTATGATGTTAGCTGTGTGTGTCATATATAGATTTTATTATGTTGAGTTGTGTTCCATCTACACCTAGTTTGTTGAGAGTTTTTATCATGAAGGGATGTTGAATTTTATCAAATGCTTTTTCTGCATCGATTGAGATAACTATATGGTTTTTGTCCTTCATTTTGTTGACGTGATGTATCATATTTATTACATATGTTGAACCATGCTTGCATTCCTGAGATAAATTTCACTTGATCGTGGTATATTATATTTTTGATCTGTTGTAGGATTTTTTTTTTTTATTTTTTTGAGACAGGGTCTTGCTCTGTCACCTGGCTTTCAGTGCAGTGGTGCAATCATAGTTCACTGCAGCCTCAGCCTCTTGGGTTCAAGTGATCCTCCCACTTCAGCGTCATGAGTAGCGGGGACTACAGGTATAAGCCACCACCACACTTGACTAATTTTGTATTTCTTGTAGAGATAGAGTTTTGCCGTGTTTCCTAGGTTGGTCTCATATTCCTGGGCTCAAATGATCTGCCTGCCTTGGCTTCCCACAGGAGGATCATTTGAGCCCAGGAGTTTGAGACTAGCCTGGGAAACACAGCAAAACAAGGCATGGAGCCACCACACCCAAGCCTGCTGTTGGACTTAGTTTGTTAGTTTTTAGTTGAGGGTATTTATGTCTATGTTCATCAGGGATATTGACCTGTAGTTTTCTTTTTTTGTTGTGTTCTTCTCTGATTTTGGTATCAGGGTAATGCTGGCCTTGTAGAACAAGTTAGAGAGAATTCCTTTCTCTTCAGTTTTTTGGGATACTTAAGGATAACTTACATTAGTTCTTCTTTACACATTTGGTAGAATCTGGTAGTGAAGTCATCCAATTCTGGCTTTTTCTTTGTTGGGAGACTTTTTATTGCAGATTCAATCTCATTACTGGCTTTTGGTATGTTCAGATTTTCTGTTTCTTCCTGATTCAATCTTAGAAGGCTGCATGTGTCCAGAAATTTATCCATTTCCTCTAGGTTTTCCTGTTAGTTAGCATATAGTTGTTCTTAAAATCTTGATCTTATATATTTCTGTGGCATAAGTTGTAATGTCTTCGTTTTCATTCCTGATTTTGTGTTTTGGATCCTGTCTCTTTTTTTCTTTGTTAGTCTAGCTGAAAGTTTATTAACTTTGTTCATCTTTTCAAAAAAAAAAAAAAAGTTTTCATTTCATTGATCCTTTGTATTTTTTAGCCTATTTTATTTACATGTGCTTTGATTTTTATTATCTTTTACCTTCTACCAATTTTGGGTTTTGTTCTTGCTTTTCAGGTTCTTTCAGTCATTTCATTATATTGCTTATTTAAAATCTTTTTACTTTTTTGATGTAGGCATCTATTACTGTAAAGTTCTCTGTTAGCAGTGCTTTTGCTGTATCCCATAGGTTTTGGTGCGTTTTGTTTCCATTTTCCTATGTTTGAGGAAATCTTTTCATTTTCATCTTACTTTCTTCATTGGCCCAGTATTCATTCAGGAACATGTTTAATTTTCATGTAGCATATTGTTTCTAAGTTCCTCTTGATATTGATTTCTAGTTTCATTCCATTGTGGTCTGAGAAGATACTTGATATGACTTCAATTTTCAAAAATTTGTTGAGACTCATTTTCAGGCCTAACTTATGGCCTATACTGGAGAATGTTCCATGTGCTGGTGAAAAGAATGTGTAGTCTGCAACTGTTGGATAAAATGTCCTGTGGATGTCTGTTCAGTCCATTTGATCTAAAGTCCAGTTTAAATCTAATGTTCTTCATTGATTATCTGTCTAAATGATTTATTTGATGCTGAGAATGTACTGTTGAAGTCCCTTATTATTATTGTATTGGAGTCTACTTCTCCCTTTAGATCTAGTGATATTTGCTTTATATATCTGGGTGCTTCAGTGTTGGGTGCATATATATTTAGAATTGTAGTATCCTCTTATGGTAATATCCTCTTACTGAACTGATCCCTTTATCATTATAAAATGATCTTTTGGGCTGTTTTTACTATTTTTGGCTTAAAGTATCTTGTGCCTGATAAAAGTATAGCTATTCCTGCTTGCTTTTGGTTTCTGTTTGTGAGGAACATCTTTTCCTATACCTTTACTTTCAATCTATAGGTGTCTTCACAGGTTAAGAAGTTTCTTGTAGGCAGCATGTAGATCACATTTTTATAGATCCAGATCCAGGCCATCTGGATCACATTTTTAAAAAACCCATTCAGCCACTCTATATGTTTCAAGTGGAAAATTTAATTCATTTCCATTGAAAGTTGCTATTGATATGTGAGGTTTTGTTCCTGTCACATTGTTAATTGTTTTCTGGATGTTGTATATATCTTCTGTTCCTTTCTTTTTTATTATATACTTTTGTGTCAGTAGTTTTCTTTAGTTGTAACTTTGAGTCCTTTCTCTTCCTCATTTGTGTGTTTGCTTTACCAGTGAGTTTTGCACTTTTATGTGTTATTTGTAATAGTAGATATTGCCCTTTTGCTTCCAGGTTTAGGATTCCCTCAATTATTTCTTGTAGGGCTTTTCTAGTAGTGTTGAATTCCCTTAGTTTTTGCTTGTCTGGGCAAGACTTTATTTCTCCAAAGAGGGTAATTTTATTTCCCTACAATAAAGTAACCTTATTTAGAAATAACTTTATTTCTCCAAAAAGGAAAACTTTTAAGGGTATAGTACTTCTTGACTTCCAGATATTGTCTTTCAGCACTTTAAATGTATTATCCTATTATCTTCTGGCTTGTAAGGTTTTTACTGATAAGTCCATGGTAAGTCTGATGGCGACTCCTTTATAGGTGACTAGATGCTTTTCTCTTGCTATTTTTAGAATTTTCTTGTTGTCATTAACTTTAGACAGTTTGACTATAATGTGTCAGAGAGAAGACCTTTTTGCATTGTACTCGTTTGGGGATTGCTGGGCCTCCTGTATTTCAATGTCTACATCTCTTGCTAGAGTTGGGAAGATTTTATCTATTATTTCATCAATAGGCTTTTGAATACTTTCGTTCTCTTTTCACCTTTGGGAATGCTGATAATTCAGATATGTGGTTGCTTTGTGTTGTCTCACATGTCATGTAGGCTTTGTCTACTCTTGCTAATTCTTTTGTTTTACCTTTGTTTGACTGGGTTATTTCAAGAGACTTGTCTTCAAGTTCTGAAATTCTCTCTTCTGCTTGATCTAGTCTATTGCTGAAGCTCTCAAATATAATTTTTATTTCATTCAATGAATTCTTCAGTTGTAGGATTTCCGTTTGGTTCTTCATTGTGATATCTACCTTTTTGGTAAATTTCTCAATCATATCCTGAATTGTTTTTCTCATTTCTTTGTATCATTTATCTTTGTTCCCTTGTAAATCACTAAACTTCTTTCATATCATTATTTTGAATTATTTTTATGGAAATTTCATAAATTTCCTATTCATTGGAATCTGTTACTGGAGAATTATGGTGTTCCTTTGGAATTATATTTCCTTGCTTTTTCATGTTTCTTGTGTCCTTATATTGCTATCTGCACATCTGGTGTAATAGTCACTTCTTCCAATTTCGTGGATTTACTTTGATAGAAGAGGACTTCCTCAATATGTATCTATGGTATTTGTTGGGTAGGGCACTTTGGCTTTGATTCTGGATGTGTGCAGTAGTATAGTCTCCATATAATTTATTTGGCTTTTTTTTTTTTTGTAAACAAAGCCAGTGGTGTCTGTGACTTCCTCAGTGGCTTAGGGTATGGCTGTTAATGGAGGCTATAGAGAAGTTTTATTGGGCATGGGGACAGCAGGTGGAACAGTCTTGGGCACCAGTGGGAGCAGTGGCAGGCTGAGCCTGCCTGTCTTTGGGGCCAAGGGTAGCACATTTGGCACTGGTGTTAGTGTGTCCTGGTGGGCTGATTCTTGGGTCACCAGGAGGCTTGCTCAGGTGCCAGCAGTAGAAGCAGTGGGCTGAACCTTGGGCCCCTGGGCTGCAGGCATGGCATAGGCAATGGCAGTAGCAGTGGTTGGACAACTCTCTGGCTCCCAAATAGTCTGTGCTGGTGTTGGCAGTGGCTGTGGCAGGCTGGTCAGGTCCACAGGTGGTAAGTGCAGGTGGGTGCTAGCTGTGGTGGTAGTGGCAGGCTGGGTTAGCCTGTCTTCTAGTCTCTGGGAGGAGTGCTCATGATGGGGGATGGAGCCACGGTGGTGGATGGTGATGGAGCAGGGTGATCCCCAGGCCCGTAGGTGGTATGCTTAAGCACTGGGGTTGGGCATATGAAGGGTGGTCAAAGCCAGGCTGGACAGACCTGTCTGTATGTTCCCCTTCTCCTCGCTGTCCAGTGGTATGTATGGGTGCTGGCTGTGGTGGACAGGGACAGGGTTATCCCAAGGCCTCTGGTGGAATGCTCAGGTGGCGGTGCAGTAGCTGCACTATGACCCTGCTGGCTGCTGGGGTGAGTGGGATTGCTTTTAGTAGTTGCAGCCTTAGGCAGGTGACTTGGAAGGGTGTGCTTTGGCTGTAGGTGGCAGTTATCTGTCCGGTAGCCTATCCTTAGGGCATGTGAAAATGTGAGGAAGTCCTGTTGCTGGAAGGGTGGTGGGGTTGCTGTCAGTGTCTTGCACTTTGGCCATGGTGGCAGTGGTGGCAGTGGTGGTGGCTGCAGGTGGGGAATGTCAGTGGAGCTCCAGGAATGTGGAAAGGGAGGTACTGTTGGGCCTGCAGGCAGGTTGCAGTCTGGTGGGGCTGGGCTCTCAAAATGACACTTTGCTGTAGCTGCTTGGGACTTAGAGTGGTATGTGGGACTCAGTGTGAGCTCCCTCTCTGGGGGCAATGGCACTGCCTTGTCTTCAGGCAGCTCCCTATGTTAATTTCAGGGTCTGAAAGGGTTGAGAGGCTCTTCCATGGCTAGGATTAGAGTCTGTGGTGGGATTGTGGACCACCGGGAATCCCTCACTTATACTTTCCCTACATTGGAGAGCCCTTCTGGGCTCCCAGCCAGGCAGGATGCCTTGTTCCCTTCTTCTTTCTTTTAGGTGTTTCCTGTCACTTCTCTCTTGAATTCCAATGTTCTCTCTTAGATGACATATTAGAAGTATGATTATCTACTCTCTATCTTGGTGCTTCTTTGTGGAGGAGGCAACTGCCAGATGCCTTTAGTCGTACATCTTGAAGCACCACTCTCATTCAGAATTTGACTCTTGCTGAAGGAAGATAGATGCAAATGGATCTAGATTTTAATAAGCTTATTGCTAAATGTTTTGAGACAGTGCCTGGAACAGTATTGTAGGCAGTACACATGTATTACCTCATTTTGTTCTTAAGAAACTCAGTCATAGGTATTACTATTTTCCCTGTTGGACAGATTAGGAAGTTGAAGTATATAGAGGGTAAGGAACTTGCCCAAAGTGGTCCATGGTTCAGGTGGGATGTGAATTAGGCAGCTTGGCCCCAGAGCCTGTGCACTTGCCATGTGTTTCCCTAAGCATACCTTAGATGTATTCCTATTCCCTTTAATAATTAATTAATTAATCTAAAAAATATAGTTGTGAAGGCATCTCACTGCTTCACTTGAGTAAATGGTCAGACACCAGATTAGCCAGTAGAGTCAGCAGAAATTTGCAGCGGAAATAGCAGATGTAGGAGAAAGAGTATGGCTTCCTGTCAGCTGGATTTGAGGTGGAATCTCAGCTTCATGCTTAGACTGAGTGGGAAACTTTTGATATGTGAATAACCTCCCTCTGCTTGGTTTCTTCATTTGTAAAATGGGGATACAAATATCTACTCTATAGCTTATTTTATTTGGGGGATTAGATAAGAACTGAAAGCTTTATGACTGTTCCATGAGCATCTTTCTTGCCTTCCTCATTCTGTCTCTATTTCCTCCCTTCTCCCTTCCTTCATTCTTTCAGCCATTGATCCCAATCTTTCCACCAACAAGGTCTACTTTTGTAACTATTTCCCCAATAAGGGCAGTAGGCCTGGAACCGTGGGGGAAGGAAGGGGTAGAATAAAATAGACAGCTTTTTGGAGGTAGAATGAATAGGTCTTGAAATTTGATTGGATGTGAAGAGAAGTAATAGGAGGCTTTGTCACTGCTAGGTTGTCTAACTTTCACAGCCCAGAGTGTGCTCAGGCATGCAAGAATAGAAACTCATTAAATTTTCTAAAACTGAACTTGAACCTCTTTCTGTCTGATGACAGAACAGTTAAACTAGGCATTTTCAGTTAAATTTGGTTCAAGTCTGGGATGCACAATTGTCTCACCTGTCACTGTTCATCAGTGTCTACCCTGCTGGCACCCAGCACTTCCCATGTCTGTGTTCCTGTCTGGTCTCTGCTCTCTTAGGGTTGTTGTTGGCTTTCCCTCTTGGCTGACTTCCACACTCTGCTGGGGCACCACGGAAAGTGTGGCTGCTCTTCCTCACCTCTCTGTGCCCAAGAGGACTTGTGTTCTTATACGGCCACTTCAGTTCCTAAAATCCCTTTACTCTGCTGATTGCCCCAAATTTATCTGAGGATTCCATTAGCCACATGGTTCCTTCATCCACTACCATTCCAGATGCGGGTCAGGACCCAGACTTCTTTTAGCCATCACTTATCAGTTTCTTAACTCCTCCTCAAAGACCTCTATCCCTAGGCTGGGATGGGAAATGAAGGAAAGTAATTTCTTTCTACTCTGCTCCTTTTGTCATCATTTTAATACTTTGACTCATTTAAAGTTTATTCTTCTGATACTTAAAGAAATCCCCCCCCCTTCTTTTTCCAAAAGTCCAATTAGTGAAATTCCAGATTGCTGAAATTCAGACTAATGATGCTGCTATGAGTTTCAAAACCCTATTTTGGTGCTCAAAAAGCAAAAGTTTGGTTCTGTTTTTCTCCTTCTATATTTGACTCTGCAGATCCTCCTGAAGCAAAGCGTATTTCTAGTTAAATAGAGAGGGTCACTTGTGGTCCTAGTAGTAGTGGGAGAAGGAGTGATTGAGTTAATATCTCAAGATTTTATCCAACTACATTTGGTTGACTAGATGACATAACTGTCATTATGTGGAAAGAATATGGAGAAATGTGAACTACTTGTATACTGTTGTTGGGAGTGTAAGTTGATAGAAACTCCCCAGAGGACAAACTAGCGGTATATTTCAAAATTACACATATGCATAGTTTTTACCCAATGATTCTTCTAGAAATTTCCCTTAAGAAAATAAGTGAACAAATGTATGAATTTGTATAAAAAGGAATATCTATTGCTATATTGATTTATGATAATAGAGATAAGAAATAGTTCAAATAACCAGCCATGAAGGATTTTGTTCAATGCTATGATATATACATGCAATGGAATACTCTTCAGTCATTCAAAGTGATTTTGTATTTCTCGACATTGGAAAATGTCCATGATATTTTTGTTAAGTGAAAAATGAGATTAGAAAACATCATGCATAATATGATCTCTCTTTTTGCAAAAAAGTGTGTGTATATATATAGGTATATATATGTATAAAACATCTACCCATCTCCTTACCTCCTTGCCTACCAAGATCTGAAGGACATGAACAATGGTTCTCTCTGGGTGATAGAATTATGGATCATGTTTACTTTCTTCTTTTTGGCTGTTTATATTATCTGATGTTGTAATAGTGTTTGTGTAATGCTTTTACAATTAGAAAAAAGCTTAAAATTTGTCTTTTTTAATGAGAAGAAAAATATTCAGAAGAAAAAAATAAAGAATTTCCAGCTAGACTCAATATTTCAGAAGCCTTGGGGCCACCTTGCTCAGCTGAGTGGAAAATAATGTTATTTCCACTCAGACTTGTAGGTAACCCCATTCTTAAAGTATAAGACAGAGAGGCAGCATATGATAGAAAATTCTATGTAAGAGGAATCATTATATTTGTAGTGTGCATTTTCTTAATATTAGGACTTGGGGTAAAATGGCATCCAGGAAAAGCTGTTGCTCAAAGTTGCTTTCTATACTCCTAATCTCAGCTACTCATATCTAAGCCCACAGCTTTGGGATGAAATAATTGAAATCATAAATTTGCACCATTCCTTTTTCTTGTGTTATGCTTTTTGAGTTCAGTGGGAGTTCGTTAAAAAAGAAAGTGTAACCAAAGAACAGGATCTGAATGAAAGTAGCTATTGAAAAGAAGTGACCAAAATGCTTATATTTAAACCTGTCAAATGTGCTTAGATAATTTCATAAACATGGATATATAATTTTCATACATATCATACATATGGCTTGTTTCAAATTTAGTGTCGTGAAACCATTTTAGACACTTTGAGTCCCCGGTTAATTTTGCTGCTGTAGCTGCCTTATTATTAAAGGCATGCTTAGAAAGCTACAATTAAACCCTGCTATGGTTTCTCAGAAAATTACTACATTGAATACATTTCACCAATTCACATGTCTTCTGCTGAAAGGAAAACAGACTGAGAATTTTGATTAATCTGCGAGGAAAACTCATTCCGTATTTCATTTTTGTAGCATGATCACGTCTTTTGTTATTAGAAAAATTCACGTTCTTTAACTAAATCATAAAGTGACTCCACTGCTTCTGAGAAGTATCCCAGTGCTATAACTAGGAATTGATATTTCTTCTTTAATCAACAAAATATGTATTGGTATTTTTGAACATCTACTTGGTGGAAAATTATTGGTTTGAATGTGCAGGGTTCTCAAATGCAAATGGATTCAGGACCAGGCTTATAGCATTAATCACGTGATCTGGGCTATCTATTATACATCAGGGAGTGATGGGGCCTTTGGTGAGTGGGAACATCATGTTGGCCATAAAGTCATAGAGATTCTTTAAGACACTGTGTAGGCCAAACAAAATGCATCTTGGTCCTAATTCCTAACGCCTAGTCACCCAGGAAAAATGTTTTAGTAGATTAAATTTCTCTCATAAATCATACAATTTTAGAGCACTTACTTAGATAATCTTGTAGATCTTCTGGCACACATTGGTGCAGCAGCCCAAGCTTTCATGATCTATTTTGACTGGTTGGGGCATTAGCCAAACTGATTGGTTGGTCCCATTTCCTGAGCTCTAATAATGAAACTGGTTCAGAGGTTGAACATCTTAAAGGTCTCTCAGGTAGGGTAGTAAGGAATGGAACTGGGAATTCAAATCAAAATTCCATGTACTTTCTCCCTTTCTCTACTATTGGCAGGGTAGGGCTGTCCCTTAACTGTCCCTCTGGCACTGTATCTTAGTCCAATCTAGAGGCAAGCTGTGGCTGACTCTATGTGTAAACCAGCTTGCTACAGTAGACCAAGAACTGTGAAGGTGAAGACCTAGGTTCTAGCCGTGGGTCTGACACTAGCTAATCAAGTGGCTAGAAGTCAGATAACTCAACTGTGGAAACATGAGGTGTCAGGGGCAGTCCTTATGTCTGAATCCAGTTTACCAAGTTCCAAGCTCAAATCTCTGGCTTTCATATCAAAGTCCAGATTCTCTTCTTTTAAACAGGGTGTCATGGTTTCAATCTCTCTTTTTTTTTTTTTTTTTTTTTTTTTTTTTTTGAGATGGAGTTTTGCTCTTGTTGCCCAGGCTGGAATGCAGTGGCGCAATCTCAGCTGACCGCAACCTCCACCTCCTCGGTTCAAGCGATTCTCCGGCCTCAGCCTCCTGAGTAGCTGGGATTGCAGGCATGTGCCACCAAGCCTGGCTAATTTTGTATTTTTAGTAGAAATGGGGTTTCTCCATGTTGGTCAGGCTGGTCTTGAACTCCGACCTCAGGTGATCCGCCCGCCTTGGCCTCCCAAAGTGCTGGGATTACAGACATGAGCCACTGCGCCCAGCCACAACAGATCAATGTAACCTTTCAATATAGAGTGCCTTAAGAGGACTGACTAGACGACTCTTTTTTCCGACCATCCTCTTTTCTTTTTATAGGTTGTATGCAAGCCAGTATGTGCCTAACTATGCTTTGCTGTGCTTGTGGTGGCGTGGGGCTGTGAATGCCACAGTTGCCTCAACTCTTCATGCGATTCCGCATGCCAAGAATTGTAATAAACTGCCCTTCATTACACAGCTTGGAAAAAACAGGCACTCTTTTGTTTTAGCATTTGCTATTTGTATTATGTGGTTAAGCATTGTGTGTTACGCTTGCAAAAATGTATAGCTCGTAGTCATTGAAGGGAGTTGTGTGTAGCTTTTTCCCTTCGTAATAAATCGTTTTTGTGAGAACCAGCTGGTGTTTGAAGAGCTAAGTTCCAGGAAGAAAAAGAAATGACAGCTATAGAGCGTGGGCAAAGTTCTAAAAATATGGAAGCCCAATCTGGCCAAGAGACGTTGGCCTGTGCAGAGAAAGTGCAGTGACAATATCAGCAGAGCCAGAAAAACTGTCCCTTTTCTGCCTGGAAAAGGGTTCATGTGAGATGTTAGGAAGACAGTTTAAGGAGAAAAAAGTCCTAAGTAAATAGAATTTCAGCCAATACTTTAATGAACTTCACCCTTCTTTGGAATGTTTTCACTCTCTGAGGGGAAAACAGAGATTGAGTCATTTATACAGCGAGTGAGAACTTTACTCAAAATGAGTACTCAGGAGATGTTTTCCCTGTGGTGCTTTCTGAAGTCACAATTTATGAGCTCTGCAACATTGTCAGAGAAATGTTCATTTCCAAGGAACTTGTCTCCCTTGCTTTCTTTATTATTTGGCACTGTAAATTTTCATGACTGTGAGGAGGATTCCCTGACATAGTTATCTGATGGGAAAGTCTGATCCTCTCACTTAAAACAATGATTTTTCATGTCTGTTCTACCTCCCTCTCCCCTTTGTAACTCCCTAAATTTCACACGTAGCACTCTGACTTTATAAATCTTTTTCTTTGATTCTGCAAACTGATTGTTAAATGTATGATATCATTCTTGGAACCATGTGACCTCTGGGTTCCTAAACGCAGATGTGATTTTGGTCCTGGACAGCAGAAGGAGATATTGAGCTTGAAGTTAATGTATCTTTTTGTTTTGTTTTTGTTTTTAAACTTAGTATGTAAACAACTGGTGTTACATTTTCAAATAATTAGACAGCCGAGGGCTAAAATAGTTATTTTGGTAAGTGGACATTCTCTTCTTTCAGAGAAGACTCAGCATAAAACGATTTTAATAAATATTTTCTACACAGGATGAGTAATTTCATTTCACCAAAAGACACAGTATTCACTTTCTGGTCTTCTGTCACTCCCCATGTTCTCCTGAGCGCTCATTTTATAAATGCCGGTTATGACCCATGCTGGATAGTTCTCTGGTTGTGGTTGAAACTTCTGTAGGTATGTCAGCTTGCCTTACGTTACTTCAAAGCCTGCACTCAAGTGCTCTTGAAGAGGAAATTCCCTTCCTTTAAAGGCATCATCTTTCCATTTTGGAGAGAACAGTAGAATGCCACTTCTAAGGGTGCTCTGTCACCCTACAATCTTCCTCTTAGATGGCAGAGATGCATGGGATGTGGGCAGGATTGTTTTATAGCTACTGCTAATTAGATCTGGAGCATTTGGAGGGCGTTTCCATTTGGAACAAGCCTCTATACTTTGGTGTCTAGTTTTTCTCCTAGAAGATTTATTATATTTTTTAAGCTAATGAGTACATTTTTTGCTTAAAATGTTCTATTCTATTATAATGGCTATGCCCATTCAGTAAGTACCATCATTTTTTTTCTTGTTAAAATTTTTTAAAAATATATTTCTCAGAGGACCGCTATTTTAAGCTGGATCATATTACATTGTACCTCGAATTGATGAATTTATTTTATAGATAGATGCCCTGGAATTCCTAGAAGATTTCATCAATTGTCTTTAGTCTTGTGCTTTCCATTATTTAACAGTATTGCATGTCAGACAGTGGTTCTTAAGTCCTTGAAGCTCAGACAATCTTAAGTACCAAATCTATCAAGATCCCCTAGTTCAAACGCAGCTCAAGATGGTGATTTAGCTTTTAGGTAATTTGAAACGTTTAAGATGATTGTGTTTTCACTATGTTTACTCTCCTACATACTGGAATTTGGAAATTTGCTATGGTATTCCCATCACAAAGAATTATCCAGCTTGCTTACTGAAACTGGGTCTTATGCCATATTCTGTCTGAATAGTGGTGAAATAAATTTACCTCTAGGCGAGTTTCTTGTTAGAGTTAGTAGGTATGCTCTGTATGCTTTGTTATGTTTCACTTTTCACCCTCTCCTTTAAGGAAAGCAAAAGAAAATTTGTCTGGACAAAACAGAAATGTTTCCAACGGCCATGTAGTTTGTGAAAAAAAGCAGCAGCTGGAGTTGGATTCTATTGTAGAAGAAACTGTAACAGGAGATTATGCCTTAATCATAAATGGCCACAGTTTGGTGAGTTTGCCTAAGGTTTTTGTCCTTTCTTTTTCTTCACCGCAGTAATCATCTCTTTTGTGCTATCGTAATGAGACCTCCTTTGTCTTTTCCAGACAAATGTCACTACTAAATACAGGGCATACACGATGATTTCCTGATTGCAAAAGGAAAGGAAACTTCTAATCTATATCTCATACATTATTGTTTGGATCACCACAGTGAAGGGGAGGCTCCAAATAAATGCTAAATTCACAGAATATCAATCTTGTCTAAATGACTGTAGACCACTTAGCAGTATTATTTAAGTGCCTTTCTAGAGGGGAGTGTTACAGCTCACTGTTACTTAATTAAAATAATGCAACTGGGTGGATGTATTATAATTATTGCTCTTACTAATGTTTGTGACTTGTGGAGCACAACCTGACCTTCGTGTAATTACTATACCAAATTATTGCCATTAAGATACCTCTAGTGGTTTTTCTAAATAGCAGCATTTTACAGCAATGCCAAACAATTTGCTTTGATTAGGAAATCTGGTTCTTGTCCTAATAGAATGAACTTGCATTGTACTTTTAATGTAGTTCAGATTCCAAATCTTGAACAAACATGAAAATACTCTTCTGAGTTTCTAATTTAAAATACAAAAGCTCCAATTACACACCAGTGAAATTATAATTTATATGCACAAAGAATTAATCTCACATCTTTCTCTGGCTTTGATGATCATTTTTCACTTTGGAGTTTGGAAAATAAATATATCTTCTTGTAGACAGTTTCTTAGAGGACAAAAGAAGTTGGATATGAGGATATTGTGTTTTCTCCCTTGCGATCAGCTGTCTGTTGTTAGCTCTTAGTGCTTAGAGCATTATCCAGCTGGATTCCAGACATAATGATGTGTTGCCTTCTACACCATGGAAAGTTACAGAGCTCAGCTGCAGGCCAAACTCAGTTGAAAGTTTGTCCAAATGACACAAAATTCTCTTTTGCACAGAATAACAGTAACTGAAAATTATGACTGTCATCTGGGTCTTAAAGCTGGTGGCCCCCAAGCTGAATTGCCCAGAGACCACAATATAGAAAGGGGACCTTATGAGTTATACTTTGACTTTCTCTCAGGCTCAAAGGATCCAATGTGTGGTGGCATTAGAGTACTCAGGTGAAAATTTATACCATTTTCTCTCTCTGTCTCTAAGTGCATTGAAAGAAGGAGATAAGATAGATGCTCTTCAAGAACCCTGTCTGCTTCAAAGCCTGAAACTCATGGAACCATGAAATGTCATTTTTAATTTAAGGAGACTTGACTATGTTTTTGCTAGTATGGTCAGAAATCTTTTTTTTTTTTTTTTTTCCTAAATCATGATTCTAATTTGCTTAAATCCTGATGTTTTGCAGAATGTAATTGGGCCTTTGTTTTTGCTCAGAGTCCTAGCATAGTTTTTCACTTGCTGATAATAAAAAAAGAGAGAGAGAGAGAAAGAGAGGGGGAGGGGGAGAGAAAGAGACCATTCTAGGCAAGACAGGCAGTTATCTGTTTTCTCTTTCAGAAAGAGTGATAATATTTGAAAATGCCAACTCACAATTTCACCTAGGGATTATAGGTTTGAACATGAGAATTTTCTGTGTTCATGAAAAACATAACTCAGTGAGTTATGTTTTTATACTCATTTACCGGTCCAGCCATTCATCCACTGGCATTTTTATTAAGCCTGCCCAGTTCACAGTGCTGAAGTCTGAGGATAAGATTGTGACTAGAACATGGTTCTTGTTTTAGGGAATGCTGTCTAGTGGATGAGATAATCACACAGTGGTATGACAAATACTGTAAAAGAGGAATGAACACAATGCTTTGAGAGCACAGAGGGAGACAAATTTACTTCCTTGTGGGAGAATCAGGGAAGACTTCCTGGAGAGAGTGATATTTTCAAGGAGAGGTAATGGCAAGTACAAAGGCACAGAGGCAAGAAAGAGCCCATTCAATCATGAGGAACAAGCAATTTGGCATGATGGGAAAAAAGTGTAGACTTAAAGGTGATGCTAGAAGATAAAACTCAAAAGGAACACGGGGGCCAGGTTGTGATGGGCTGTGAATGTCTTGCTAAAGATTCACGCAAAGATACTGATGACTCAAAGTGTAAGTGGATTTCTGTTTCCTCTTAATGTGTTTATTAAAGAATTTACAGTAAAACATTTTCTAGGAAAAAAATTGCACAGTTAATTGGAAGGGATTGTGCTATCTTTTTTAGTAATTTCTTGGCATATCTAAAGGCTCTTATGCATTTGGATAGGAGCAAGAGTAGAAACGGTTGAGGAACCCTGTCTGTGACACAGCTTGCATGCCCCTCTTTTGCACAGGCCTCTCTGGGTTTCAGTCATTATGTTCTTCAAGGGACAATCCCCAGATCATCTGCTTTTCATCCTGCCTGCACATTAATAATCACAACAACAAACTAAATATACAAAACAACAATGCAAAGAAACAAAAAGCCCATCACATAGAATAAACAAATCATCATCATTTGTAGTTCATTCTAAACTTGGTGAGCTGGTAGATAGGTTCTGTCTTTTGTTTTCAGCAATTTTAATGGTTTCTAGAACTTCTCCAGCATTTAACTCTCTCTCTCCAGTGCAGCACTATATCAAGGAAGACATATAAATGGCAGTTTCTTTTATTTTTATTTTGAAATTTGTTAGTAGTATTTTTAAATTCGCTTGGTAGGAGTTCAACACTTATTTCTTTAGTTTTTGTTGCTTGTGTGATTCTGAATCAACAATGACTTTTTGAAGTGAATGAAACAGTTTAGCAAACAAATCAGTTGAGAAACAAGACATTTATTGTTTCCTGTTCTTTTTTGAATTTTATTTTTAATCACACAGGCTCATGCCCTAGAAAGTGATGTCAAGAATGATCTCCTAGAACTTGCTTGCATGTGTAAGACTGTAGTTTGCTGCAGGGTCACTCCACTCCAGAAAGCCCAAGTGGTAGAGCTGGTGAAGAAGTACAGAAATGCTGTTACTTTGGCCATTGGTGATGGAGCCAATGATGTCAGCATGATTAAAAGTAAGAGGATATTTGCTCAATGGGGTATGCTGCATACATGGGGTCCTCAGTTTCAGTGTTTGGCAATATATAATCACTAGATTGCATTAAAATTTAATTTTGCCAGTGATTCTAAAATGAATGATACTTCTGGGTCCAATGCTACCACCATTATTAGCATTCATAACAAAATTTCTTTGTCTTTAAATAAACCATTTGTGTATTTTTAGGCTAGAAAAGGACGTCATTCACCTTATACTATTTGAGGAAGTAAGTAGGTACAGTGCAGAGGAAAGAACACCAGGCCCACATTTGTAATATGTGACTTTAACCCCATCTTTGCCACTTAAAATTGTAAAAACTTCTGTAAGTCACTGAACTTTTCTGAGCCTGGCTTCCTCTTTTGTAAAACTAAGATAAATACCTATCATAAGCGTTTCATGAGGTAATACATGTGAAAATTTGTAATTGCAATGGCTGCAAGTTTTCCATAAATAAAAGAGGAATGACAAGTTTCTGAAAGAGATCGTGGCTTTGTTTTGGGAATGACAGTGTTCCTCTTTCCCTTGTAGGTGCTCACATTGGTGTTGGCATCAGCGGCCAGGAAGGCTTGCAAGCCGTCTTAGCCAGCGACTATTCCTTCGCACAGTTTAGATATCTCCAAAGGCTTCTCCTCGTTCATGGAAGGTGGTCTTATTTCCGAATGTGCAAATTCTTATGCTATTTCTTCTATAAGAATTTTGCATTTACACTTGTGCATTTCTGGTTTGGTTTCTTCTGTGGTTTCTCAGCTCAGGTTGGTAAAAAGCATATATATATATTTTTTTCATATGATATTACAAATGACTCTTCTTCATAGCTCGTTACTAATAATAATAAATTGAGAGTTTTTAATGACTGAGTCAAGTGACAGTATGACAATTAGGTAATTGATAGTTGACTTGAGCTTCGCACCCAAGAAGAATATGTATCTAGCTGGAAATTTATTTATTTATTTTCTTATTTAGATAGTCAACCAGTGAGTACTCCTTCCGTGCATACTTTAGTTTTTGTTGAAATGTTTTTGGTATGATGACAGGTAAGCTTGTAGAGTTTTAATTTAGAACAGAAGTCTGCGAATCACTAATAAGAAATGTTGAGGTATCTTTACTGGGAAGATGGTTTCTTATCTAACACACTAAATGTATCTGGGATGAGGGTAAATGTGTTTTATATTAGGGAGAAGTAATTGGTAGTCTGACACCAAAGTTGTTTAGACAGCAATTCATCAGCTAAAAGTTGATCTATAGATAATACTGGTAGGAAGAAAGCAAAATTAGCAAATTTATAAATTAGGATTCTGTTTTTATGACTTCTTATACATTTTAAAGGATAGTTATTTAGCCACACATCTTCAATATCAGAAAAGTTTTGACCCAATGAATCAACTGTAAAATATAATGTCTATATCATCTAAATATACTTATAAATTTTAAAAAAGTTTTACCAAAAACTTAAATGTAGATATGGCATTGACATTTTGAACAACACAAGAAAAAGATTGTCCTTGAGAATGAAATGGTAACCATAACTCTCAGAGATTTATCCAGTTGTTCTTCCCTTCTTTGGGTTTTATCAATGACACTGGATTCAACGATATGCATGAAGGTGATTTTTTAAAAAATCATTTTATTCCAAAAAGACTGAATATAAATGAAATCTTGGCATCTTCTGTTCTCTTACATGTACTGAGGGAGATTAGTGAATTCCTTTTTACAATGAAAATACGTTTTCAATATTTTTCCCTTTTTCTGGGAAGTTGAGATTCCTTAAAGTGAGGCACATCTGTTCCCATTCCTAATTTTCTGTTTTTTAGGATAACATGCCCCAAACTAAGAGTAGATTATGTTGATATTTTTGCCTTTTTTTTTTTGTTAATCTCTTGACAGTTGAAGTAAAGCAGAGTCTTGATTTTAGCCACTCAGAATTAGAACTTATCTTAGTGCTACTTCAGAGCAGGCATGGGGCTGGGGGTATTTACATGCTCGTAATTCCTCCTTTGTCCAACAAAGACAAGCATGGGAATGTGGCCTGTGGCTTCCTAGTCTGTTGATTTTCCTTCCACATAAGAACAAAGCAAGACCATCTGCTAATGGGTGTTTCTAAGAGATCTAATTTTCATATTCCAAAGGCTTAAGGCTGAAGAATCTCAAGACTATGAAGGGACAAACCCCATTTAAACCTCTTAGAACACAGAAGAGTAGTCAATGATTTGTATGTGCAGACGCACTAAGCTTGAATAGGCAACTGTTCCTCTAAGTTGTCTGTTAAAACTGTGAAGTCGAAACTAATGTTCAGTGACTTCTAACTTCTACATTTAGGTTATTTTCTGGGTTCTGATAAAATTGGTCAGAGCCAGATGTTAAGCAACTAGAATTTTTATTCTTTCATCGGTATTTGCATTTTAAAAGAGCAAGGGAGAATAATAATTGCCCCAAAGACATGAGCAGCTTGATGGTTGAACCCAGCCGTAAGGCACACCACCTGTCTGTGATTAGGTTTCTGAAATGTTTGATTTAACAAACATGTTTATTTTCTGTGTCCCTTTCTTTCCCTTTTGTTGTTTTACACTGAAAGCTCTAGTTAATTGCACAATCTTCGTTTTGAATCCATTGTTAGTCCCCATTGACCATCTGTGTTCTTTCCTAAGCCGGTGAAGTGGGCTGGACCAGTGGTTCTCAAGCTTTAGCGCGCATGGGAACCACATGGAGGGCTGGTTAAAGCACTGCCCGCTGGGCTCTAGACCCTAGAACTGTACTTTGAGAACCACTGGGCTAGAAAACCTAGAAGAATATCCCAAGTTCTGCTTCCTTGAACACAGACCAGAGTAAAGTCCAATCTGCTGACCTTTTGTTTTGTCCACAACATTAGACCCTATTCACCTTTTCAAAAGCAGAGGGGCCAGTTAAGCAAACAGCTGATCTCCCCCAGTTGAATTTTTCCAGAGGATTTAAAATCCTTTCAGCCCTCTTGCCAGGTCACTGTCGCTGAAGCATATTTTACCTGCAGTAAGACAGGGCAAGGTGGACAAAAGATGTCTGTTCAGGGTACAGGATTTCTTTCCCCAGTTTAGCCAGTCTATTATGAACTCACCTAGCTTAACCATTAGCTGCTTGAGGAAAAGAAGTACATCTAACTCATCAATACATCTATAATAAAATCTTGAATGTTACCTGCCATATAGAAGGCCTTCTAGTCATTTCATGTTGTTGGGTGTTTCTATAGCCCTTTCCCATGCTTGAGGCAGTTGCAGCAAAGAGAGCCATTCCGACATGCCTACAGTCACTCACACAGTTGCCACTTACTCTACCCACCCCAGGGGCCATCCCTGCAGGCTCTGGATCTGGTCTGTGTAAACGTGTGCAGCCTGACCATCACTGTGGCAAAGGGGCTCAGGGTCTTAAGATCTAAATGTGGTTATGGAACTGATTTCAGAATGTAGAATGCTGTTTTTCTCCGTTGTGTTAATATTAATATGATACAATAGTTAATTGGGCTACGGATGATACATTTCTTAGTTATTTATACATCCTTTCATTCTAGGAAAGACATAGAGTGGATTTTCCAGGTGTTTTGGCTGGTTCTTGGCTGATTTAAATAGGGCAGGATATATTTTTTTAGGCAGAGGAGGAATCACCATAGAAAAATAATTGGGCCTCTGAATAGGAGTCCTGGACTGCTATCTACTTTGCCGTAATTTGTATGATGACCTTATCAAACTGAGACCTAAGCTTATACTGGAAAGGATACTTTGGTCCCACTATTTAAGGATTTCACTCATTTAATAAATATTCACTAAGCCTTTGCTATGTGTCAGGCCGTGGTGCCTCCCGGACCTTATGTCCTGGGTATGTTAAAAAGTGTGCTCTTGATGGGCATGACGAAGTGTGATCTCACAAATTTTAGTAGCTATTCATGTTGTGGAAGGCTTAAGGTTTTATTTCCACACTTGTCAGAGAAATAGATGGGCTTTCCAGGAGAGTGACAAGTAGCAATTGCTTATCACCTGCTGGAGAGGACAGCCAGTCAGTGACAGTACCCACGTAGTGGCATCAATGTTGTGGGGTCAGCTTCTTTGTAGAATCATGATATTGTTGACACTAACAAGTAGGGATACAAACAAGTCATAATTATAGCTAACATTTAAATAGTACTTACTTTGCTTCAGGCATTGTCTAAATGTTTTACCTGTATTAGCTCAATAGTTACAATAACCATATGAAGTAGGTTTTACAATCATGGTCTATATTAGCTTAATTATGGTAAAAAACACATAACATAAAATTTACCAACTTAACGATTTTTAAGTGTAGAGTTCGGTAGTGCTAAGTAGGTACACATTGTTGTGCAACAGATCTCTAAAATTTTTTCATTCTGCAAAGCTGAAACTTTATGTCCACTGAATAACAATTCTCCATTTCTCCTAGTCCCTGGCAACCACCATTCGACTTTCTTTTTCTATGAGTTTTACTACTTTAATTACCTCATATAAATGGAATCATATAGTATTTGTCTTTTTGTGACATGCTTTTGTCATTAGCATTTAGCATAATGTCCTCAAGATTCATCCATGTTGTAGCATGTGGCAGTATTTCTCTTCTTTTTAAGGCTGAATTGCGTTACATTGCATGTATATACTACATTTTGTTTATCCATGTATGCATCTATGGACATTTGGGTTGTTTTCACCTCTTAGTCTGTATCAGTTCTTTGTTCAATATTTTCTAAATAATATTTGGGAGTTCTACTGTCCAGTAAATTCTATTTCTTCCCACTTTCACCTCCCCATCTTCTCTCTTCAGGCTTAAAAATTTACAATTCACATTAGTCTGTGAATTGTAGGCTCTGACAAGTCTGAATGTAAAGAAACACTACTATATTTGACTCCAGGATGCATATATATGTGTATTCTCACATCTGACATCTCTAAAACTTAGCTATGTCTTTACAGTCAAAAGTATATTACAATATCCTTTGATCTGGATTGAAGTCAGGTTTTCCAGAGAGCATTTGTGTGACTTCTTCCAGTTCCCTGTGGGCACTGCTGCCAGCCTAAGATCTTTCTCTTTCCATGTATTTTTTGAATTCAGATTGCAGATTCTAGTGATTAGCAGCTTGAGGTCCATGTTTTCAAGAGAGATTCTGTCTCTCCCTTTAGTTAGTGCAAAGCTGACACAGGCTAGTTTCCTTGCAGTCCCTTTCTGCACGAAGATTTCTCTTTTACACTGAGGTTGTAGCTCTTTGTTGCCCTACCTTTATGTAAATGTCAGATTCCCCATTTGGTCAAATTTTGGCATTGTTAATGGTATTTCTAACAATCAATCATGCTTTAGAGTCAGTGAGGTTTGGTATTATTACCCAAACTCATTTGGCATGGAATGCTGCTTTTTCTTTTGTGTGTGTGTGTTTTTGTTTTTGTTTTTGAGACAGAGTCTCACTCTGTCGCCCAGGCTGGAGTGCAGTGGTGTGATCTCGGCTCACTGCAAGCTCTGCCTCCCAGGTTCAAGCCATTCTCCTGCCTCAGCCTCCGGACTAGCTGGGACTACAGGCACCCACCACCATGCCTGGCTAATTTTTTTTTTTTTTTTTTTTAGTAGAGACGAGGTTTCACTGTGTTAGCCAGGATGGTCTCGATCTCATGACCTTGTAATCTGCCCGTCTTGGCCTCCCAAAGTGCTGTGATTACAAGCATGAGCCACCGTGCCTGGCTGGAATGCTGCTTTTTATAAGCAACACATATAATGTCCTGTAGAACAGGTGCCATATGGAACTCACTTTGGGAAATTCTGGAATAGATGCTTCTATAGCAACAATTTCAAAACTTGACATTGCCTTGCTATTTATCCCAGTTCTAGTGTTTTGAAAACAATAAGACGTACAAAGAGCAAAATGATGCCAAGAATATTGTCCCCATAGGAACAAGCTATTTATGTTTCTCCCTTTACAAAACCTTCCACTTTAATAATTAACTCTAGTCCAAGGGACAAAATACCCCTGTTTTATATACCAAAGTAAGGGTTTACATTTAAACTTCTGCAAAGTCTTTTCCATTATTCTCAAAGTTTTTTTCATATTATAAAAATATTTATATGTGAATATATCTCAACTTTTATGCTACTAAAATCATATTATTTTACAGCTTTCTTATTAAAAACACAACTTGTCACACTTTGAGAAAGTTTTCTTGATTTACATTCTTCAAACATGTTGTTTTTCTTAATGACATTCTGAAACACAGATTATAAATTATTTGACTATTCTGAGTCTCCAGACATTTAAGATTTTTTTTTTTTTTTTTTTTGTAGACGAGTCTTGCTCTGTTGCCAACCTGGAGTGCAGTGGTGCGATCTTGGCTCACTGCAACCTCCGCCTCCTGGGTTCAAGCGATTCTCCTGCCTCAGCCTCCTGAGTAGCTGGGATTACAGGCACGTGCCATCACACCCAACTAATTTTTGTATTTTTTAAGTAGAGGCAGAGTTTCACCATGTGGGCCAGGATAGTCTCAATCTTCTGACCTTGTGATCCACCTGTCTCGGCCCCTCAAAATGCTGGGATTACAGGCGTGAGCTACTGTGCTTGGCCCAAGATTTGTTTTTAATTTAATAATTTCTGTCTTCCTCATCTATGAGTCACATGACATTGTCAACTTGCTAATAGAAAGTCTTGCTTGCTATAAAGACAAAATAATGAAAAGGACAAACTCTTGCCCACCTGGAACTGGTTTTCTCATTGGGAAATAAAGAAGTGCATAAATAAGTCTAATAGAAATATTGTATTTAGTTGGATGCAGTGGCTCACGCCTGCAATCCTAGCACTTTGGGAGGCCCAGGTGGGCAGATCACTTGAGGTCAGGAGTTTGAGACCAGCCTAGCCAACATAGTGAAACTTCGTCTCTACCAAAAATACAAAAAATAGCCGGACATGGTGAAGCATGCCTGTAATCCCAGCTACTTAGGAGGCTGAGGCAGGAGAATCACTTGAACCTGGAAGGTGGAGGTTGCAGTGAGCCAAGATCACACCACTGCACTCCAGTCTGGGTGATGGAGCAAGACTCCATCTCAAAAAAACAAAAAACGAAAACAGAAAAAACAAAACAAAAAACAACTTGTATTTAAAGGTAATATGAGAGCATGGGGAAAGGAGAAATGTGTGAGGATCTAGGATGACTTAGGAGGATCTGGGATGACTTAAGCGCAATTAGTCTGAGATATTTTAAAAATTAAGTGGAGATCTGAAGGCCTGAAATTCTAGCTCCCTTCAGGGATTTGGGGCCTGATTTGCAGAAGGGTGTGAGACAATGGAGTAAAAGGAGGACATCCCTCCCCTCATACACTTTCCCACTGACCTGTAATTAGCTAAAATATTCTAATTTCTAAAATTGTATTTAACACCAACACATTCAGAAATACCTTTCAAAAATTGCATGGCATTGAAGGGGGAGCTTACTTAGCAGTGTTGTCTACAGCGAGAAGCCTGTTCTAGAGCAGGTGTTCTACCACTATAAAGATGGAAACTCCGGTGTTCCTCAGCCTCACCCCACATGGGAGTGCCCTGGCATGTTAGCGGTGCTGAAGACTGGCTGTGTAGGTGACTTGGATTTGGAATTGGGATGGGCAGGGATCATTGTCTCTTTTCCATTCCCTGTTTTTCCCTGGAAGGGCCTGATTAGCAACAGGTTTAACTGAAAAATGTTTTGGCTTTTTTTAGTCCTGTTTTTCTAACGACAATATGCTGTAAATGAGGCAAGTGAAAAGAAAACAACATATTTGTAAGAACATTAGTCCACAGAGAATGAGAATTTTTGAATGGGGGACAATTTCGCCATCATACTCTCTCACTCCCCGTGAAGATCACCCAACATGTGGCTTTGGCCTCCAACACCATGTGGCGGGTGATGAGGCTTTCTTAGCCCTTAAAGCCCCTTAGATAGCCACGTACTTCCAGTCTTTTAAAGAAAGTCAGCTGTCTGAGGTCTTCCCACTCCCTGCCACCCCTCTCCTAAACTGCTTTAACAGAATTGAAAGCTCCATAGTGAAATGGAGCCAGTAGTAATAACAACTCCAAGGCCTGGCAGAGTTGGTAATAGCTGGCATCTCTTTAGAGGCCATTCCCGGGTAGGCCCAATCTTCTGTCACTTTCTCTGTCCAGTGCAGTGAGAGTTGCACACATATTCTCCAATGCAGAACCTATGGTCTGAATGCTTGTTCATTTACCAACAATAAACTGGGTGCCAGTTTAGGACCAGGTCCACTGATGCCCCCCGCAAGGAACAACAGAGTGAATCAAAGGGATGCTGTTCCTGCCCTCAAGGAACCTACAGTCTGGGAAAGATTTTATTTTCATAAATGCGAAACAAATGTTGAATAACCCCATAATCTCCTTTCTCTTATTTCTCTACCAAAAGTTTCTTTTGGAATAAATTTACTATGGATAAGCCATGTCTTGGGGCCAACCCTGCCAAATCCCAGCATCATTCATAAGCACCTAAATATTCTTCCCTGTATCTCTCAGCAGATTGTTTGGAAGTAATCCTTTATTCAGCTGAAAACATCTGACCAAATGTAAACAGATTGTGTTTTTTAAGACACAATGTTGACTTTCTAAAACACCAGTTTAATTATTTAATGAAGTGACATGTGCTATTTCTTTACTACATCAGTCTGTCTTTGGTGCCTGGTGGATTTTATCCAGGCAATTATTCTCTGATGAGAGCTCCAGTAGATTCCAGCCAGTGCCCCATCCTGGTAGGTGGGCTGGGGCAGATGTGTAGGCAAATCCAGCTGTGGTGTGCAAGGCTTCAAGAGAGCAGATGGGTGGGAGCATCACTGCCTGTGGGATGGTGGCACTTAGGACATCTGTGATGGATGGTCTTGTGATGTAGGCTGGGTTGTAGTTGGTTTATGGACTTTCCTCTGGTTAACTTCAGTACGCTGCTTATGTTGTGATTGGCTTGGAATGTACAGTGAAAAGAACCCACAGACCAGACACCCTTTTGTTTCCTATATTGGGTGGAATTTCCTGGGAGAAGAAGTGGGAACAAAGAACAAAAAGTATGTATCTTGTTGAAACCTAGAATCTTTACTCTGGCAGAGAATTTCAGAGATACTGAGTCCAGTCCCTCGTTTTACAGAGGAGGAGCCCGATCCCCTCAGGAGCTGAGGATCAGCGGTAGGCAAGGCTAGGACCGGAACCAAGTCTTCTGGCTCACACTTCAGTGCTCTGCCTACTCTACCTGACGATAAGTGACCTCTTGGGTTGTCATAAATTTAGAAAAGCTAATGGCTATATCCTTTTTTTTTTTTTTTTTTTTTTTTTTTTTTTTTTTTTTAAAAAAACTGTCTTCCCTAAACCCCTAATCAGCAAATGTTTCCTTTATTTGGAATCTAAAGGAGAAACATCCAGAAACACTCAGTTCGATATGACTATGTGGAGGAAATGAGCCCTCTATTGAAAGAGACCTCATGTCTTGTGCGGAGTGTCATAGCTTAGCGCTGTGGGAGGGGCGGGCCTGTCCGTAGGCAAACTGTTTTGTAGAATCATCTGGAAGCTTGAGGACACCTTCTGCTGGCAAATGCTCCAACTCAACTGCCACTGAGAAACAAATTAAATTAAATTTGTTCTAATGAGATTTCCAGCCAGATTTTTGGACCAGAGACATTTGGATAAAGGAGACTAAGTCTCTAAACTGAATCATGGGTGCCTTTTAAGGACATGCCTTACCCAATCTATTATTGAAACTCATATGAGTTTTGTGGAGTTCACTGTGGGTTTGGAGTCACTATTTATACCTGTAACTTATTTTAAAAGCACCCTATGCCCTCAGGACTTTTCATAAAGAGGAACTGTCCCCCACCAAGGATACGGCTAAATTAAAAAAAAATTGGTTGAGGTCCTATTTAGAAAATTCATGCTCAAAACTATGCAACTACTGGTACTGTGTACTTGTGGGATGATATTGTCTGATAACAATTTATCATTGTCAGTGAGATACAGGGCTGTGTATGTTTTTTTTTTTTTTTTCTTCAATTCTACTGTGATATGGAAGCAATTATCTTGTCAAGGCTGGAAAAACTTTAGTTCTGTCAAACAGTATAATAAAACAACAAAAAGTTTGGAAAGTGACATGAAAGAGCGCGACTAATCTTAAGGCTTTGATGACTTCATGGATTTGGTTACCTGTGAGCCCATCTCCACCTGGCATGGCAGCTCTGCTCCCCCTCACCTTCCAGATGTGCTCTGGGGAAAGTCCAGAACTGGACGAGTGTTCAGGCCTGGGTCACTCCTCCTGGATGCCGCGAGCTGGTTTTTACTAATTACACAAATCAGTAACAGATGTGCTGAGGCTAAGCGCCTCGTATTTATTCCACAGTGTTTTCTTTAAATGACAAATGTTTTTTAAGGCCCCCAAATGGTCATTAGATAGGTTTTCTCTGCAACACATAGGAAAAGGGGGATATATATCTCCAAAGAGGTAGTAAGTTCATCTTGTTATTTGAACAAGGAGCTCGGCCAGTGGTCGAGCAGAAAGAGCAGAAAGCCTTTTGTAGCTGTTTAAGAACTTTATTAAGGTTTATTTAAATGTGTCATTCTATAAATCACAGGTTTTGTGTTCTCCAAGCTGTTTTTAGATTGTAATTTGTAGCTCGAGTATTTTTAACTTTATAAAATGGTTGATAAGGCTGATAAATTGCTCCCATAAAGAAGGGAGCAAGGAGAAGCTTTCCTTAAATAGAAAAACAGTGAAGTTGGAAAAATGAACTCTCCTCCCTCTTTTTTTTCTGATCTGTGAAGAGACACTTATAGGATTTTAAACAGACCTGTGACATCTTGTAGTAGCATGGCTTTTCTCTCTTGTTCAGAATATTGGAGATAGGGAACAAATATTTCGGAGGCAGAGGTGGCGTGGCTTCCCCTGTGAGTACAGGTGCCCTAGGGAAAAGAGTTTTTTGTGGGACTCCTTTCATAGAAACAATTTGAGTCACCCAAAATCAAAGTGTCAGCCTAGAAATCTGAAAATAATCCTCACCCCTCAACCCCCACCCTCCCCTCTCTTCAGGGCATCTGGTCAACCTGTATTGGGTAGATTGGGAAGGAAGAAGAGGTGGTAAAATGCCTGAGCATGCTCGGAAGGGGAGAAACAGGGAGGTTGATCGGGGCTCGAGTGCACCTCTCAGCTAGTCCTAGTCACCAGAAGGGGGACTTAAATTTTTTCCAAGGGGATTTAAGGACCGCAAGAAGAAGTGGGGCATTTACTAGAATAGCTATTTGAATAGCTGCAGATCTCTTGCAAGGATTCTTGAACAGAAACCTGTTTTAGAAGAAACATTGCTTGACCGGGACCAGTGGTTTATGCTTGTAATCCCAGCACTTTGGGAGGCCGAGGCAGGTGGATCACCTGAGGTCTGGAGTTCAAGACCAGCCTGGCCACATGGTGAAAGCCCATCTCTACTAAAAATACAAAAATTAGCCAGGCATGGTGGCAGGCGCCTGTCATCCCAGCTACTTGGGAGGCTGAGGCAGGAGAATTGCTTGAATCCGGGGGGCGGAGGTTGCAGTGAGCCGAGATCATGCCACTTCACTCCAGCCTGGGCAAAAGAGCGAAACTCCGTCTCAAAAAAAATTTTTTTTTTGCTTGTAGCCTTAATTTCTGTGAAAGACCCTGAAGTCTAAACTGTGCTAAGCCAATGCCCATAACTGGCAAATTTGGTTTCTAAGGTAAAGGACTCAGGTTAACACGTTTTGTTAGCTCCTGAGATAAAAACCATAATTAGAGTGAACAGTGATTGATATAATTAAGTATTCATGAAGAAAGTAATTGTACCAAGGTACTAATTTTTCTTTAAATCTTATTCTGATGTTATATTGATCTCATGGCTACCATAGTTTATTATAGAAATAAATATCTACGGTTAATTGTCTCAATAAAGAATTCTATTTTTGTAAAAATATAATTAGCATGAAAATGTACCTTTTTATTTACTCATTAAACACATCGCTTGAAACTTGGATCCTTGCATGCTCCCCCTGTCCTCCCTCCTTTCTTCCTTCCATCATATGGTGCTCACTTATTGAGCACTGTCTTTCAGGTGCTGTAGTGGCATTTACCTCATTTCATCGAATACTTACAGCCTCCCTATAATCCTGATTATATAGCCGAGGAAACCAAGACTCAAAGAGATTTAGTATCCTACTCAAGTCCACACAGCTGTCTGCTGACTCCTTTACCCTTAAGACACCAGCTTCCTTTTATTGAGCAGGTGCTGAGTTTGGTTCTTGGCCCCCATAGGTGAGTTAAATTACCCGCTCTCAAGTAGCTCGCAGTCTCGTGAGACGGGGCTGGGAACCAGCATATAAATAATTGTAAGTCAGTAGTTAAGAAGCAGTGAGGTATGGGGGCATCATGGAACTACCGATGAGTGGTCTGGAAGCCACTCACGGAGGTAGGGAGTGGCCAGGGCTCAGAAAGGCTTCCTGGAAGACCTGCCCACCCCCCCGCCCCCATCCCATGCTGACCCTTCCAGGATCAAACATATTGAAGCAGATGAGAAGTAAGAGGATGGGCATCCCAGCAGAGGGGACAACAGGAGGAAAGTTCCAGAAGTGAAGCATAGCTTGGGCAGGAACACAAGCCGTCAGGTATTTGGGGAGTGATTTGATATGGTGTGTTGGAGAGAGGGAGAAATCTCAGATTTCTGATTTGGATGCTGGGGTGGATGTGATGGTATCAGATACTGGTATAGGGAACCCAGGAGGGGCAACTGGTTAAGGTAGTATGAGGATGAGCTCTCATCTTGATATATTGAGTTTGAATCTATGGTGCATATGTGGGAAAATGTCTAGTAGAAAGTTAAATATGTAGCATTTACTAAAAAGTTGTAAAATAATTAATTCAACAAGTATTTATAGAGCACTTATGGTCAACAAATATTTGTAGAGTATCTACCAATGGCTAGATCCTGCTCTGGGCATTAAAATTGTAGTTGTGAGTAAATTTCTGTTTTCATGGAGATTATATTCTAGTGGGATGAAGACAGATAATAAAGAAATCAGTAAGATAATATCAGAATTGTTAAGAAAGAACTTGGTAATGTAAAAGGTCTCATTGAGAGGGTGAGGTGACACTGGAACTGTGACCCAAGTGTTCAGAGGAAACTTCCATATGAATACCTTGGGATTAAAGTGTTCCAGGCAGAGGGCAAAGCCAATGCAAATGTCCTGAGGCAGGAATGAGCCGATTAAGTTGGAGAAAGCCCATCAGCGAAGCCTCAGCTAGGTGAGGGAGGGTGAGAACGTTGGGAGGTGAAGTTGAAGAGGCTGGCAGGCAGGGGACCAGGAAGGGCTCTCAGGACATGATGAATAGGGAGTCTGGATTCATTCCAAGTAAAATGGAAAGCTGTTAGAGGGTTTTAAGCCAGGTCAATGCTAATGTTGTTATTTTAAATCAGTGGTCCCCAATCTTTTTGGTACCAGGGGATGGTTTCATGGAAGACAATTTTCCACAGACGGGGGATGGTTTTGGGATGAGACTGTTCCACCTCAGATCATCAGGCATAGAACTGGCATGCACAGTTCACAATAGGGTTCGTGATCCTATGAGAATCTTATGCAGCTGCTCATCTGATAGGAGGTGGAGCTCAGGCTGGCTTGCCTGCCGCTCACCTGTTGTGCCGCAGGTGGTGACAGGCTATGGACTGTTATAGGCTGTTGGGGAGCCCTGTTTTAAATGCCAAAAAACAGCATATAAAATTGTGTTTATTGTATGCTTTCAATTATGTTAGACAAGGTGAGGGAAAAAGCCTTCAAGAAAACTTTTTTTTTTTTTTTGGAGACAGGGTTTCACTTCTGTCACCCAGGCTAGAGTGCAGTGGTGTGATCTCGGCTCACTGCAGCCTCTGCCTCCCACGTTCAAGTGATTCTCCTGCCTCAGCCTCCCTAGTAGCCAGGACCACAGGTGCACACCACCACGACCAGCCAATTTTTTGTATTTTTGGTAGAGAGGTTTTCACCACGTTGCCAAGGCTGGTCTTGAACTCCTGAGCTCAAGTGATCCACTAGGCTCGACCCCCCAAAGTGTTGAGATTACAGGTATGAGCCACCATGCCAGGCCAAGGAAACTTTCCAAATGACACCACTGATTGAGAGAGGTGGTTTCATGCAGTGGTCAATGTTGTGGGCACTAAAGTTCATAGGCTTGGAGTTGGCTCTGACACTTGCTTGGCTGACAGTTCTCAAACTTTGTGATCTCAGGACCCCACTATCAATATTTATCATCTTAGGAATGAAAATGAAGAAAAAAATCTAAACACTTTTATTAATTTGTTAAAAAATGGTGAACCCATGACACGTTTACAAAAGGAACATATTTTTAAGAAAAATGCTTATATTTTCTGAAACAAAAACAAGTTAATGGGAAGAATGCCATTGTTTCACACTTTTGTGAAACTAGTTAACATAATAGAAAACACCTGGGTTCTCATATACCTGCATTCAGCCAGCTGTGATGTCACATATCATATACACTCATGAGAGAATGGGGTGAAAGGGTAAATACATAACTTTTTGTATTATTCTGAAAATAGTTTTGACATTATGGATCCCCTAAAAGGTTCTGAACTACACTTGGAAAACCTTTTTTTCCCCTTTGGGTTTTTAAAAATATAATTAAAAAATTGTGGGTACATAGTAGGTGTATGTATTTATTAGGTACATGAGATATTTTGATACAGGCAGGCAATGTGAAATAAGCACATCCTGGAGAAAACCTTTGCATTTAAGGTATGACATTGAGCCATCTCCTAACCTTGATAGCCCTCAGTTTTCCCATTTATAAACTGAGAACTGTTAACAGTACCTACCTCATGGGGTTGTTAAAATTTAATGAGACGCTATATGTAAAGCACTTAAAATGGCACAGAGTAGATGTTTAGTAAATATCAGCTATTTTTTTCTTTTTGTTATTGTGACACTGATTTCTGAGAATTTGCAGAAACTCATTGAAACCTTATTCTGATTTTTCCTTCCTGTCCTCTCTTGCTCCAGTTGTGAAATGAGGCTTCAAATCTGAGTGCCAGTTGACAAATGCTGATAGTGGTCGAATAAGTGTAGCTTGTAATGCGAACCTGTTTGTGATGATGAGGGCACGCTATGCCAGACTCAGCTGTCCACAGTTGAGTATGCCATAATTTCTCAGATTCTTTCTCTCTTCTTAATAGCTGAAACTGTCAGATGCCATCATCAACGGGTTGAAGATTTGTGTCAGCTGCTCTGATTTAAAAAAAAAAAAAAAGAAAGTGAGTGTAATTCCCAATCTTGGTGTCACATTGGAATTACCTGGGAAAAATTTAAAATGACCAAAACTTAGATCCTTCTCCCAGAGATACTGATTTAACTGGCCTGGGGTGTGGCCTGGGCATCAGGATTTTTGGTATCTTCCTACTTTCTGAAGTCCCACTGGGCTATAACTATAAAATAAGGTCACATGTTTAATTTTTAATTTTTTTATTATTTGCAAAGTTTAACAAATATATTAAAAAGTATGTAAATATCAGCTTAAATTGTTATGAAATGAGCATCCATGTACCATGATCCACTGCGATAAATATAACATTTCCAAACATTCAAGAGCTCCCCGGTTTTTCCTTGAGACCTCTTTTCCAATCCTCTAGAGGTAACCATTACCCTGCCATCTTACAGTCACGTTTCTTCTGTTTTATAATTTTACTATATGATTAGGAGTTCCAGAACAACATAGGAGTAGATTTTCATACTTTCGCACTGTATTTAAATGCAATTATGCCTTTGTATCTGGCTTCTTTTGCTCAATATTATGTGTAGTTTTTATTCATTTATGTTTTTGGATATAGTTATAATTCTTTGCTTTTCATTATTCTACAGTATTCTGTTGTATCGATAGGTGATAATATCTTTATCCCATACTTGATGTTTGGGGACTATTACGACCAGTAGCTGCTATGAGTATTTTTATGTGTATCCTGCTGCACCAAGATAGACATTTGTGAACATATGTATCTAGAAGTAGGGTTGGACACATTCACTCATCAGAAGGGAGATACAGAGGCTGAGCTGCAGTTTTGGTAGACTCTTGAGGATAGATAGGAATTGGATACTGGCACCCTGTCACAACTGCTGCTCTGGGCTGGGACCCTGTAGGGTCACACTGCTCTGAACCATGTACCTTGGGAGTGTTGATTATCTACAGGGGGCAATTCACAGACTGAGCTGTGCCTTCAGTAGTTTCCTGGGCTGAAGGGAGAAGGTTCAGTGCCCATCAAGGGTAGAGATCATGATGAAACCCTTCCTACTCTGGGCTAGGACCCAAAGGCAGCCTCCCAGCAGTGAAGTCACAGACTCTGTCATAGCAGGATAGTTGGCTAACCCAGAAAATATCAGGCCTTCATTCTATCCTCAACAGCTGGTATAAGGAAATAAATATAGAGTCTGGAGAAGAATAGCATTATCCTAGGCCTTGAGATAGTTATTAAGTTCTAATTCCCTTTTTGATCTTGACCAGTCATTCCCCACTGTCTTGTTAGTTCACTGATACTTTGATGAAGAGGCTTTTGTTTTTTCTCAACTTTTTTCGTTATCTTCAGCAGGAGGTTTGGTATGAATCAATTATTGTGGTACGTGCCCCCTATCATGTACGATAAATTCAGGCTTCTTTCAGATACCTCTGCTAAATACCCAGGGGGGTTCCAGGGAGTGCCAGCCAGCTTTTCCAGTCTGTTCTCATGGTTGCGTGACTAGTGGACTACTGCCCTGCCCTTCTGCAAGTTCTCTCATGCCACGTTGAGTGCATTATCTTTCAGGTGGCTTCTGCTGTCTTGTACCACTTTGCTCCCGGCATGGACCTAGGCTGTGGTATCTTGGAACTGGCCCATACTGATTCACAAGAACTGATTGTTAAATCTTAGGAATTTTGTGAGCCAGTGGTTAAATACAGCCATTATTAAAAGTTATATTATGTAAATGTACAATTTAAGTTATATTAAAAACAAAAGACAGTTAATATACTCAAAATGAATCCCTTCCTAATTATTTTCCCCTGTTTTACTATTTATGCTCTTGAGATTATATTGGGTCTGTGTTGTATAAATACTGTATAATGGTGAATATGTCTCAACTCCACATTCAGTGGCATAACTGCTTGAAATCAGTCATGGAGGAATATTTACACCATGGAAATTGGCAAACGCTACAAATCAAGGATTTTTGTTTGTTTGTTTGTTTGTTTGTTTTTAGTCTGTTGTTAAACATTTATCAGCATGCTATTGGATATAGTCCCTCTTTCTAAATCCTTACAGCTAGGTTTAGACCAGATGGAGGAATCAGAGAGTAACAAAGGGGAGTTACTATGCACAGAACTTAAAATTCGTTATTAGAAACGGTTACTCTGAGTCATAAGCTTTCCCACTTCCACCTTTCTCTTCAGTTTCTTCTCGGCATAGCATCCAGAGTGATCCTGTTAAAATGTAAATAAGACCAGGTTGCTCTGTTAAAATGTAAATAAGACCAGGTTGCTCTTTTGCTTAAAGTCCTCTGATATCTTCTACTTTCTCTTAGGTAATAAGCCATGTTTAGTTACATAGGATTGTTCTTCTTACCTCCTGACATCCATTATTCTTCCTACAAGTCACTCTGCTCT
Source organism: Chlorocebus sabaeus (assembly GCF_047675955.1). NCBI lineage: Eukaryota > Metazoa > Chordata > Mammalia > Primates > Cercopithecidae > Chlorocebus > Chlorocebus sabaeus. The sequence continues at coordinate 25,548,763 of NC_132929.1, read as the reverse complement.
ACCCAACCAGCCCACCTTGCTGTTCTCTGAGCGCAGTGGATGCTTTCTTGCCTTAGGATTGTTTCATGGGGCCTACTTGCAGTATGGAATGCTGGATGTCCCAGCATTTCCAGCTGTTTCAGAAAGCTGCATGTTAGGCCCATTTCCTTCAGATTTTATCTCAAATTCACTTCTCAGTGAGACTTTCTCCAGTCCCTGTATTACAATTACAGCTCTCCCACATTCCCTATCCCCTTTCCTCTCTAGCACTTACTACCTTCTAACTAATTTACTCACACAGTCCTCCTGCTCTCTGTAAATTTGATCTTGTTTATTGTCTTTCCCTTCCCTTTGCATTAGAATGTACATTTCGTGAGGAATTTTTATTTGATTGATCATGCTGAATTATCATTGACTACAACCTAATGCTTAGCACATAGTGGTTTATCAGTAAATATTGAATGAATGAATAAGTGAATGAATGATGGAGTGGTAAAAGGGGCATTGATTAGCAGTTGAAGACCTGGATTTTAATTTTTGCTTTTGTCCGTAATAAGCTCTGTAACTGAAAGGTTCTGTTTCCACATCTGTGTGTACTCATTGGCAAAATGGGGATATATGCCTGCTCCACATGCCTCATTGACTTTTAGTGAGGCCCATGCAGGGAATTCTTGTGTAATTACTCTACAAAGGTGTGAGGGGATATTTTTATTGTTTTGCTTGTTTATGCCCAGTATAGTGAGCATGTAGCTTCATGCCCATCTTACTTTAAACCACTCCCCCGCAAAAACCTCTCCATTTTAAAACAGGATAGAAATAACAGGCTCATTACTATATTTATCTCTGAAGATTTTAGTGAATCCTTTGTTTACCACTTAGGTCAGATAATTGGACTCATTACAAGCCACTGAAAGCCTGGAGAATGAAATAGCAACCCACCACAAGGTCAGGGGGCTCATACGTGTCTCGTACTATGTTAGGGGTACTGCATGTATTATTTTGTCCTCACTGCCATGCTGCAGGAAGGGTATACACCACTTTAGAGATAATGAAATTGCTATTTAGAGAGATCTAGTATCCCATTAAGGCAGCAGAGCTGATAAGAGGCAGGTCCAGGAGAGAACTCATGTTTGTCTGATTCCAAAAGTCAACTCCCACTTACCTCAGAAAACCTGGTTATTTTACCTAAAGGTGAATATTTTCACGACTTAAACGTGAATATTCTCACTACTATGGATGGTCTTTCTCATTTATATGTTATATTTCTTTTCAGACTGTTTATGACCAGTGGTTCATCACCCTTTTTAACATTGTTTACACATCACTGCCTGTTTTAGCCATGGGGATTTTTGACCAGGTATGTTTTTTCCATCTTTATAACTTAGTTTCTCTTTTATGCCTTTTGGTTTTTTGTGGGTTCTAAGTAGAAGACACAATTCTAAGTAGAAGCCTTAGGAATGCAGTTGTTTTAGTTGCTTTTGTATGGATCACAAATGCTTTCAGGTCCACTGTGCCTTCCTCACCCTTGAACCCTAGCTTCCCCGAAAGCATTATTTGATAAAAGTTGGTTACTCTCCTCTTAGAGATTCGTACCCCATATATTGTTCTAAAGGCTGTAGAAGTCCTGTACAAAGTAATCTCTTTAACTTCATTTTAACCCAGCATTTCCCAAACTTCTATGACTGTACTTTACTTTTTTTTGCTTTCATATAGCACCTATCAATTAATATGTTTTAGAACTAGTGTGTGTGGTTCACATACGGGGAAATGCTGCCTTAGCCTCTGAGAGCTTATAAAGAACCATGCAAGGATAGAATATCATGGAGCTAGGTTGGAACACAGGGGGCTAACATCTGCAGTGAGACTTCCTTGTTACACACAGCTCAGAAAGGAGCCACAGACCAGAAGAGCAGTCTGCCAGTGGGAGAGGAGGACGAGAAGCCCCATAGTCATGGAAAGAAAAAGCATGGATTTCTTTTGTCCCAGCATCAAAGTGCTTGAGTGGGGAGAAAGGAGAGAATCAATCACAAAAATGGTAGATCCTTGGCATACTCAGAGCCTTGGAAGGGACTTCCTGGAAAGGGGAAGAAGTCTGGCTGCCTGTGGGGAAGTGAAAGACTAGCCAGTGGAATTTCCGTGGCACAATTAGAGTGTCTTATTTTTAAAAAGGATTTTTGTTTTTTTAAAAAAAGTATTTTTAAGGAGACCAGATTTTCTCCAGGCTGTTGTTAGACCTGTTTGCTAGGCTTCATTTTCTGGCCCAAAGCTGTCTATTGCAAAATATAAATCTTCACATTATGAGCTCACTCCAGTCTCCCATTCGGCTGGCTTTGTAGTCAGTTGTAGTCTCTCTTCTCATACGTGAAAAGGGCAGTTTGCGAAAGGCATATTTTGTGGAATTATACAAAAAGTAATGAACTTCTGCAGACCTTAGATGTAAAGGATTAAGCACATTCATTTCTCAGTGCCCATGTTTACAAGTGTTTCTTTTCTTGGAGCTTTGTAGCTGCCCAGAATGCGGAATAAAATAATAAAAATAAAGCAGTTTCTGGGAAAAGATGGTGGTTGTGCAATTCAAAAAAAAATATATAATAAGGCCTCCTATTACCATCAAGTTGAGTGTCTGCTCCTCTCCTTTCCTGCTTTGTCAACCTCGGCCCTTAAACAGATCACAGGATTGTGGAATGCTATGCCGGACAGGCCTCAGCAATCGTCAACAGATCTGCTCATTTTTTAAGGCAGATACCAAGCCTTGGAGGGTCATTTCCCTAAAGCCACACAGCCAATAAGCGACACAGCTAAGCCTAGCACCAGGCCTCTTAACTTTGAGGTTGCTACATTATTGCTATTGTTATTATCATTATTTTATTAATTATTTATAGAAGCATCTGGCATATTTATTACTTGTGATGTGGCAAGAACTCTACTAAATACTTTACATACTGGTTTAATCATGGCGATAGTTCCATGAGGGAGGTGGTGGTGTTTGCATTTCTGGGCATGAGGAAACCAAGGCTCGGGTGGATTAAGTAACAGGTTTAAGATAACACACCAGCTAAACCCGCTACCAGGGATTGAGCTCATGACTGTCTTGTTTCAAAGCCTGCGCACGTAACCCTCAGTCACTGAACTAGGGGAACAAGCATCCAAAAACATCTCAAAACAGGACTTTCTAAAGAGAATATGCCAGTGTTTTTCCATGGGACTCTGTTTGGAGAGACCTGGGCCATCCCACAAACAGGAAGGGGAGTGTTCTTCTCCCACAATAGTTCACCACCTGTGTTGCTTCCACTTTGCCACTTCTCCTCCACCTGTGGTCCTCTGATGTTCCTGGTGGTTTTTTGGCATTTGGCTCTGGTGCTCACTGTGGTTATCAGCATTACTTTGAAGATGGCTGGAAATGCAGTCTTGGGCCCTCAGCCCTATTGAATCACAATCTGTTTCCCAGATGATTTGTGTGCACATTGGGTTTGAGAAGCATTTAGTTTCTCTTGGGACCTGGTTGGTGTCAAACCTTCTCATTCTGTCTATATTATTTCTTTGTCCTGAACACCTGGTAACTGCTGTTAAAATTCTCACTGGGTAGGATCCTCATCCCAGCCTCCTTCTCACTTGGAATCCCAAATGCAGTTTCCCCTTTTCTCTGCTCTCTTCTTCCTGCACACTTCCCTCCAAAGTCATGAGCTCTGATTTGACCGTTCTGACTCCACAGCTCTCTGCTGTCATCTCCTGGTCACTACCACTCACTACCTTGGCAATTAACTTCTGGGGCCCATTGGCTTCCCATGATGTGCTGGAATTCTGGGAGCATGAATGCTTCTGACAGCCTGCAGGAGAGTGTAGGAAAGAAACTTCAATTTGAAGCCAAATAGCTAGGCTCAAATCAAACCCTGGTCCTGCTACTTACGAGCTGTGTGACCTCTCATGAATCTCTCTTGGAGACTCAAGCTCCTTCTCTGTAAAGTAGAGATCATTTTATTATCTTCTGGTTTATTGTGGGAATACAAACAAGATAATGTCCTGTTCTGGCCCAGTGAGTAGTGCATATTAGGACATGTTTAAACAGGCATTTGCTATTTCTGAAGATAGGGAATACAAGGCCTCTCTGACTCTTTTTAATCCTTCTCCACTGAAATTACACTCTGTTTACAGGATGTGAGTGACCAGAACAGCATGGACTGTCCCCAGCTCTACGAACCAGGACAGCTGAATCTACTTTTTAACAAGCGTAAATTTTTCATTTGCGTGTTACATGGAATCTACACCTCATTAGCCCTTTTCTTCATCCCGTATGGGGCCTTTTACAACGTGGCTGGAGAAGATGGGCAACATATTGCTGATTACCAGTCCTTTGCAGTTACTATGGCCACATCTTTGGTCATTGTGGTCAGTGTGCAGGTAATGCTGTTGGTGTAAGCACCTTAACATGATGGGTTTACAACTTTAAAAATTCTATTTCATTGTTGATTGATTTTGTCTACTTGTTGGAGGGAAATAATCCTAATACTGGGGTTTTCTTTTTAAGTACACATTTTGAGATGAAAACAGGAAGCTTGAACATCAATTACCAGATGAGGAGAATTAACATTAGGTGTCTATAACCTCCATGTTAGTAGAAACCTCACAATGTATCCCATATTTGGGTTGTGCGTTGTATGTAAAGAGAAATGATTATACTATTATTTCCTTCTTGTATTTGAAGAAAAAGAATTCCAGTAACAGAAAGAGAAACTTTCCCATGATTTCTTTAAGACGTAATAACTGCCAGGCTTTAAAGTGAGATCTAAGGTTTGGCAATACATTTCTATGGAGTTATGCAAGAGGTTCAATGCTATGTCTGTGGCATATCCGAATCTCACACTCAGAGGAGCTCTTCTGGTGGGGATGATTTTTTGAGGCTCCATTGACTTTCTTCCATCTTGAGTTGTGTCTCTATTTCCTTTTTAATGTGAATGGTGGTCAACCATTAGATAATGAGTTAGAGTTCACAAAAGCTTCTATTTTTATTTCTTGAGAGGAGGTCTTGCTATGTTGCCCAAGCTTGTCTGGAACTCTTGGGCATAAGCAATTCCTCAGCTTGGCCTCTCAAGTAGCTGACATTATAGGTGTGCATCACCACACATAGTTAGAAAAACTTTTTCTCTATTACAATCTGTAGCTCTGAGTAGGTACAGCAAGCTATGTGACCTCTGTTTTATTTTGTTGTCTTTTGATTACTGAGCACACCTAATAATTAGGTGATCTTCTCTTTGTCATGAGGGTACATTTCCGATTCTCTGGATTATCCTTCCATAGAGAGGACCATGGGGGGGTGTACAGGGACATCTTTTTAGTGGTAATAGCTGATTCACTTCTGGATCAGGCCTGTTCCTTGGTACTCCAAGAGATTATTTGAAAGGTAGTAACTGAAATAAAAGGCCACTATCTGAAGAAAAAGCAAATAGAAATCATTCTTCATACTGTCCTTTACATGATCTGTTTATAAGTAAGGATAATAAATTACCTGGAAGAGTCATTGTAGGTATGACATGTAACAAGCATTAATTGTTTGTGTGTATGTGTGTGTGCATGTATGCGTGCGTGTGTGTGTGTTTGTGTGTAAGAAACTGGTGTTCACAATTAACCCTACAATTTTTGGTTAACTTAATCTTTCTAATTTTAGAAAAAGCCTGCTGTTATGCCCATGCATCTTTTTCTCTTTTTTCTTTTTGCTTGCCCATAATTTGTTTTACGTGCTATTACAGTAGTGCCAGTGCCATGTTTTTATATTAACTTTATGTTTAGAAACTGTTTTTCTCATAAATCATACAGTTCTTATTCCAGTTGAATGTTGGAATTACATTTCTACTTTCTCACAAGTTAAGAACCCATAGAAACTCTCATATTTTAAAAACGTTGTTTAGTCACAAAAAAATTACAGAATTTCAAAAGCTTATTTAAAAAGCTTCAAGTGACTTCTTGTCGCTTGAAGTTTTTAAGATAAACTTTTGAAATTTCTCACCCTTGATTATCCAAGTTTTATAAGAATGATATAGAATGATATGCATGCTTTTTCAGAGGGGATTCACACTTAGGCTCAAAGTAACCATTGGCCCCTCATTCAGGATGTTTTGCGAGAGGATTTCCAAATCCATTTGCTTCATACCTTAATGGCTATTTGTCTCTTCAAAATCTATTCTCTGCCTTCCATCTCCTCAAAGACAATGGTGGTCCTAGCCGTCCCTCCAATCCCATTACTCACAACGCCCCAGCCACACTGGGTTTTGTTCTGCTCCTGGAATTCATGAGTCTCTTGCTTGCCTTATGGGTTTGCACTTTCCTGCCTGGAACATTCTTCCCTCAGCTTCCCTCACAGGTCGTTTCTTCAGAGGGGCCTCTCTTAATCCATTTAAACTAAGGCCGCTTTATTTTCTCTAGTGGAATAGAAATCAATTATTTTATCTCGTAGTTGTCACCTCCCCTTGTAAGTAAAAATTTAGTTGTGTATTCCCTCATTTAATGTCTTTCTACCTCCTAGAGCGTAACCTTCATGAAAGCAGTGGAAATGTTTTTTAATCACTGTATACCCAGAGCTGAGCACATCACCTGTTAGTGTGACAGACACACAATGGATATTTCTTGAGTATTGAATAAATGAGGGAGATGTTGAGAGGAAATTCTCTTCTGTCATAACAAGAGAGTTCATCTGGGTGTGTCAAGTTCCTAGGAAAGAATCATTATAACTGATGTGTTTACAGACTGTGTTGACAGTTTTCAAATGTGTCCAAAGTTTCCAACCAGTCTGAGAGAGAGTCCTCCTGTGCTGAGTTCAGCAGAATGACCCAGCTGTGAAATGTGGTGTGGGAAAAAATGAGAGATTTTAGATGCCTTCAAAAGCAAGGCAGTGCAGGGAGAGTGAAGTACTGCATGGCCTCAGAAGGTGGCATGTGCTGTGGTCGCCACACCCCCTGCAGCCAAGCAGAAACTTAGGCCATGCATGCACCTGTGGTGCCTCTGCCCTAAAAACACAAAATCCTTTTAATCTCATTATAAAAGGAATACATTGCAGGAAATTCAGGAAAAGTATAAACATGCAGAGAAAAATTAAAATTCACACATAAACACAAATCAGGGTTAGCATAAAAAAATGGAAATCAGGTTATATGTATATAAATTTTATGTCTTATTTTTTCACTTTGTGTCACAAGCATTTATCTTATTTATAAAATATTCTTTGAAATATTCCTTTTAATGGCTGTAGTGTTCCACCATATGAATGTGCCATAATTTATTCAACCATGTTGCTGTTAGATTGCTTCTACATTTCACTGTGGCAAGTTATACAATGGCAAAGTTTCATATAGTACATAATTCTCAGCATGATCCTCTAGTTATTTTCTAAGGTTATCTCCTTAAAGGTGGGAATTCTGGGCTAGAAGACATAAGGAAGTTTAAGGCAGTTGACACATGACTTTTCAAATAGATTGTATCATTTTCAGCTGAAGGGTGCAAATTACTCTTCTCAGCAGCCCGTCACTGATTTAGAGTATTACTTTGAATTATTTTATAATTAAAACATGGATAACCTTTTGTTGCCTGGGAAATAACAACAAATGCATCTTGTTCAAACAGGAGTAATTTCTTAAAAACAATTTTTAATTTTGGAATAATTTTAAATTTAAATAATTTAATATTTAATAATATTTAATAATTTAAATAATTTTAAATTTATAGAAAAGTTGCAGATACTGCAAAGACAGTTCCTGCATACCCTCATGTAGCTTTTCTCTGATGTTAATGTTAACATCTTACCTCACCATGGTGCATTTGTTAAAACTATGAAATTAGCATTGGTATAATATTATTAACTGGGCTACAGATTTGATTCAGATTTCTCTAGTTTTTCCATTAATTACTCTTTTCTCTTCTAGGATCCAATCCAGTATCCCACATTGAATTTAGTGGTCATTTGGTTGTGTTGCCCACCTATCCCTCAACTCTGTGTTAACCTAGATGACCAAAGCAGGCCTGTCCTTGATGGCAGCTGTCAGAGACCTCTATCATCATCACCACCATGAGTGATACCATGCATTATACTTACTACTCACGATGCCATTACGCAGTAAATATTATGAATCCCTTTTATAGAGAAAGTTCAGAGAGGTTAAATGACTTGCCTGAGGTCACACAGTAAGTCCCAGAGCCAGTACTAGAACCCAGTTCTGTCTAATTCCAGTGTTATCTGGAACAAAGTCTACAGTGAGACTGGTTAAAACACAAAATTTTCAAGAAATATGAGAACAAACCTTACACTGAGCATAAAGGAAATACTGGATACTGTGCCAGATACTGGGATAATCCCATTATCTCATTTAATTATCTTTATGGTCTTATGAAATGTAAGTACTGTTACCACCTTTGAGAAAATAGACTTAGCAAGAAGGTTAAGTTATATTCCAAGTCATACAAAAAGTGGTAGGCCAGGATTTGAACAGAGGTCTTCTGACTCCAGATGCCCAGCTTCAAAGCTATGTGAACCTCCCTTCTTTGTAAAGAGAAGTAGAAGCTGTGGCCTCCCCAGTCACATAGTCAGTACAGGGAATTCACAGTCCCCACCTCTCTCATTCATGTGGGAACACCTAGGATACCAGTATCACCCTTGGCTAACATGGGAGACAAACTGTTAATAGGTGACAAGCACATAGATGTTTCTTTCAATGGCAAAGTTTCAACGTGAGGAACATATAGACTCCCAGTTTCTGTCATTTTAGTCTAATTATTTGGAAAAGATTATCAGTTGTTTTTATTTCTAGGAAACCCTGAAAATGTCTGTTTTACCATACAGTTCTTAGACCCAAGTATGTAAATGTTTGTAACCATGGAAGCTAGGCAATTTTGGCTTCAATCAAAAACTGTAGTCTTTAATATATAGAATAATAACTTACAGGAATTTGGTGAATAAGCTCACTTTGACAGCAGCATTAATATCCTTTCCTCACTGTTTAAGCTTGACTTTTCATTGTGGTAACAACCCCATGAAATTTCCATGGTCTGTAATTACAGTCATAAATCTTATGTCCTGCTGATGCTACAGGCCAACTTTAAGTAGTCTCTATTGTTTTTTAAAAAAGTATTTTTCACTTATTTGAATTATAAAATGCTCTTTTAAACATTCCAAAGAGTACAAAAGTGTTTACAATAAAATGAACCATCTTCCTTTCCTTCCCTTCTTTAACTACTATGATGACCATAGCTTAAATCCTTCCATACTTTTTCTGTACTTTGAGACGATGCATACACACATATTTAACAAAAGGGGATAAAAATTATGTATATTGTTCTGTAATATGCTTTTCTCGCTTAACTAGATATTCTGGTCAGCTTTCCCAATCAACACATTCAGATCTATCTTAATTGTTTTAATAGCTGCACATAAATTCATAATATGAATGTATAATTATTTACCATCTATTGATAAACATACAAGATGTTTCTATATGTTTTTTGCTATTGAAGCAATGCTACAATGCATCTATTAGTGCATATATTTTATATACTGTCAGATAAATTCCTAGAAATGAGACTTCTGGGGTTAGAACTCCTAATTTTTACCAATCTGCTGGATAAAGAATGGTATTTTGCTGTTTTCACCACTAGGTCAGAGTGTGTGTACATTTAACATTTTCATAAATATTGCCATAATACTTTCCCAAAAAGATAGTAGTTCCAAATGACAGACACTTTAAAAATTTAAGCGAAAAAAGAGGTTTGTTAAAACATATGAGGTATCTTCCCTGAAAATGCCGCTGTTATCACACCTTACAGTTTGGTTGTCATCACACTGCGGGCGGGCTGCCAACAGGTTGGCCACAGACTTCCAGAAGAGCCATCACCTTTGCCATCAGGTCTGTCAAATGCTGAGAAAAGCGTATTAAAGTTTGCCATTGTGATTATGATTCCTATTAAGTTTTCCTTGTGTTTCAAAGAGATTTTTACCTCATATAATTTAAGCTATATTCTTTGCCACATAATGGTTTCTGATCATTATTGTATCTGTATTAAATGGTATCTGATTATTTTCCTTTGTAGCTTTTATCTTTTTTCATAATAAAAGATTCTTAAGTTTTGTATTTTTATGTTAGTTTTCTTCTCTTGCTTTTTTTTAGTTTACATTTGCCTGATACACAATCTGGGCCAATTTCTTCATTTCCATTTATTTCTTATCTCATTCTATTAGTCTTCCTTGATAAGAATGTTTAAGCTACTCATTTTTATTGTAATAACCTGTATTTTATCAGGCTATATTATTTTATGATTACTTTTAATTCTGCTTTTCAATTTTTTTTTTTTTACTCTTTCATACTTGTATGCATTAATTATGGTTTTAAAATATCCCATTTCTGGCCAGGCTCAGTGGCTCACGCCTGTAATCCTAGCACTTTATGAGGCTGAGGTAGGCGGATTACCTGAGGTCAAGAGTTCAAGACCAGTCTGGCCAACATGGCGAAACCCTGTCTCTACTAAAAATACAAAAAAATTAGCCAGGCATGGTGGCGCCTGCCTGTAGTCCCAGCTACTCAGGAGGCTGAGGCAGGAAAATCACTTGAACCCAGGAGGCAGAGGTTGCTGTGAGCCGAGATCATGCCATTGGCGACAGGAGTGAGACTCCATCTCAACAACAACAAAAAATCCCATTTCTAATGAATAATTTACAAGTTTTACTATTATATTCTGATTTTACTAGTGATTTCTCTTTATTTTCATAGTTATTTAAATATATATATCTTTCCATATTGGCAGAATGGAATTCCACAGATAATATGAAATTCTATCCTTCATCAAATGTCTCACTATCCTGTTCTAAACCTTTCCTTATGCTTCTTCAATTAAACAGTTTCGGCAATGTTTTTATCTTACTTACCCTTCTTTTTCAGTGTGACAGTTTGATGTTAGGTTGATTCTTTTTCCTTCTCTGCATAAAAGATTATGTCACCAGAATCTTTCATTACTTTGGATAGGATCTAAAGGACCCTGTCAATCTGAAAGTCCATGCTATTTGTTATCACAGAGCCGTTTTCTGCTGTCATTTCTTTGATTGTTACTTTTCCATTGATTCCTTTTTCTCTTTCTAAAATGCCATTATTTGTATATTGGGGTCATAGATCTGAGATCTATGAATCTGCTCTTCATGTCTCATATCTTTTTGCAAATGGTTTCCATGTCTCCAAGTTTTTGTTCTCTATTGTGAGATATTATTTGTATTGTTTTGTCCAGAATGTTAATTTAGTTCTATTCATTGATTATTCTTTAGTTTTGCTGTTGAATTTTTAAATTCAGAAATAGTGTGTTTTTCTATCAGATTTTTTTCTGTGACCTAATTCCATCTTCTTAAGGGGTCTTATTATATTTTGTTGTTATCATGCCTGTCTGTCTCTTCTATTAGTTCTGCTTCAATAGGAGCCACCTAGTCTTGCTTTTTCAGCTGAATCCTTTTAAATAGGTTGTAATTTTTCTTCGCCTACTCTTACCCACACAGATCAGGCTATTGTTGTCTCTTGAGAATGTTAAACTAACAGGTGGTGGAAGGTAAAGTTGGAGATTTTGGTGAAATGTCTTGGCAGCCAAATGAACTGGAAAGCAGGCATGTCTTTGCTGAGGCATGGGAGGCAGGGCTGTTTTCAGACCTCTTGAGGAGAGGAAAGGCTGTACTTTTATAAACCCTGTAGTTCACATCAAAGGCTGCCAGCATCTTTTTAATGGGGACACATTTTAAGGGACAGTAAATTACAAGTGGGAAGAGAAAGTATCTCTCAGCATGCTGAGAGGGATTTATTTACTAAGCAGGTAGGGCCGCCTCAGACAGATGAGAAATCTTTCGTCTTGCAACAAACTACTAGAAATGCAAACCTTCACTTGGACCTGGATCACTTGGGCCCTATGAGATGCAAATAATACCAGAACCTACTTTTTTATTCTCTGAAGAACTCAGGTGTTCGTATTTACCAGTTCATATTTACTTGATTCTCCAATAGCAGACCACTCTTTCAGCTGAGCCGCCGCAATAAGTTACTAGAAGGAAGAAGAGCTCATGACCATGTTCCAGGCCATCATGAATCCCAGTTTCTGAATTTTATGCCAAAATAAGGCTGAAGAATTTTCTTTGTTATAAGTTGAGTAATTGAAGAGAAAGGATCATCAAAATGAGTTGGGATATTGGTGTAAAAAAGATCATGCATGTGTAAAAATGGTATTGTGAACATTTACTTACCGAGTATAACATGTTGCACTTGCCCATTACAGAAAGAATTTTTTTCCAGTAGAAAAGTTTCGAGAGGCATTTGGAAAGTAACTTAAAAATTATAAGCCATTGTATTTTCATATTTCTCACTTAAAAGAAGTTTAACATGTTTAACATCTCACCTCCTGATTCTGACTCAACCTTGGCAGATATAATGGCTTGCATATAGAAGTTGTAAAGTCAATTTTCTGCCAGAAATATGAAGTCAGATCAGTCCCCTGTGTGTGTTCAGAAAGTGGGGATGCCCATGGTTGACTTGGCAACTAGGCAGGTGCAACCTTCCTGCCACAGGGTCATTCTGGGGAAACATCACTAGATAAATGGTGCTCTTTTAGTCCTCAAAGACCTCCCCTTTGCATTTGATTTTATTTACAGATAGCCTTGGATACCAGTTACTGGACTTTCATTAATCATGTCTTCATCTGGGGGAGCATTGCCATTTATTTCTCCATTTTATTTACAATGCACAGTAATGGCATCTTTGGCATCTTCCCAAACCAGTTTCCATTTGTTGGTAAGTGAGTTATGTTTACTTGTCGTGCTGCTGTTTACTTGTCTTATAATTTATTTTTTGTGTTAGGTAGAGTTGGGGATGATTAGTGATCCTTTGTCCAGAAATTGATTGAGCCAGGCATCTGAAGGCTTCCAAGTTTAAAAGTGGCTCTAAAAGCTCAGTTTCTGCTGCCTCTACTGGATGCAGAAGAATCACTCACAGTAGCTTACAGGGTCTCAACAGTTTACATGTAGTAGGCTGTCTCCTTGCCAATGAGAGGCATAGCACATACATTAGGGCTACCTGAAGACCTGTAAAATGCTCATATATGGTAGAGAGAAGAAAAAGAAATACTAGACTCTCCTTTTATGCCACGTTATCACCAACATCTGCCAAAATTCACCCATAAAACTTATTTGCATTTAGATAAGAATGAAACAAAGTATAATTTAGAGCCTTCTAAAAATTCCTGGACATTAATCTGTAAGTGGCACGAGGAGTAGGCGTTGTAGTTAGACAGGGTTCAAGCGCCAGCTCTACCACTTAACAAGCTGTGTGACTTTGGACAAGTTTCTTTTTTCCACATGAGAATATATAGGAATAAACAAATTCAGTTTCTCCTATACTCTCACTCAGCAAGCAACACAGAAGACTTCTGTGACCTCTGGTCACTGAGAAGTGGGGATTTCGTCCCACCAACAACCAATGAGGTGTTTCTGCAGAGAACCCCAGCTGGATGTTCTCCAATTCAATTCCAACAATATCTACTTGGAGGTAGTGTCAGATCCTACAAGTTGAGGGCTAAGTTCTGTATGACTGCCCCCGCACTTCCAATGCTAGTAGCAAGCCACAGGATGTTTTACCTCTACTTTTGACCAGCTGGCTATAAATCGTGGTTCCCCTGAACCCCCTCCTTGAGTTTGATTAATTTCTAGAGTGGCTCAAAGAACTCAGGGAGACACTTACATTTACTGGTTTATTATAAAGGATATTACAAAGGATACAGATAAAGAGATGCATAGAGAATGTATGGGGGAAGGGGCGTGGACCTTCCATGCCCTTTCTAGGCATGCTGCCCTTCAGGAACCTCTGCATGTTTCGCTACCTAGGAACTGTTTGAACCCTGTTCTTTAAGGCTGTAATGGAGACATTTTTTATATAGGCATGATTGACAAAGTCATTGGCCATTGGCAATCAGCTTAACCTTCAGTCCCTCTTCTCTTCCAGGAGCTTAGAGGCTGGGGCTGCAAGTCCCAACCCTCTACTCCTACCTTAGTCTTTCAATGACCAGCCCCAATCCTGAAGCTACCTAGGGACTTCCAGCCATCAGTGAACTCATTAACAAACAAAAAGACACATATCACTTTGAGGATTTCAAGGAGTTTTAAATCTATGCCAGAAAACAGAGAAAAAGACTAAACATACAGCTCACAACATTATACTATGCATTAATGTCTTCACTTATAAACTGAGGATATTAATAAGCCTACTTTCATGGAAAATGTATGAGGATTAAATGAAATAATACACATAAAGCACTTAGCATATATCCTGGTACATAGTACTTTTTAAATAAATGTTAACTGTGATGATGGTGATTATTATTATTCATGCAAATGTGGCTTGATTACTGGTGGGAACATTGCAGAGGATTTGAACATCAGATGAGTAGCAAAGGACCCTCTAAAATCCCTTAAAAAATTCTATTATTCTACAAAGAGTGTACCTCTAGTCTATGTATGGGGTATACTATCATTGCACTCCACATTTCAAAAGGACTCCCAGCAAAGGCCACTGAGCTTAATAAAAGAGGGATATTAATATGCTTTCTCAGAGGTCTTGAAATCTCTAGTGTGTGTGTGAAATAAACTGCTAACCAAGTTCATCTAAACAAACGGGAAAAGAGAGATGCGCAGTGACCAACATTCTTGAACTTAATCAGGCAAGAGTGAGATTTGTATTCACTAATTGAGGAAGTAAATTCTTGGACTAATTTATGTAGAAAGCAAAATAAGACCACAAGGGCTGAAATAGGATTATAAGGTTAGTAAGGTTATAAATCCACATTGATGCAAAGGCACCTGAAATTGTAATTCAATTTAAATTCATGCATACACTTAAAACTGTTCTTCACCTTTTGCCTTTTCCTACATGTAAACAGAAATCTTTAAGTTGCACCACTCTTACTTAATACGTACTGGTAATACTTTGTTTACCAAAAGATTCCAACTATGTAGAGACATGTTGGTCATGAGTAAGAATAAGCATATTGGGAAACAAGGACACTAAAACTATTTTTATTTTATTTTTTTAAGATGGTTAGCCAAATCGAAAAGTTCAGTGTATTGACTGGAAGATTTCCGTCCTAAGAGAGCACTGTGATGCATAATGAGATGAGAATGCCTTAACTGGAGAAAGTAATTTGTGCAGGGACCACTCTTTCCAGCTAAGCACATGCCATTTCAGTAATTAATTACTGAGCTCCAATGAAATTTTTTAAAAGTTAGATCAACATTGGGGTTTCAGGAAAAATTTTTTTTTCCTTAGTAGCTAGCAGCAAGCAGGAGTGTGGTTTCAAAGTGAAGCTTGTTTTCCCAGTCACGCCTGAGGGTACCAAGCTTCAAGGAGCTCAAAGAGACATTTAATTTATTGAGTCAAGTTTGTTTCTGCCCATGGCTGAAGGCAACTGGAATCAGCTGCTCTTGGGCAGGCAGATTCCTCTCTCTAAAGCCAGAAAAAGCAGACATACCATTCAGTAGCCAAGCCCTCATACCCAAAGCCCATTTGAATGGTGGTAACATTTGAATACTGGCATAGGGGACCTGGATAATTGGGGGATGATGACAAATCTCTAGAAAATGAACAGGGACAAAAGTTTATTTTGGTGATATAAGCAGGGTTGTCATCTCCCCATGGAGCTTGTCTGCCTGCCTTACTGACCCTTATTGCCTTGTTTAAGCCTACATTGGGGTATGTGAGGTGTGAGTAAAGAGTAAGGAAACTGACTTCAGGCTTGGAAATGAGTTTCACTGTCCTGTTGCCCTAGCATGTTGGATGGCTGCATCAACAGTCTCCCGGTGAGGGAATGCTCTTTTCACAAACCCAGGAGCCTTCCTGATCTTGGAACTTTGAGGACCTCATAACCAAATGAACAATAAAGAAATAAGTCCCTCTGAGGCGAGTTTTCTCAGGCCATTGCCTGGAATTTAAAAGGTTGGTCCTGCAGTAGAAAAAGCTCCCCTTTTATGACAAGTCAATCAGTGCAATCATTATTTGAGACTGTATCTGCATCTGGAAGATTTTTTGTGTAGTTTTGATATGACATTTTTAATTTAAGAGTCCACAAGGGTAAAGGGTAAATGTGCCTTTTAAAAATAATGGCTGCTTTGTAACCACAAGATCTTGATGCTGGAAGAGAGAACTGTGCTCCATGAGTGATATTAGACTGAGCCTGGGTGAGAGAATGCTTGGTTCAGGCTGGTAATCTCTAAGTGATCAGGCCACTAAGCAATTCCTGAGGGTGATCTTAGCACTTCTGCCTTCTTATCATCATGGTGACATTAGGTGATCCAAATCCCACCATTTCAAAAAAGATCTTGGCCAGGCGCAGTGGTTCACACCTGTAGTCCTAGCACTTTGGGAGGCTGAGGTGGGCGGATCATGAGGTCAGGAGATCGAGACCATCCTGGCTAACATGGTAAAACCCTGTCTCTACTAAAAATACAAAAAAAAATTTACTGGGCTTGGTGGTGGGTGCCTGTAGTCCCAGCTACCTGGGAGGCTGAGGCAGGAGAATGGTGTGAACCCAGGAGGTGGAGTTTGCAGTGAGCCGAGATCGCGTCACTGCACTCCAGCCTGGGGAACAGAGAGAGACTCCATCTCAAAAAAAAAAAAAAAAAAAAAAGGAAAAGAAAAAAAAAGATCTTGTAGGAACAAAGAACCTGTTAATTAATAATTCAGTCCTACTTATAACCACAGTGCATGTTTTCTTTAATAATAGGTAATGCACGACATTCCCTGACCCAGAAGTGTATCTGGCTGGTAATTCTCTTAACAACAGTGGCTTCGGTTTTGCCAGTGGTGGTATTCAGATTTTTGAAGATGAATTTATACCCAACCCTGAGTGATCAGGTATGTCACAGTGCTGATGAATACTTGAAGGCTGGTTTTTGGCTCTTGAAATGGTGTGCTTTTCTGTCTTATTGGAAGCTCAGAGATGGGCTAATGAAATTGTCACAAGCAAACACCTACTGGTGTATTAGATCACATCAGAATAGATGGGACTTTCCGCATCTTGAATGTACTAGTCCTTAGTGCCAACGAAGAGAGGCATCTATACTAAATGTGGATGGGGAGTCATATATTACAAGTTAAACTGGGTATTTTAAAAAGCTGAGTTTTAAAAAGAAGCTCACAGGCCTCATTTTGGACAATTTTTCCAAGGGAAAGGCAAGCTATAGAAAAAGATACTGATTTGAGAGCAAGCACAAGCACAGTAAAAGAGACAAGCATGGTGTGAGTCAAAGGGGCTTAACATTTTTGTAGAAATCCAGTAGCAGATTCAGAAACATGGGTGAGATGTTACCTTCTGAACAGATTAAGAAGGGGAAGAGCAGCATGCTGGGTAGATTGGTAAACTTGGAAGGAAAGTAGGAAGAACAGGTTATAGAAATTCCTTAACTGGAGAATTAACAGAACATATTTCAGAATTTCACGGGAAGACAAGTAAGTAGGACAATGTCAACTTAGATCAGGACTCAGATAAAACATGAAAAGGAGAAAGAAAGGAAGATAAACATTCGTAGCCATGTCATGAGAAGGGGGAACATGCTGCTGTGGTGAGTGGGACCAGGCCAGTGATGCTGAGAGAGACCGAGGTAGACAGAGATAGACATTTTTTTCATCATCATGTCTCTGACATTTTGGGACCAAAGTCTAAAAAGATTCCTTCTGGAAGAATTCAGAGTCCCTTCTCATATCTGTCCTCTCTTCAGTTCTCCAAGCTCATTCTGACATAAACCCAGAAAATGGTGGATGAGTTAAGGAAGGAAGGCTGTGCTTGTTGGTCCTATAAGTTCGGTTGTGAACTTTTGTTCTCCAAGCTCATTCTGACATAAACCCAGAAAATGGTGGATGAGTTAAGGAAGGAAGGTTGTGCTCGTTTGTCCTATAAGTTCGATCGTGATGTTCTGCTTGATGGCTTTCTCCTGACACAAAGTCAGAATCCAAGTTATTTGCCAAACCGGAGAACAAGGTCGCTTACAACAAACCTCAGGTCTTTTTCTCCTTAGCTTTACAGGGAAATGAAAGAGTTGTAGGAAACCTACTCAGAAAATGTGGAACATTTAGAAAGGCCATGCAAACCTAAAATAAATCGAAACCCTGGAAGTCTCATGATCCATTGACCTACTGCAAGAATTGAGTATTTCTGACTCATTTTCTCAATTTTCTTCTAGTCCAGTTACTGACGACTGTTAGATCCAGAGAATCCCTGAAAGAGAGGAAAAAGGCTGTTTTGGGAGAATGAAATTATAAATTATTATGCTGACTTTGGGCGGTGCATGTTAGAAAATCTTTCTATGCAAAAGTATGCTTGTGTACATTGAAGATATATGAGAGACAGTAATGCAATTTGCCTGGTATTTCTTAATTACTTAATAGTTTCTCGATAGAAATAAAAATGCACGAGTGCCCCCAGTGTCATCTTTTGGGTGGAAAATTTTTTAGTTTTTAGATTTAAAACTTCCTTTTGCAATGTTGTTTTTACTTAAAAAAAGGCTTTCACTTTACAAAGTGGGCCACTGCCTGGAGTCTATCATTTGGATGCCTCAGCTCACTTTGGGTCTTGTTTGTCTCCAGATCCGCCGGTGGCAGAAGGCTCAGAAGAAGGCAAGGCCTCCAAGTAGCCGAAGGCCTCGGACCCGCAGGTCAAGCTCAAGAAGGTCTGGATATGCTTTTGCTCACCAAGAGGGCTATGGAGAACTTATCACATCTGGAAAAAATATGCGAGCTAAAAATCAACCCCCAACATCAGGGCTGGAAAAGACACATTATAATAGCACTAGCTGGATTGAAAATTTATGTAAGAAAACCACAGACACAGTGAGCAGCTTTAGCCAGGATAAAACAGTGAAACTGTGAGTCAATATGAATTTAAACCACATAGTTATCTTTTCACTTCAGGTGGAGCTGAAATTCTGCTGGCTCCAGAGTTTGAGATTTGAGGCAAGAGGTGGGGCAGGCAGATTGCCTCACTTAACTGAAATCTGCGGCAGACAGCTGCCAATGCCCATTAAACAGGAGTGTGTGCTATGGAAAACCAGGCCAGAGGGTCACTGTCTAGTTTGTGATTTGGTAGACAAAACACTCACTGTTACAAGTACAGATTTTTTTTTTCTTTTTTAAATCAATCTAGATACCAATTGACCTGAACTTTAGAATCTTATTTATGGAGAAAAACTTGTAAAGCTGCATATACATTGAATGGATCCTCAGGCAGATAAAAGGGTGCATTTTAAAGGTATATATATCCAAGCCGAAAAGCATGCGTGTTTACAGATAAACACATATATGTAAGATCAGCCTTTCCCGAGGTATACTTTTAAAATTTAAAGTGTGTACTATGGTGCTTTCAGACTGAGTTGCGTGTCACTCTTTAGTCTTGATATCTACCTGTCTGTTCAGCCAGGACAACAAATGGCTTTCACGCCTGAAGAATACAAAAGTGTGTTTATATTTCTCATTTTTCTACCAGTCTAGAGACAAAGGAGAGTGAACATCTTTGCAGCAGGGTAGGCTGGTAATTTAATCAAATTTATTCAAAAAGCTCTCAGTCTGTGTCATGTAAGGACATGCTTATGAAATGTCACAGAGGCTTGCCACTAAGTATTCTAAATACTTTTCAATGGCTTTTCTAACAACCTCAGTAGTAATTTGCTGAGCATCATCCAGACCATTAATGGAATCAGCAAAGCATTGGAGTTTCACACAATGGGCAAATATTTTCAACATTTCCAATTTTTAAAGCTTCAGAGTTGAAGCTAAACAAATTAATAAATAATGTTTTAATTATTATTTTAAAAGTCAGGTTTAGATCGTTTAAAGTTACTTGCTTTTGATGCTCAGCTGTCATGTTTATAATTCAAATGTGTAGTGAACATATGTGGGTAAGGTTGATTTTTTTGGAGATGTTGCAGCTCAAATGTTCAGTCCCCATGTGAATCATCAGTGTCTTTCCTGTCAAGTAATTTGGGCATATTTGTGTGAAAACCTCAGTTCTGTCACTTCTTATCTCTATAAACCTGGACGATAATGTGCCTTCTCTGAGGCTCAGTTTCTTCCTCTGTCAAATGAGGACATACTACCTACCTCATGTGGTTGTTTGATGGTTGTCAAAGCACAAATTCTGAAATTATTAAAAACATAATTATTTCATAAACAGATGAGTTAAGTTCCAGTTAACTTGACATCAGTATAGCAGAAAAATTGGAAGAGAATATGAAAAAACTGGAATTTAAGTAGTCAGTGGGGAAAGCTTTGATAAAATGAAATTGCCAGTAAGATATAAAACTGGTTAGTGTCCTACAGGGAAATAAAATTATAACCATGGGGGTACATTTCTCTACCAGAAAGCAAAAATAAAGCATCATGTCTTAATGGTTTTCTACAAGTCAATTTCCAATTCTACAGAGTCCTTAATCTGGTCCCTATTAAATTCTTGGTCAGACAAAGTAACATTTCCCAAGAGAGTTAGGTGACACTTGAGTGAGCTTGATGGATAATGAGCTAATGTGATATGTATAGGCCACAATTTTTTAAAATCTAAATTTCCAAGTCTGGGATAATTTTTCCTAAATGGGATCAAGTGACATAATATGTGTAAAAGAGTCAAATGCGGTCGTGTACCATAACAACTGCCTGTGGACGTTCTCTTTCCCTTACATGCCTGCCTACACTTACCCAGATGTTAGTTTTCAATGTCTAATTTGTCATTAGTTTCACCACGTCTGCTCGCTTTTTGTAATATTTTTGCAAGATTTGAGAACTTTCAGTAAATGTTTTGGCACTATTGGTACTTGATATTTTATCTCTTCTTTATGGGAAATTCATTGGGGAGATTTTTGTTACATTAGTCCATGGATATTTTTTTCTCTCCTTTACATGCTGAGGGAAATGTACTCATTCTTAGAATCAGAGTCAATAATAAAATGAAACAATTGGACCTACGTGTAAGGGATAGGAAAGATTAGAAATGGTCCAATTTTGCAAATCCAGTTTAAATTAAATAAGGCTGTTTATAAACAAATAGTGTGGATGATTGTGAGAGAAACATATTATCCGCTTACTTTGGCCCCATGAGATCCAAGTAAACTCACACACCCATTGCGAGATCATTCAGTTACAAGTGCCAGGGATTATTTTGAACCTGAAGATGAAAAGTGATGAGAGGTGAGTAGTGATGGTGGGGGCACTGGGGAATAATAAAATTTTAATTTTACATAAATGTTATCAAATTATTTGGAAAGAAAAACTATTTTCTTCTAGATTCAAGATTTAAGTTGATAATCTTGTGTTTTTAAAATCTCAGTCCAAGTTTTGAGCTGTTATAGGCAATTGCAAATCGAGTTTCCCTGACTGAGCTCTGCTATCTTTGGCTCTCTCCTCTGCCTCCAGATGCATATACCTATGAAGGAAAGAAAGAGAAAGAAAGAGAGAGAGGGAGGAAGAAAGTAAGATAGATAAAGCAAGAGAGAGGAAAAAGTAATGGAGGAAGGGATGGTGGGAGGGAGAAAAGAGTTTTCCAGTTATATGTTTTTTTTTTTTTTTTTTTGAGATAATCTGACTCTCTGAAAAATAAAATGCAATCCCTCAAAGAAAAAAAGTGGATTATATTTGACTCTTGAATGGTGAGATTTCCTTCACATCTTGTGTGAGAACAAGCAAAGCTTATCAGAATGGGGACCAGGAGCCCTGGCTTCTTGTCACAGTGATGGTGCTGCTTTGTGAGCTGGAGCATGCCACCTGACTTCTCCAGGCCTTGGTGTCCTCGTCCATTGACAGAGAAATTGGGACAGGATGGTCTTAAAGACCTTTTCTCATTTACCCAATCTGTGAGCTGCTCTTGTCAGTGATGTCTGTTGTGTATTTGCAATTGCCTTTCTGAGAGAGAGAGAGAGAGAGAGAGAGAGAGAGGGAGGGAGGGAGGGAGGGAGGGAGAGAGAGGGAGGGAGGGAGAGGGAGAAAGAGAGAGAAGAAACTGAATTGGGTGTTTTCTTGAGGGCAGGGCCTGGCTCTTTAGGCTCTTGTACTGGTTTGTATTTCTCTAGACTAGCCCCTGATGCACTGCTATCTCTGGCTTTTCTCTCAGCTTACCACAGAGCTGCTAAACCCTGTGGTGACATTTTACCTGGGTCATTTGAATGCTCAGTTTCTTGCTAATGATTCATGAAGATATCTCCACACCCTCCTTTCCTCTCTCATCATTTTGAGTAACAAAAGTATCCAGATGTGAAGGTAAGACACTCATGTCCAGCTAAGAAGAGGATCATTTAAAAGTCCTCCCTACCTTGAATCTGGGCTTAGAGGAGATTCTTTGAGCCTCTGTTCCCTTGGGACCCAAGTTGGCGCAACAGAGCTTGAACAATTTTCTTTATAGTTATAGAGCACTTGGCAGTTTGTGTATCATTCTTACATAAACTGTATTGTGTCTGTGTAGATTTAAAATGTGCAGGTCTAGGGAAGACGTGTAAACAGATGTAAAAATGTTCAGAAATATATGTTTCAAATGTTCTTTTACCTTTCAGTGCAAATAAAAATCTCCTCCCTTACTTCCTTTCCTACAGCATTTAGTGACGTTAGGTAGGTGTGGAAGGCAAAGGAAATAAAAATGTCTCAAACTATTTCTAAAAAGTCACTAGGAAATCCAACTAATCAGAAAAGCTCTACTTCTGATTTTTATGGTAAGAAATTGAATTACTCTGTTAGTGTGTGCACAAAATGCCTCAAGATTGATATGATCTAATTATCTCAGTTATATGACTCAGAATTATTATTTTACACTACAAAGAGTAGGCACAGTGGAGGAATCCAGGAATAATGATGACTTACAGACTTTGTGATGGGATTCTGCAGGCCATGGGTCAGATAACCATGTGGGGGTCACAATTTTCCAATTTTTACATTAACATCTGGTATTAAATGTCTGCAGTTTGCTCTACTGCGTCACATTTCATTCCTTGGTGAGAAATCATCAGCTTTTGCAATTCTCTAGCCTAAGCCTTTAGCTGAACTGCCTGGAAGCCAGAACTAAATGACCCATGTATTACCAAATGTGTATTGCAAAAGATTTGGAGGGACTTGCTGGGCTAATCTGTAGTTTGGGGCTCTGACTTAACCCTATCTGTCCTTGAATTTCAAAACTTCCTGGCAGATCTATTCCTGTAATTGGTGCAGAATGCAAATCAGCTTGGAGCTGCATACATAAACATCCAGATTTCAAGAAATAATAATGATTAATTTGCCAGATATCTCTGGCTATCTCAATTCAGATTCCCATAAGGTTTAACAAGGGCAAGTTAAAATTGTTAATAAACTGCAGCCCTAGACTTACACAGAAAATTCTTACTGGAGCAGGATGCGTGGAGAGATGATAGTTAAGTTAACTTGGAAATAAAGTAATGATCAAGAAGAAATCTAGTTGTTTCGCCTCTTGTCATAAATGTTTCTATACTCCCTGCCTTCTTCTAGGTAAATGTGAGCAATGATTAGGATGCTGCTTTGACAGCTGATGATTTTCCTTCTTGTCCCCTTTCTGTCTCTGCTCAGTATGTGACACTATAGAGATATAGAAGTGTGAGATAATGCACAAAGATTGGACAGAAATAATACTGACCCCAAAATATCCTCAGAAAAGGTTTTGAATAAAATTCCTGTTACTGAATTGCTCAAGATAATGTCACTTTCATTAAATAACTACTGAAAAAGAATAAATTAATTTGGGATTATGATTAGTGACTAGGGGAGATATTAAGCTTATTTAATAATCAGTTTGACAGGGGCACTGACCAATACGAATGAACATGGGCCATCAATAACTGGTCTTGTCCCACTGCTAATGGCAGTTGGCACTCTGACCTATTTGGACCACATGATAAGTCACATTTTTTTTTACGAGGTGCCTATTTGGTCTAAGCTAGATAAAAACAGTAAGATTTTTTTTTTTAACCAAATAACCTACAAAATTCTATAGGGCACGTCAAAATGTTTTCCTGGCATTGTTTTGCGTGGTAGCTAATAGTTTTCTGAAGCTACAAGATGATGTGTTTTGAACAACAAGAATGGTTTCTAACTGCATAATATTATTGACAAAATATGTTTAGGTATTGTGAATGGTTTTTGTCTGAATACTAACATTTTTCAAATATTTTAAAAAATATATATTTTACAAATATAATATAAATGATTGTGGTTCATAGTTTGGGAGCTTAGTTTAATACTTAGGGGTAGACAAGATTACTTGAATTATCTTTTTGATTGACAGGCAAGACTTTGTTTTATGGTTCCATTTCTTCCTCGAAGTTCTCATAGAGCTTATATCTAGTAGACATCTCAGATGAAATGTGCTAACAAATTTAGTTCTACTGGACTAAATTTAAAATTAATAAGTGAATCAATCACTTAATAGAACACTGAGTGTGGAGAGGACAAGGTACAAGATAAATAAGAAACAGTTTCTTTTTCTTGCCCTGGGAGAGGTTCTAACTCAGTATCTTTCAACCATGCATTATACATACCACAGTTGATGGAATCTAAAATGCCCCCTTGTAAATGATGCACCATTAATTTATATACCACTGGAAGACAAGAAGAATATTGCCACTTAGAGTTGTAAAGATGCCATTGGAGGCAAGATTTCTTTCTAATTTCAGAGATGTTAAATTATGAAATCTGGTAAGTATTGGATTATAGGAGGTTGAAAACTGATGAAAAAACATAGTTCATGGCAACTACTTTTGTTTTGATTGTGTATTTTGTTTAATACTTGAATTGTTTCTATAACGCAGTTATAGCAATCTTTAAATTTGCTTTCATTACAAATATTTGTCAAGTTTTGTTTCAGAAACATTTTTCCTACTCTCTTGCATTATGCACCCAGACACACTACAAAAAACTCATTCATAACACAGTAAGGGCAAACATTATTCATGTAAACATCTTTCATTAATTTCCCATAATTTAAAACAATCATAGAATTATAGATATTGAAAAAGGCTCATAGATTTAGTTCAAATTCCACAAGAGACCAAAGATGCTCGTTAACTGTGATGGGGTTAACTTTGGGTTGCAATAAATCCTGAAAGCATACCCCTGGCTTCTACTCCTTAAACATACCTCACAACCTAATAAATGTATTTCAGGATAAAGAGAGAACATAGAAAACCCCGGAGGAAGCTTTTGAAGAAGGGAGCTCAGAATCATGGACATAATTTTCCTACATGATAAGCAGGTCTGTAGCTTATAGTCCCTGTAGCTTCCTAATACATGAATCAAGGTTAATTATTGTAACCCAAAATATAACCAAGTAGATATGTTAAGATACATTGGCATGTGTGTTCATATTGCTACTATACATAGTGAAAATTTGTCATATTATGTATCATTTCATTATATCCAGGACCAAAGTGGAAAAAGCCACTCAAGTTGAATATCATCATAAAGGAATTTTTTTGTTTGTTTGTTTTCAATAACATAAGAGTCAGGAGAGTTGGGAGGTATGTCCTAGGGATGTGATTGGTCTTGATATGTAACAACTTTGAACAACTGTGTGCAAAGTCACAGACAGAGGAAGCAAAGATTTTCGTTATCAGAGGATATCTCTGTCTCTGGTTGGAAGTTTGGTGCTTGGGTGCATAGTCTTCCAGAGCTGAGACAGGAAATGTACTGCATGGCAACTACTTTTTAAAGATGCTTGAAGGGAATAATAGTTTCAGTATCTACTAGGGGATGGGGAATACGTATTTTTATTTTTTTAGGAAAAGAAAAGGGAACACAGTGAGCTCTTTTTGCAGGCCAAGGGAAAGCAGAGCCTGGAGAGGCAGGGACAAGGGGTACTCTCTCAGGGAGATGTTTCAGAGGGCCTCTTCACAGAGCATTCATAATGGCAAGACAATGAGGATGCTGTTACATTTAGCCTGGGCAGATGCGTTCTCTGAGAAGCCCACAGAGAGGATAAATAATGTCTGGGACAGTTCCCTAGGACCTCATGGGGCTTGCCGAATGTTGAGAGAGCATCACTTCCTTCTCAGAACCCAGCCTATGGTGTTCCTGGGATTTAATTGGTATCATTCTGGCAAGTTAATCTGATTAGTTTACTTGTATCTTATATTTTGCTGCAGCATCCTCACAAAAAAGAATCAGAAAGTTACTAATTGATTGATTAACTTATTTTATAGAGCAAGGCAGTGCAATGTGGTGATTTCGAGTCTGGGCTCTGGGGTTCAGCCTGAGCTCAGCTATCAGACAGGAATAGTAATCTTCCCTACCAGGGATGGCTCCTGTGATGATCACATGAGATGTTTGTTGCAAAACACTGCCATATGCCTGGCTCATAGAAAAAGATGAATAAATACAAGCTGTTTTTACCAGAAGAGTAACCACAGGTTTGTACCCCAGAGGGCTGCATTTCACTTGCCCCAGGGAGATTAAACAGGTCATTTTTGGAAAATGTTGGCTTACGGAGGCTAGATAGAGCTGCATACTTGGACACAAGAAGGAATCTGGGTGTTAAAGAGAAGCCTCAGTGATTGAATGCTAGAAAGATCTGAATTTTTGCAGACCTGGGGGATGAAGCGTGGTACGTTCTACTGAACAGCAGAGACCCCAATTCCACTTGCCCCCCAAACCCCATCCCCAGTACCCTAAGAGATGGCAGGTGGTTGGACATCTGCATGCCTGGATATGATCAGTAAGTACCAAGGCCTTCAAAGCAATGGCTTCTGTATTAGTCCATTCTCACACTGCGTAAAGAACTACCTGAGACTGGGCAATTTATGAAGAAAAGAGGTTTGATTAACTCACAGTTCCACAGGCTGTACAGGAAGCATCACTGGGAGGTCTCAGGAAACTTACAAACATGGCAGAAGGCAAAGGGGAAACAACCCCCTTTTTCACATGATGGCAGGAGAGAGAGAGCAAGTGAAGGGGGAAGTGTCCACTTTTAAACCATCAGATCTTGTGAGAACTCACTCACTATCATGAGAATGACATGGAGGAAATCTATCCCCGCAATCCAGTCATCTCCCACTGGGTCCCTCCCCCAACACTGGGAATGACAATCCAACATGAGATTTGGGTGGGGACACAGAGCCAAACCATATCAGCTTCTGTCCCCAGTAGCTTACCCTCTGGCTAGCAGAGGGGGAAGGGTGACTGTGTTGTGATATGGAAACCCAGATGTCAACAGTGGCAACATAGGGGTCCTGAAAATAATGACACATATTAGAGACTGTATTAGGCCATTCTTGCACTCCTATAAAGAAATACCTGATACTGGGTCATTTATAAGAAAATATATTTAATTGGCCTATGGTTCTGCAGGCTGTACAGGAAGCATATCAGCATCTGCTTCTGGGGAGGCCTTCGGAAGTTTCCAATCATGGCAGAAATGAAGGGGGAGCAGGCACATCACATGGTGAAAGCAGGAGTAAGGAAAAGGGAGAGGGGAAGATGCCACACACTTTGAACAACCAGATCTCCTGTGAATTTATCACCAAGGGCATGGCTCAAGCCATTCATGAGAGATCCATCTCCATGATCCAAACACCCCCCACCAGGCCCCTGTGCTCTTAACCCAATGCTATCTCTAGTTGACACTTAGTTCATAGATTCGATCTTTTTTTTTTTTTTTTCTTTTTTAAATTTCGACTTTTATTTTAGATTCCGGGGGTAGATGTGCAGGTGAGTTACATGGGTATATTGTGCAATACTGAGGTTTGGGATATGAATGATCCTGTCACCAAGGAAGTGAGCATAGTACCCAATAGTTACTTTTTCAACACTTGCTCCCTTCCCCTAGTAATCCTCAGTGTCTATTTTTGGTCATTTTTATGTCCATGAGTAACCAGTGTCTAGCTCCCACATATAAAAGAGAACATGAAGAATTTGGTTTTCTGTTCCTGCATTAATTTGCTTAGGATAATGGCCTCCACCTGTATCCATGTTCCTGCAAAGGACATGATATTCTTCTTTCTTATGGCTATGTAGTATTCCATAGTATATATATACCACATTTTCTTCATCTACTCCACCCTTGATTGGCATGTAGGTTGATTCCATGTCTTTGCTATTGTGAATAGTGCTGTGATAAACATACAAGTGCATGTATCTTTTTCGTAGAATGATTTATTTTATTTTGTGTATATACTCAATAATGGGGTTGCTGAGTTGAAAGATAGTTTTGTTTTAAGCTATTTGAGAAACCTCCAAAGTGCGTCCACAGTGGCCGAACTAATTTACATTCCCACCAACAGCGTACAAGTCTTCCCTTTTCTCCACAGCCCTGCCAGCATTTGTTGTTTTTTGAATTTTTAATAATAGCTGTTCTGACTGGTGTGTGATGGTATCTCATTGTGGTTTTGATTTGCATTCCTCTTGTAATTACTGATGAGAATATTTTCATGTTTGTTGGTCACTTGTCTGTCTTCTTTTGAGAAGTGTCTGTTCATGTCTTTTGCCTACTTTTTAATGAAGTTATTTGTTTTTTGCTTATTCTGTTGGTTAAGCTCCTTATAGATTCTGAATATTAGACCTTCGTCAGGTGCATAGTTGGCAAATATTTTCTCCCATTCTGTAGGCTGTTTACTCTGTTGATAGTTTCTTTTGCTGTGCAGAAGCTCTTTAGTTTAATTAGGTCACACTTGTCAATTTTGGTTATATTGCAATTGCTTTTGAGGTCCTAGTTGTGAATTCTTTCCCAAGGCCAATGTCCAGAATGGTGTTTTCTAGGTTTTCTTCTAGGATTCTTATAGTTTGAGGTTTTACTTTTAAATCCTTAATCAATCTGGAGTTAATTTTTGTTTATGGTGAAAGGTAGGGGTCCAGTTTTATTCTTCTGCATATGGCTAGCCATATAAACAAAAATTAAATACACCATAAACAAAAATTAAAAATAAAAATTGACAAGTGGACCTAATTAAACTAGAGAGCTTCTGCACAGCAAAAGCGTCTGTCTCAGTACTGTTGATTGAATAGAGGGTCCTTTTCCCATTGCATATTTTTGTTGACTTTGTCAAATATGATGTGGCTACAAGTGTGTAGCTTTATTTCTGGGTTCTCTATTCTCTTCCATTGGTTCATGTGTCTGTTTCTGTAGCAGAACCATGCTGTTTTGATTACTGTAGCCGTATAGTATAAAGTAACATAACGTGATACCTCTGGCTTTGTTCATGTTGCTTAGGATTGCTTTGGCTATCTAGGTTGTTCTTTGGTTCCATACGAATTTTAGAATAATTTTTTTCCAGTTCTGTGAAAAATGACATTGATACCATGATAGAAATAGTATTGAATCTATAGATTGCTTTGGGCAGTATGGCCTTTTTAATGAAATTGATTCTTCTAATCCATGAGCATGGAATGTTTTTCCATTTGTTTGTGTTGTCTATGATTTCTCTCAGCAGTGTTTGCAGTTTTCCTTGTAGAGATCTTTCACCTCCTTGGTTAGATGTATTCCTAGATATTTTATTTTTGGGGGCTATTGTAAATGGGATTATGTTCTTGACTTGATTCTCAAGGCTTGAACATTTTTGGTGTATAGAAATGCTCCTGATTTTTGTGTGTTGATTTGTATCCTAAAAGTATATTGAAGTTGTTTATCAGTTCCAGGAGCCTTTTGGCTGAGTCTTTAGGATATTCTGTGTATGGAATCATATCATCAGCAAAGAGAGATCATTTTACTTCTTTTCCTATTCAGATTTCTTTTATCTCTTTCTCTTGCATGATTACTCTAGCTAAGACTTCTGGATTCATTCTTCATAGTTTCTAGTAGCTTAGTTTTTGGTCACAAATGTGCACACTTCCTATTAAGGCTCTTCTTTTTTTCTAATTCCCTTAGACATTCAACACCCTTCACTATTTCTTAGCTGTTTCTTTATTTTCTCAGCTTCTAAGCTATGAGTCAGTTTAAGGAAAAAAAGAATTTTCTTTGAAAGTTACCTTATCTGCTTTTGTTTCCACAGGAGAAAGTCAGAACCTGACTTGAGCTAACACTAGGCAAGTGTCCATTTTCCATGGACCTCTGCTTTGGAACTTCTTCAGATACATATGCTGGAATCAATCACTGTAAATTCTACTAAGCAAGTTACCTTTTGCCTATAATAATTTTATAAATTATTCAGCATTCATACTATACTATATAAATATAAATATTTATACACACATATATAATCTGAATGTATTATATATAATATATAACTATAGTGTGAATATAGTATATTAATACTATATTTTTGCATGATGGCCAAAGTATTCTTTAGCTGGCTCAGCAAGAAGGGGATGCTTCAGATTTTTGAGTCAGGCATCAGAGGCCTGAAAGTTTGAAACACTTGTTCACCTTTGATTGCTGGCTTCCAGTTTTTGGTGCAGATCACTGGCAAACAAACCTTCCACTTTAAATCTCTCTTGAGATGCTAGATTTTTGTTTTAAATGTGATCATAGGTGGTTTGAATGGATGCACAGTCAGCCAGAAAGTTGATTTGGATCCTGAAGTTCCCTTTACCATATAGAGAATTGCCAAGAACAATATGCCTATACTGCCAAGAAATTCGTCTCACTAACCTGGATATGACAAAATACTTGCTACAGCATTTCTTCATACTCCTCTGTCCTATTCCTGCTGGCCGCCACTTTTTGAGATGGCACTGCTGCATTTGTCTGCCTTACTTCTCCACAGTATCAAATCAGAAATACAGAGATGTTTAGCAAGTCACAAAAGGAAGTTCTTTCTTCTATGATTTTATCAGTTCCACTCAATTAAGAATGCCCACCCCCACCCCGCCAACCCAGAAGCTCTGCATCTTTATAACTAGATGTGTTACAAGTTAAGATGTTAGATTAGAAGCTAAGACGTGCTTGCTAACCTCAGTGACGTGGTTGTCGCTATCCCTGCTTTAACAACTCCTTATGCATTCCTCTCCAATCATACTTGTTATGTTTTTACATATTGTATATTTACAAGCCTCTCTGCTCCTCCCGAGAGAGAAGTCATATAAGAGAGGGTCTGTGTCTTGTCTTTGAATTAGCAATGCATTGCACAGTTCCTGGCAGGTAATTTATTGTCACAGTATTTGTTGAATAAATAAATGGTCATGATTCAGACTTATTGTTGAAATATGAGTTCCATTCCGCAGAAAGCACTGACGTGGTCTTTTTGGCAACATAAGACTTGGAAAATACATCTCCTATTTAACCAAGGAGGCATGAATATTGTGTGCTGACCACATCCTGGAGATAAATTCTATAGTTTCATTGCTTTAATTATTCTTCTGGGTCAATATCTGGCATGGAGTAAAACCCACAGTAGCGACTGAGCCCCTAAAAATACCTCATCAACTAAACCTCATGCATGGAAGATCTATTTTAAATGCAGTGCAGTCTTTTGTGCTTTAGACAGTTTCCTCTCTAATAAGGCATTGTTCCTTGGACTTCACTTTTTATATTTACGTTTTCCTCAGCCTTGGTAGTCTTTACTTGTTTATATTTTATCATTACTTGTTTTTTTTTTTTTTTTTCCACATTGCAAGCTACTTTGAATCCTTTATGAAATGAGATGGGATATGACTAAAGGGACATTGCTGTGTCATAGACAGATAACTGGGATTGAGATTGGAGATTTTGTGGATTTAAATTGGAAACTTTTGGGGGAGAAGGAGAAAGGAAGTTGACTTTCTCTCTTCCATCGATCCATCCTTTGGTCGTGGGCAGGTCACTTCTTTCACTTTTGCTGTTTGCTTCTGTTAGTTGATAGAGATAGTTGATTTTTGTTTGTTTGTTTTTTTCTAGAATATAACTTAGTCATGGCACTAAAAAGAACCCACAGTTATGTCTTCTCAGCAGTTATTTTCAGCCCCCAAAGAATTGTTATGGTTTCGTTCTTCAAGTCCTTAGGGTCTGGCCGTGTCATGGGGACATTCTTGCTACTTCTTGGCAAATCAATTAATGAAGCAACAGGCTGCATATCTGGCATCAGTGGAAAGTACAAAAGCAGCAACAAACA
Organism: Chlorocebus sabaeus; assembly: GCF_047675955.1. Lineage (NCBI taxonomy): Eukaryota > Metazoa > Chordata > Mammalia > Primates > Cercopithecidae > Chlorocebus > Chlorocebus sabaeus. Next base: position 25,516,746 of record NC_132929.1, on the reverse strand, counting down.
CAGGCTTTCTCTTGGGGGACTTTACATTAGCATGGAACAGAGCCCGACACATGGCATATGTGGGCAGTGACATGGCCCTGCACTTGGAATAGAACACCTGGGATTCTGGCCAGGCTATGGAATCTTGAGCATTTTATCTAATTTTTCTAGACTTAATTCCCTCACAAATAGAATTGATAGTGGGGTTGTAGTAAGAATTAAACAAGTGAATGAACAGCAAAGAAGTTAACAGTTTTCAAAATAATATGTCAGGAGTACATGCTATAATAAAGAAGTATTATTTGTACTTGATACAAAAATGACATGTTGAAAAGAACTCTAGAGACATGCAAACCTGAATTCATGTCTTTACCTGCTGTCTGGTTTGGGGCAAGGCACTTGACATCTCTGAGTTTCAGTTTCCTGATCTGTATAATGGGTATATTAATACCAGCATCATAGAGCTCCTGGGAGCATTGGTGGTGCTGTGTAGAAAACGTAAAGTGTGGCTGGCACATGGTATGCACTGAACAAGTAGAAGCTTTCATTTCAGTATTACTGTAGTGTAACATGAAAATAATATATAAATTGTTGCTACATTGTTTGCCTATGGCCTGTGGGTAGTGTACGAGTTTAGAGAAAAGGCATGCCAGCTGTTTTTGGAGTCTTATTAAAAAGGCCCATAGAAGAGGTGTGATTTGAGATAGGCCTGGAAGGTAAGTCAGCTTTGCCTCAAAGGAACAAAGAGTAGAGTTTACCCAAATTAGTCCTCTGGCCATAGACAGCATAGTTCAGTCAGGATCGCACATTCTTCTTGGACCTTCTATAGCACCTAGCTTGGAAGTTATTTATGTATTTGTTTGCCTCCTCATGAGATCCTAGAAACATGTCATTTTCATTTTCATCTTTATATTCCTATTTTATTTCTTAAGACTTTATCTTTTTTTTTTTTTTTTTTTAATGAAGTCTCACACTGTCACCCGGGCTGGAGTGCAGTGGTGCAATCTTGGTCCACTGCAACCTCTGCCTCCCGGGATCAAGTGATTCTTCTGTCTCAGCTTCCTGAGTAGCTGGGATTACAGGCACCCACCACCATGCCCAGCTGATTTTTTGTATTTTTAGTAGAGACAGGGTTTCACTATGTTGGCCAGGCTGGTCTTGAACTTGTGACCTTGTGATCCAACCACCTCGGCCTCCCAAAGTGCTGGGATTACAGGCGTGAGCCACCACACCCGGACAAGACATTATCTCTTTAGAGCAGTGTGAAGTTCACAGCAAAATGGAGAGGAAATGCCACTATTTCCCATATATATTCTTTAAAGTAATGGCTCTCAACTCTGTGACTATCAAGTGGAGAGTTCTTAAGAATGTCTAAGCTGGGCCTCACACTAGACCTATGAAATTGAAATCTCAGGGTATGAGGCCCAAGTGTTGGTAATTTTTCAAATATTGCAGAGGTTCACAACATGACTAGGTTGAAAACCATTGCCTTATAGCACCAACCACACATGAACAGATTTGTCAGTTGTTGAGACAGTGTGGTTGGATGAAATGGAGTACTTCAGAAAATACACTGGACTGAAATTAGGAGTTGCAGGTTCTAGCTTCAGCTCTGCCCTGACGGCTGTGTAAACTGGTCAGATTCTTCAGCCTCCCTGGGCTCTGTGTCCTCATCGGCATTATAGGGAGGAGGTTGCAGCCTATGTCTCTTCAAGCCTTGATGGCCTATGATGTAGCTAAGCAGATGTTATCCTACCCTCTTTAGTTTGGGAAGTCAAATCCAGTGATGGAATGGTGTGGGTGCTTTTCTTGCTTTCCTCATAATACACCTCTCTCTTCCCCATGCCAGCCCCACCTAGATGCACATCAGAGGAGCTTACAGAGGACATTTGAAGACTGTTTTCTTCTTTTCCCAAGAAACGCTATGATATTGTCACTGTGTTTATTTCTAATGAAGGAAATATGCCCCCTTTATTGGAAACACCTTGTGGATGAAGGCAAAGGCCTCTCTCTACAGTCTGGCAATTGAGAGCAGAGATACCAGCCTAGCCCCACCTGTTCCCACAGCCAAGGCAGACATGGCCCTAAATGCTTTCCATATGTAAACCTTTGTGAAGTTTCCTGTGGGCACAGTGCAGATTGGGCCTCAGTTGCTACTTCTGGCCAAAGTAACTCAAACCACATGCCTGGAGAGGAATCAAGGTGAATGTACTTGCACTAGAGGCAAAAAATGTAAGCAAGTAGTACCTTCTCACGTTGGTCATGAACGCCTCTCTCATACACCAGGCATTGGCCAGACCTGTAAAGTAACAGCAAATGCCAGTCCTGAAAATCACTGTGGACTTGAAGTAGGCTATCTGATGTTCCTTATAAGCCAGCCGTCCTTTTTCACTCAATAAACAACAGAGGGGACAGAAAATTAGAAGGAAGGTAGCAAACATGTGAGGAATTTCTTTTGGCACCCCAGCTTCTCTGTCTGAGCCTAGAGCCAGGAGGTGGAGCAGACAGAGCTCTTGTGCTTGGTCCTCAAGCTCGCTCTTCATCTCTTCAACCTAGGCTGGGTTGTCCCATATTTGTCAGAGTTTTGAGGAGGGGCCCTTGGCCTGTGAGTGTGTGGTGGCAATAGCCATTCTCAGAAAAATGCATCTTGCCAGAAGAAAATCAGCATCCTTAGAATCCTGTAGAAAACAGGCCTCTACGATGCTGCCCTTCTGGTGATTTGTAAACAGTATTTCCTATTAGACCTCAACTGAGCTTCACCTCAACATTGCCAGGTCTGTCCTGCAGACCCTGGCTGAGCAACAGATGAAAGGAGTACTCAGACACAGGTATCCCATGAAAGAGCAGCTAGAGGACTGCCTGGCACTAGGTGGCTGAAGAGTCAGCAGCCCCGATAAGCCAGAACTGCTTGTATTTATTCAGTACTGGTATAATGTCAAAAGCCTGGAGCCAACACAATCTGTGGGTAATTAACATTGTCGTCCCCCCTTGCAGGGAGCAGTCTTGCACGTGGATGATCAAAGGTCAGTCTCTGGATGACATAAGTAAATAAACTTATCTAAATAGATTTCTTTACACTCCCTTGTTACCTAGTCCTCACCCTTAGCCTCAGAGTAAGAGAATTAGCTGCCTTCAACTTTATTCTCTCCTGCAGCTTTTGCAAGACCTTCTGACCTTTCAAGAAAGTTTGCGTCTTTCCTTATAGCTTCTCCCACCACCGTGACCGATCTCCTACATCTCCCCCTTTTCTGTATTTTTACTTCAGGTTTTGTTGGTTGAAGAGTACAGATGTGTGCAGCAACAGGTTTGTCAGGTGTAGCGGTCACAGCTTGTTTTCTGGCTTTACATCCTAGAATTAGTAAATAACATGAGATAAATATGAGTATAATCAGAAATATCCTTTTCCAATGAAGGAGTGACTGCCAGGAGTGGGGGTCTATTCAGGAGAGATGTTCTTGTATATCCTTCCATATGGCTGTTTGTTGGGCATGTAGATCTATGGCATTTAGGGATTCTTGAATTTTAGTTTTAAGTTGCTTTATGTCTGCTGTTAAATTATCATGTAAGGGTCCCCAGAGGTGTTGTTTCACTTCATCCCAACTGTGTATTGATTGATTCCAAGGTAGAGAGGTGACACAGATATGCTTATGCTCCCAGTCACAGTTCAATTGCTACTGGAATGCCAGTGCATCTTGTCATTCCACTATATATTCCAAGGTAGCCTCAAGGGCTTGCAGACATGCAAGAATCTTGTGATCTATACACTGCTGTAAGAGAAGTTCATTAGTCATATTTCTGGCCAAGTTGTCCACAAAGGTAGCTGTTTGTACTGATTCAGTAATAGATACAACAGCAACACTAGCAGTGGCTAGGATGACTATGGTTGAGACTATAAAGGCTATAAGTGTACCTATGAATTTTTTATGTCTGACCTGGGACAGGGCACGTTCTAAGGTGGCAAGAGCAGAGGAACCTTGCCAGTCGCGTGTCAAATTGACTGGTAGGAATGCCTCAAATTGTCTCCTTAATACCATGACACTAGTAATATTTAAGTTAGAGATATTGTAATTAGTGATACATGACACGAACTAAACCTGTCCCTGCACTTGGGTCACAAACTTGGAGTTTTGGGGTATAATGGAAATATTGGTTCCCATAAGGAAAACATATGGATGTGTAGTGCAAATTAGGCACTGATCTGTATGATTATGAATAAAGGTCATAGTATAATTGTTACTGGAATTATGATGTATCCCATGCCAGGTGTTAAAGGGGTGCTAAGATGTCCCAGGTGCCATAAAGTGTCTTGGGGTGGCATGGAGTCTACTTGGGGTCTGGGATATCCCATCCCCCCATCAGCCCAAATCATAGGGGAATGGGATGTGCCTATGAAACTGTGATTGATGCCATGATTGATGCAGACAAATGGCTGTGGGGGCTCCAGGCTAAGATGTTATAATTGCCTAACTGGAGGCTACAGGCTTGTCCCCCGTGACAGACCTCCCAGCCAAAGTGGAATCCATTACTTTCCCAGCTTTGTTTTTTAGCACAGGGAGGAATGTTGGGGAAAGTGGCATTGGTTGCATTGCCTGGTTTGAGACTACCTGCAACCAAGAATGTTAAGGCATTTCCTTTGCCATAATGTAGCCATAATTGTGTTTGGACGGGTACACAGTAAGGGTTAGAACTTTTATAACTTACATGCAGTGGGAGGATTGTGGAGTGATACATAGTGTTACCTGGCACCTTAGTCCAATGTGTGCCATTAATGAGGGACACCACCGGGGGCAACTCAATCCCTCCCAGCCAAACAGTTATGTTATTAGAGGCTAGGAAGGGAGTGTCTGCCTAGGTAACAGGGTGGAAGAAAGACGGATCTAAGAGATGAGCCCAATAGAGTGCAGCAGATGTGGGTTGCAGGCAGAGTGAGAGAATAAGAAAGGTTATTACCCTATGAGACTTGCAATGTACAACAGAAAGCATAGCAAGGAACACATTATCTGGAGTGAATGGTGTCTGTGTCTGGAGCAAGATTTGCTCAGCCTCCTGAGTTGTCTTCTTCAGCATTCCCCAGGTAATGTCTGGGGACTGTCATCCGAGGAAGCTGCATCGACTGGGGCTGTGGGTCTGGCAGGGTCATTTCCTTCATTCTGGTACTGGATTGGGTCCTAGTCATGCCATGGTATGGTTTGATGCATCATTCTGGAATCCAAAGAGGGCTTGAGGGGGTGTGAACACAAGCATATCCTCTTCCCTATATTAGCAAATCATATGGACCACACCATACATTACTATTTACATCTTTCCATAAAACCGCAGGTTTTATGTTTTGAGGGCATTTTGCAAAATGCTTTTCTATGGCTGATTGAAATTTATCATCTACATTTAAAAATTTAAGGGTAAATAAGGCTTTTGCCAATAGTGTTGCAGGGTCCTTACTTGTATTCCCCCTTTTCTGTTTTTTGAGCATATTTTTGTTTTTTTTTTGTTTTTTTTTTGGTTTTTTTTTGTTTGTTTGTTTGTTTGTTTGTTTGTTTGTTTTTTGAGACGGAGTCTCGCTCTGTCGCCCAGGCTGGAGTGCAGTGGCGCAATCTCGGCTCACTGCAAGCTCCGCCTCCCGGGTTCACGCCATTCTCCTACCTCAGCCTCCCGAGTAGCTGGGACTACAGGCGCCCGCCACTGCGCCCGGCTAATTTTTTTCTATTTTTTAGTAGAGACGGGGTTTCACCATGGTCTCGATCTCCTGACCTTGTGATCCGCCCGCCTCGGCCTCCCAAAGTGCTGGGATTACAGGCGTGAGCCACCGCGCCCGGCCTTGAGCATATTTTTAATGGTGGAGTGGACACATTCTACTATGGCCTATCTTAGGGGTTATAAGGGATGCCTGTGGAATGTTGGATGTTCCACGTGTGACAAAATTGTTGAAATTGTGAGCTGATATAAGCCGGACCGTTATCAGTTTTAATTTTTGTGGGCCACTCCATAAATGCAAAAATTAAGAGAAGATGTTTAATGATATATCAGGCACACTTTCCAGGAAGAGCATGAGTCCTGATTAAGTGGGAATTGGTATCAATAGATACATGTATATATCTTAGTTTTCCAAATTCAGGGATGTGTGTAATATCTGTTTGCCATAACTGATTAGATTCTAGTCCTCTAGTGTTAACACCTGTTGAAGGAGGGGATGCAACTGTAAGCTGGCAATCTGGGCATTGTAAAATAATTTGTTTAGCTAGTCTTTGGGTAACTTGAAATTGTTTAGATAAATTTCTCCAATTTTGGTCGAAAAATTGATGTGTTTGGGTGGCTTGGTCAAGCAATGATGTCATAATCTGCAGGTCTGCTTAATTATTGTCATAAGCCGGTGGCCTGGGCAGTGAGGTGTGGGTCCAAATGTGTGTAATAAAAATAGGATGTGTACATTGATCTAGAAATTGCTGAAGTAAAAGAAAATGTGCACACAGGATGGGTTCAAGAGTGGACTTAATGAGGGCTGTCTCAAGGTTCTGCAATAAATAAATGGAGTAAGCAGAGTCACTAACTATTGATAGGCTGAGCGGAAAAGGTTTCTAGGGCCAATATTAGGGCTCCAACCTCAGCTCTCTGAGTGCTAGTAAATCCAGATCGAGTGAGGGAGTTATGTGGTTCCCATTAGATAGCCCCTTTTCCATTTTTCCCAGAGCCATCAGTAAAAAGTGTTAAAGCATTAGGTATGGGGGAGTGAACTACTTTTGTAGGTATAACTACAGCAGTACAAGATAAGAACTGAAGTAGTTTGGCAGCAGGAAGGGCATCTTCTATATGGCCTGCATAATCAGAGAGTGCTATCTGCAGGTCCAGAGATAAGGGCAAAACTGCTTTGAATTGTTTTTTACTCAAGGGAATTTTTATGACATCAGGGTCATAACCTAGCAATTGATTGCATCGTCTGCAGCCTGTATAGATAAGTTTACTAAGTAGCTGGATATAGGGAGATAGTGTTTTTGTCCCAATAGGTGAGCAAAAACCGATCCTAGAAAGGGCAGCCCTGGGGCCATCTGTCCCATTACTCCTGTTGAGGAATGTTTGATAGGAAAAACAAATAATTGGGCCTATGCTATCGTGGGTCTATGCTATCTAGTTGCCTCTGACAAATAGCTTGCTCTATTTCCTCAATTTTCCTTTGTGCTGTGGGGGTTAAATACCTGGGGAAGTCTAGGGGTGCATTGCCTTTTAGGATAGAAATCAGGTTTGTAACTTATCAATAGTTATGCCTAAGGTGGGGCAAAGCCAGTTAATATTACCTAGTCATTTTTGATATTCATTTAAGGTGTGTAAGTTGTTAGGATTTAATTTAACCTTCTGGGGTCTTACTGACCGGGAAGTTAGTATCTATCCAGGATATTTTTAAGGAGAGGACACCTGTACTTTTTCAGGTGCTATGATTAAACCTCTTTTTTTTTTTTTTTTTTTTTTTTTGAGGCAGAGTTTCGCTCTGTTGCCCAGGCTGGAGTGCAGTGGCCGGATCTCAGCTCACTGCAAGCTCCGCCTCCCGGGTTTACGCCATTCTCCTGCCTCGAGACTCCCGAGTAGCTGGGACTACAGGCGCCCGCCACCTCGCCCGGCTAGATTTTTGTATTTTTTAGTAGAGACGGGGTTTCACCGGGTTAGCCAGGATGGTCTTGATCTCCTGACCTCGTGATCCTCCCGCCTCGGCCTCCCAAAGTGCTGGGATTACAGGCTTGAGCCACCGCGCCCGGCCGATTAAACCTCTTAATTGTGTATTCTTTTTGACAGAGGCATATAAACTTACAAGTATTGTCTCTGTTGGAGATGCCAGTAATATATCATCCTTAGAATGAATAATCTTGCAATTACGAAATTATTTTCTACTGGAGAGCAAAGCCTGATTTACATGATACTGACACATGGTAGGACTGTTCAGCATTCCTTGAGGAAGTAGTTTCCAATGAAATTGGCAAACTGACCTTTCATTATTGATAGCTGGTATTGTAAACAGAAATTTTTCTCTGTCCTGTTTTGCAAGGGGGAATAGTATAAAGATAGTCTTTTAAGTCAATAATGACTACAGGCTAATCTCGAGGAATCGCCATGGGGAAAGGGAGCCCCTGTTGAAGAGGCCCCATAGGTTGCAAATTAGCAGTGATAGCACATAAGTCATGCAAAAGTCTCCATTTACCAGACTTTTGGCGAATGACAAAAATGGACTAATTCCAAGGGCTGTTTGATGGCTCTATATGGCCAGCTTTTAAAGGTTCCTCAACTAATTCATGGACCCTTTGTAATTTCTCTCCCTTTAAAGGTCACTGTTCTACCCAAATTGGATCTTGAGAGAGCCACATCAGGGGTAGGGGAGGAATTACAACAGTGGCCATTATTAAAAAGGGCTCTGCAGAGTGACCCCCCATTGGGCTAATAGGTCTTGTCCCCAAAGTTTAACAGGGATGGGCATGATTAGAGGTTGTATAACTGCTTTTCTTTCTTCCAAATCGCAACATGTCAGGGGATGTTTGCTCTGCTTGGCTGTGTGCATGTCCCTGATGCTAACAATTTTTTGTTTCTGAGTGACCCAAGGCCAAGTTTCTGGCCAGTTTTGATCACTAATGATCAAAATGTCTGCCCCTGTGTACAATAAGCCAGTAAAATTTTTATTTCCAATTTTTAAGGTAATCATGGGTCTCTGATCAGTGATTAATTGGTTCCAATATGCTCCTGTGGCTCCCATGCTTCCAAAACTTCCCTTTCCCCTTTCCTTTCCCTGAGTGTTGGGGACCCAGTATGGTAAGAGTAGTAACTGAGCTATCTTTGATCCAGGGGAAGAATATGCAGACCTTTACATTCCATCATAATATCTCACCTTGGTAATCACTATCAATTCCCCAGGTGAGCACATTGATTCCTCTACTGGATAGGCCTGATCACCCTAGGACTAATCCCACTGTTCCCTGAGGCAGTGGGCCCCAGATCCCTGTTGCAGCCCTTTTAGGATCTTCTCCTTCTTTTAGCACTAATTTGTTGGGGCAGAGTAAGTCCAGGCCTGTGCTCCTAGAGGTGGCTGCTCTGAGAGAGAGGACTGCGGGCTTTCCATCTGACCGAGGAAAGCTGTTGGCATTGCCCCAGTTTGGAGCGGGGTCTGGGGCTGACCCCTTATGAAGTTTCTCACCTGGGGGATTGCTGTTTTTATCAAATTTGTACTTGCATTGATTTGCCCAATGTTTCCCCTTTTTACATTGGGGATATACAGAAGGGAGTTTTTTTCCTGAGTTAACTTGGTCTCTACTATTGTGGCATTCCCGCTTCATATGACCTGGCTCTCTGCTTAGAAAACAATTTGGGTTTTTCTTCCTTTTCTCTTTAGGAGGCTTTAATGCCATAGCCAATATTTTGGCTTTGTGTGTTTCAGTCCCTACCAGTTAGCACACTCATACAAATTCCTCGACTATAGCTGCATTTCCTCTGATTGCCTGCATTGCCTGTTGGCAATCCACATTAACGTTTTCATAAGCCAGTTGCAACAATAAGATATCAGCGACCTGGGCATGACTAATTTGTCTTTTAATTGCCAGGGTTAACAGATTGACAAACAGAACAAATGGCTCCCGAGGCCCTTGTCGAACATTTATATAAGATCCCTGTTGAACTCCACTTTTAGGAATTCGGTCCCAAGCCCTAAGAGCAAACAAAAACACTTGGGTATAAGCTTGGGGAACAAAACTTAATTGTTGTTGTACACTGGCATAGGGACCCCTGCCCTGGAGAAGAACAGCTGTTATGTCTTGCCCAGCCAATTGATTCTGGTTGGCTTGTTCACACAACTCATCATATTCTGCCTTCCAGAAGAGGTATTGACTGGGCTCTAAAGTTGTTTTAGCTAGCACTGACGAGTCCCATGGTGTCATACGGAAGTTGTCTGCGATGGCTTCAGTTAATCCTTTCGTAAATGGGCTAGTGGCTCTGTTTTCTTTAATGCTTTATCTCTTTATAAGCATCAAAATAAATGGGTTCATATACCTGATTGCCTTGTCAATCTCGCATTACCAGGCAGGCCAAGAGCTGCCCTTCTAATGCTGCCTGCCTAAGACGGGTCCCATAGCTGCAGTGTGGGACCTTGTCTTTTTTCCAATTAATATATTCAAGGAAGGGGCTCAGGAAAAATCTCCATTTTCTCTTTTGTACCTTTCGCTGGTAACAGCGGGGCTGAGGGAGGAGGAGGTGGTGGTAAGGTAGGGGATAGTTCCTCTTCCCTTCCCTTTTTAGACTCTTCCATGTAGAGTGGGGCCAAATCTGCCCTGACTAAGGCCCATAACATTAAAGATGTTACCGGGACCTGTTGCCCTTGAGCATAATTGCGTTTAAGATTTCTCCCCACGTGTTCCCAGACCTCTAGGTCTAGTGTGCCTTCTTCCAGAACCATGGGTTATGGGAAACAACAGTTTGCATTACATCCCTTAATTGAACCTGCGAAACTGAGGCTCTGCTAGCTTTAAGGAGCTATTTCAATACTTTTATATACTGTTTTTGTTGAGCTGATAACTGTTGTCTCATGATGAAACCCTCAAACTTGGAAATCCTGAGTGGACACCAATGACTTACTGACTGCACAGTCTCTTCACTTTCATTTTTGAAGGTTCCATTGTGATCTGTTGCAGCATTCCTCACATGGGGCACCAGCTGCTGGATTTGTCCCACAGACCCTGGCCGAGCAACAGACGAAAGAAGTACTCAGACACAGGTATCCGATAAGAGCAGTTGGGGACTGCCTGGCACTAGGTGGCCGAAGAGCCAGCAGCCCTGATAAGCCAGAGCTGCTTGTATTTATTCAGTACTGGTATAGTGTCAAAGGCCTGGAACCAACATAATCTGTGAGTAATTAACATTGTTGTCCCCTCTTGCAGGGAGCAGTCTTGTGCACGGATGATCAAAGATTGGTTTCTGGATGACATAAGTAAATAAGCTTATCTAGATAAATTTCTTTACACTCCCTTGTTACCTCGTCCTTGCCCTTAGCCTCAGGGTAAGAGAATTAGCTGCCTTCAGTTTTATTCTCTCCCAAAGCTTTTTCAAGACCTTTCAACTGTTCAAAAAGGTTTGCATCTTTCCTTATAGCTTCTCCCACCACCCTGACCAATCTCCTACACAACATGATGCTATGGAAGGAGCTCAAGACCTGGGACAAGAATGAAATCACATTCTTCCTACCCCAGCTAATTGCTTCCTCATCTCACTCCAGTCATTGAACATCAGTAGAACCTCAGCTTCCTCATCGGCAAAATGGGAAGGTGGCAATCACCACAGAGGACTTGTAAGAATTTGTTCATATATTTTAATAGTTAAATGAATGGGTTCTCAAGCCAGGCTGTCTGAATTCAAACCTCCTTCTATCACATTTCAGCTCTGTGGCCCTGGGAAAGTTATTTCTTCTCTCCCTATTTCAGTTTTCGTATCTGTAAAATGGTGATAATAACAGGATTCACCTCATGGGGTTGTCAAAAGGATTAAATGAAATAATACTTGTAAATCTTCTGGAATAGTGGCTGGTACAGTGTAAGCACTCAGTAAACGGAAGAGTTAACATTTACCGTGCATTATAGTCCTCAGCACAGTGGCTGGCATACCACACATGTTCAGTGACTGCTAGTTATTATGACTACTGGGACTTCCACTCAGCTGAGGGAAGGAATGTCTGTCCTCACTTTTCATTTCCTTTCTCTCAATGTCTGGTATGAATCAGATGTGAGTCCTCTGAGGTGTCATTCTGGCCCTGGGGGAGGAGAAGGAGAGGATGTGAAGCCAAGTGAACAGATTAGTGACATCAGGCGAGCATCCCAGGCTTCATGGGAGAGCTCAGGCCCAGGATCAACTGACCTTTCCACAGGAAGAGGAGAAACCACAGCAGCCCTCACTTTCCCTGAGTTTTCCCTGATTCATGGTAAGTCATGCTTCCTAGGTCCAGCCCTGTGAAGAAAGATGTTTCTTCAGAAGACAGGAGTGTGTGACTAGGGTCCCAGGCTCTGCGTTCAGACAAGATGTTTTGATGAGGTTGCCTGGGCCATGGTGAGGGGAGGTTTTAGCTTTGAAGGGGCCTCCAAGTCCCTGTGGTAATCACTGAAGATGATAAGTACCTGTCTCAAAGATAAATGTCCTCTTCAGAGGTCAGCAGCAGAGGCGACTAAGCAGTCTCTGGTTGGCTTTTTAGCATAACTGCTATTACTTTCTCTAATATTAGTCCGTGCCTTATTCCTGGAATGGACAAATTACCTGTGCATCAAGGTAATTTCCAGAGAAAATTTCCAGAGAAGTTAATTTCTCTGGAAATTACCTTGATGCATATTCATTTTTTCTATAAATATTGGAGGGTTCACCATATGCCAGGCATAGTGCTAGGGAATACACTCAAAGAGGTTTTCACAAAATACTAAATAATAATTAATATTATATAATGTTTTTTGTGTTAATATAAATGAGTTCAGAGTCCAATGTGGGCATAGTAAATGGGTATATCATGCAAGGCTTTACAGATAAAATAACATTAAGGTTAAGCTGTTGGTTCCCAGAAATAGACTCACGTGAGTTAAAATTCTATCTCTATTACTTACTCTATATCTTGGAGAAGGTTTCTTAAACTTTCTGAGCTTTTGCTTCTCCATCTGTAAAATAAAGATAATGGTAGGGCTCTGTATGTGGATTGAGTGAGATAATACATATAGAATGGTATACCAGGAACACAATTAACAAATGGTGGCTATTTTTATTGGTGAAAATCTGTACATACCTAAAAATTCCATGTGGAAAGTTTTCCAATATTATGGCATATTTGGAATTTACTATTCAAGTTTTCATTCCATGGATGGTTGTGTTTGAGCCTAAAATCCTGCAGTGAGGGCTGCTGAAGACTGTCATGGTTGCTTAAGATCTACTGAAATTCTGAGTATTAAAGGCTGAGTTCAAGAGGGGATACCTGCATAGGTAGGGCCAAATAGAATCAATGAGTAGAGAGCTTTCCCTGGGGGACTCACAAACTGCCTCTTCTGCTCATACTCCTAGCCTTACAGGAAGTCTTGTGAGGCCATTCACACTGGCTGGCTGCATTCCAAAGCTAGGGGGAAGAGGAGAGAGAAACAGAGCTCTAAGTCACCTTGAGTTCACAAACTATTCAATTCCTTCTGTGAAAACCTCTATCACCCCTGTAGATGAAGGCATCCTGTATAATAAATGACCCTTCCCCAAATTGTTCCAAATGTGTCTATTATGAGCATCAATTTGCGCCAGGCACAGAAGTCATACGTGCTTGCCATCCTCTATCATTTCCACGTAACATGAGCAAAATGGCTGCAGCATCCCAAAGAGAACAGTAACTTTGAGCTATTCAGTACAGAGTTCTATAGAAGTAGCCTTGGTTCCTCTGTCTTCCATCAGTTTCATGGGTCTTTGTTTCCATTTCTATTTTTTTTTAAATTATACTTTTAAGTTCTAGGGTACATGTGCACAACGTGCAGGTTTGTTACATATGTATACATGTGCCATGTTGGTGTGCTGCACCCATTAACTCGTCATTTTCATTAGGTATATCTCCTAATGCTATCCCTCCCCCCTCCATGCTCCCCACAATAGGCCCTGGTCTGTGATGTTCCCCTTCCTGTGTCCAAGTGATCTCATTGTTCAATTCTCACCTATGAGTGAGAACATGCGGTGTTTTGTTTTCTGTTCTTGCCATAGTTTGCTGAGAATGGTGGTTTCCAGCTGCATCCATGTCCCTACAAAGGACACAAACTTATCCTTTTTTATGGCTACATAGTATTCCATGGTGTATATGTGCCACGTTTTCTTAATCCAGGCTGTCACTGATGGACATTTGGGTTGATTCCAAGTCTTTGCTATTGCGAATAGTGCTGCAATAAACATTTGTGTGCATGTGTCTTTATAGCAGAATGATTTATAATCCTTTGGGTATATACTCAGTAATGGGACGGCTGGGTCAAATGGTATTTCAAGTTCTAGATCCTTGAGGGATCGCCACACTGTTTTCCACAATGGTTGAACTAGTTTACAGTTTCACCAACAGTGCAAAAGTGTTCCTATTTCTCCACATCCTCTCCAGCACCTGTTGTTTCCTGACTTTCTAATGATTGCCATTCTAATTGGTATGAGATGGTATCTCATTGTGGTTTTGATTTGCATTTCTCTGATGGCGAATGATGATGAGCATTTTTTCATGTGTCTGTTGGCTGTATGAATGTCTTCTTTTGAAAAATGTCTGTTCATATCCTTTGTCCACTTTTTCATGGGGTTGTTTGTTTTTTTCTTGTAAATTTGTTTGAGTTCTTTGTAGGTTCTGGATATTAGCCCTTTGTCAGATGAGTAGATTGCAAAAATTGTCTCCCATTTTGTAGGTTGCCTGTTCACTCTGATGGTAGTTTCTTTTGCTGTGCAGAAGCTCTTTAGTTTAATTAGATCCCATTTGTCAATTTGGCTTTTGTTGCCATTGCTTTTGGTGTTTTAGACGTGAAGTCCTTGCCAATGCCTATGTCCTGAATGGTATTACCTAGGTTTTCTTCTAGGGTTTTTATGGTTTTAGGTCTAACATTTAAGTCTCTAATCCATCTTGAATTAATTTTCGTATAAGGAGTAAGGAAAGGATCCAGTTTCAGCTTTCTACTTATAGCTAGCCAGTTTTCCCCGCATCATTTGTTAAATAGGGAATCCTTTCCCCATTTCTTGTTTTTGTCAGGTTTGTCAAAGATCAGATGGCTGTAAATGTTTGGAATTATTTCTGAAGGCTCTGTTCTGTTCCATTGGTCTATATCTCTGTTTTGGTACCAGTACTATGATGTTTTGGTTACTGTAGCCTTGTAGTATAGTTTGAAGTCAGGTAGCATGATGCCTCCAGCTTTGTTCTTTTGGCTTAGGATTGTCTTGGCAATGCAGGGTCTTTTCTGGTTCCATATGAATTTTAAAGCAGTTTTTTCCAATTCTGTGAAGAAAGTCATTGGTAGCTTAATGGAGATGGCAATGAATCTGTAAATTACCTTGGGCAGTATGGCCACTTTCACAATATTGATTCTTCCTATCCATGAGCATGGTATGATCTTCCATTTGTTTGTGTCCTCTTTTATTTCACTGAGCAGTGGTTTATAGTTCTCCTTGAAGAGGTCCTTCACATCCCTTGTAAGTTGGATTCCTAGGTATTTTATTCTCTTTGAAGCTATTGTGAATGGGAGTTCATTCATGATTTGACTCTCTGTTTGTCTGTTACTGGTGTATAAGAATGCTTGTGATTTTTGCACATTGATTTTGTATCCTGAGACTTTGCTGAAGTTGCTTATCAGCTTAAGGAGATTTTGGGCTGAGATGGTGGGGTTTTCTAAATATACAATCATGTCATCTGCAAACAGGGACAATTTGACTTCTTCTTTTCTTAACTGAATACCCTTTATTTCTTTCTCTTGCCTGATTGCCCTAGCCAGAACTTCAACACTATATTGAATAGGAGTGGTGAGAGAGGGCATCCCTGTCTTGTGTCAGTTTTCAAAGGGAATGCTTCCAGTTTTTGTCCATTCAGTATGGTATTGGCTATGGGTTTGTCATAAATAGCTCTTATTATTTTGAGATACGTTCCATCAATACTGAATTTATTGAGCATTTTTAGCATGAAGGGCTGTTGAATTTTGTCAAAGGCCTTTTCTACATCTATTGAGATAATCATGTGGTTTTTGTCTTTGGTTCTGTTTATATGCTGGATTACGTTTATTGATTTGTGTATGTTGAACCAGACTTGCATCCTAGGGATGAAGCCCACTTGATCATGGTGGATAAGCTTTTTGATGTGCTGCTGGATTTGGTTTGCCAGTATTTTATTGAGGATTTTTGTATCAGTGTTCATCAGGGATATTGGTCTAAAATTCTCTTTTTTTTGTGTGTGTCTCTGCCAGGCTTTGGTATCAGGATGATATTGGCCTCATAAAATGAATTAGGGAGGATTCCCTCTTTTTCTATTGATTGGAACAGTTTCAGAAGGAATGGTACCAGCTCCTCCTTGTACTTCTAGTAGAATTCGGCTGTGAATCCATCTGGTCCTAGACTTTTTTTTGGTTGGTAGGCTATTAATTATTGCCTCAATTTCAGAGCCTACTATTGGTCTATTCAGGGATTCAACTTCTTCCTGGTTTAGTCTTGGGAGAGTGTAAGAGTCCAGGAAATTATCCATTTCTTCTAGGTTTTCTAGTTTATTTGCGTAGAGGTGTTTATAGTATTCTCTGATGGTAGTTTGTATTTCTATGGGGTCGGTGGTGATATCCCCTTTATCATTTATTTATTGTGTCTATTTTATTCTTCTCTCTTTTCTTCTTTATTAATCTTGCTGGTGGTCTATCAATTTTGTTGATCTTTTCAAAAAACCAGCTCCTGGATTCATTGACTTTTTGGGAGGCTTTTTTTGTGTCTCTATCTCCTTCAGTTCTGCTCTGATCTTAGTTATTTCTTGCCTTCAGCTAGCTTTTCAATGTGTTTGCTCTTGCTTCTCTAGTTCTTTTAATTGTGATGTTAAGGTGTCAGTTTTAGATCTTTCCTGCTTTCTCTTGTGGGCATTTAGTGCTATAAATTTCCCTCTACACACTGCTTTAAACGTGTCCCAGAGATTCTGGTATATTGTATCTTTGTTCTCACTGGTTTCAAAGAACATCTTTATTTCTGCCTTCATTTCGTTATGTACCCAGTAGTCATTCAGGAGCAGGTTATTCAGTTTCCATGTAGTTGAGCGGTTTTGATGACTGGCGCCCCTCCCCCAGCCTCGCTGCCATCTTGCAGTTAGATCTCAGACTGCTGTGCTAGCAATGAGGGAGGCTCCTTGGGTGTGGGACCCTCCGGGCCAGGTGTGGGATATAATCTCCTGGTGTGCCATTTGCTAAGATCTTTGGTAAAACTCAGTATTAGGGTGGGAGTTACCCGATTTTCCAGATGTTGTGTGTCTCAGTTTTCGTTGGTTAGGAAAAGGAATTCCTTTCCCCCTTGCACTTCCCAGGTGAAGCGATGCCTTGCCCTGCTTCAGCTCTCACTGGTCGGGCTGCACCCGCTGACCAGCACTGACTGTCCGACATGCCCCAGTGAGATGAACCCGGTACCTCAGTTGGAAATGCAGAAATCACCTGTCTTCTGTGTCACTCACACTGGGAGCTGGAGGCTGGAGCTCTTCCTATTCGGCCATCTTGGGTGCCCCTCCTCCATTTCTATTTTTTGAGATCTCTTTCTCTCTTCTCATGATATAGACTGTGCCACAAGACATCTTTGAGAGGCCTGAGACTGGCTAACCCAGGAGAGGCTTGAAAATGACTTGGATGAAGCCAAGACCAAGTGGGATATACCCCTTACTCAGCTCCTTTTTCCCCCTAGGGTTATTTAAATTGGAGTCCTCTTATGGCATTTAGTTTATGACTTTGTGTGCAGCCATGTTGTGATCCAGAGACTGTTAAGTTTTTTCCAACGTTAGTCCCCTACTAGAACACACACCCTTTGTGGTCAGGGGCTGGGTCTTTTCATATTTTCATGGTCACGATTTCTTTTAGTGGTGTCATCAAAAGAAGTTTCAAAAAGCAGCTTCCTAACAGGGGGCCAATGAATATTTCAGACCTGAGTGGCTGGAGTGCTACAAAGAGGATGTATTTGGAGTACAGAAATTTCTGGATAGTCTTGAATTTCTATTATTCAAAGTTGGCCTAGAATAAGACAGGCTCAGGTCTGGCCCTCACCTACCTATCCACTCATCTCACATCATATGTCCCTAGCCCTTTATCATCAAGACTCACTGGCTCTCTTTAAGAGCTGCAAACATTTCACGTTGCACATGATGGTCCCTCTGTCTTAGGTGGTTCCATCCTCATCAACCTCCCAGTTCACTTTTACCAGATTAACTCCCTTTATGCACCTTTGAGAGCTTACTTCAGTTACCACTTTCTCAGGGAGTCTCCTCTAATCTCCTTCACATGATAAAATCCCTTTATTTCTAGTATTCTTATAGCATCTTTTGCTCCCATTCAGGAAACTTAATACTTAACAACATTTGCTCATGTAATTCACTGGTATCACTATCAGCCTCCTTCTAGATGATAAGCTCCATGAAGGCAGGGCTTGTGTCTATTTTTATTCACCACTGCATCCTTTGTGCCTACTATTTAATAGGTACTCAGTAAATATTTTGAATGAATAATTTGAAATTAATGTTGACATTTAAATACATTCACAATAATTTACTGAGCATCTACTATGGGGAAAATGTGTGAGGCTTATTAGGAACAAGAAGAAAGAAAAATACTATGAATCATAAAGGTGCCAATAACATAAATGAGGTTGCGGGGTGAGAATTGCAGAGTAGACTAAGGAGCAGGCCAAGAGAATATGGAAATTGATTGATGTCATAAAGCAATGCACACAGGATAGAACTGGCTTCACTAATGAGGGTGAAGGAATGCATGTGGGGCTGATAAGATGAATTGATCTGTTGCAGTGTCAGATTTGCAGCATAGTTTAATAAGAGTCCATTAATTTTCTATTGATGTATAACAAGTTACTTTCAAACATAGTTTCTTAAAATAGTTATTACCTTATAATTTCAGTGAGTATGACTTCATTGGGTTCTTTGCTCTGGGTCTCTCATAAGGTTGAGTGCAATTTACTGAATACTTATGCCTCACCAAAATTCATATGTTGAAATTCTAGCCCCCAAGGTAATGGTATTTGGAGATGGAGACTTTGGGAGGTGATTAGGCGATGAGTGCAAAGCCCTCATGAATGGGATTTGTGCCCTTACAAGAGATAACCTAGAGAGTTAGCAGTGCCTTTCACCATGTGAGGACACAGCAAGAAGGCTCTGTCTATGAACCAGAAAGCAGGTCCTTATCAGACACTGAATCTGCCATCACCTTGCTCTTGAACTTCTCAGCCTCTAGAACTATGAGAAATAAATTTCTGTTGTTTGCAGGCTACCCAATTTATGGTATTTGTTATAGTAGTCTGAATGAACTAAGCTGCTGGGCTTATAGTCTCATCTGAAGACTTGAATGGAGAATTATCCATTTCTAAGATCACATGGTTGGCAGGATTTAGTTCTCTTGAGCTTTGGATGAGGGCTTTGGTTGCCTACTGGCTGATGACCAGATGCTTCTTTCAGTTCCTTTCTGTGTGGGCCTCTTCATAGGGTCGTGCACAACATGGTAGCTGACTTCAACAGAATAAGCAAGTGATAGGGCAAGAAGAGTGCAAGTGAGGGAGAGAGAGCAAGACAGAAGTCACAGCTTTTTTTTAACCCTAATCTTGGAAGTGACATCCTGTCATTTTTTGGCATACTCTGTTAATTAGAAGTAACTCACTAGATCCAAACCACCCTCAAGGTTAGGAGATTATACAGAAGACAGAGATCACTGGGGATAATTTAAGATGCTGCCCACCTCAGTCTATGATTGCTATTGCCAGTTAGAATTGGAAAGAAGAGCAATATTTTTATATTTCAAGGGTTATGAATTGTGTTATTTTTAAGTAGCAGGCATAAGGGACAAGGTAAACTAAGAGAGTATGACTCACACTCTTATATATTGTGGAAAGAAAACTGCTGTGATAAAACACTACTTTCTACTTGAATCTTGGCTTAGTAAATCTCTCCCAGACAGGAGAGTAAATCATGAAAAAGATCGAAATTTAGAAAATAAAGGCAGGATTTTACATATAACTCATGTTCTGAGACCAGGGATAAGATGTTAGAACAAAGTCAAAAAGTTCCTTGTTCCCAGCCCTCACAAGATTCCTCCCACACTCCAACACTCACCAACTCCTTGACCCTTTTCCAGCCTCACCTGGAAGTCAAGAACTGTGTCACATTAATGTTCATTTGGGTATTTGTTGTTTCACAAAGACAGCAAGACATACCTCATTTTATTATGCTGTGCTTCAATGTACTTCGCAGATATTGTTTTTTTTTTCCGTCACGAATTAAAGATTTGTGGTAATCCTGTGTTGAGCAAGTCTATTGGAGCGATTTTTCCAACAGCATGGGCTCATTTTGTGTCTATGTATCACATTTTTATAATTATTGTAAGATTTCAAGCTTTTTCATTACTATTATGTCTGTTATGGTGAATGTTATTGCTCATTGATAATGCACCTAGTCACTCAAGAGCTCTTATGGGGATGAACAAGAAAATGAATGTGTTTTCATGCCTGCTAACACAACATGCACTCCTCAGCCCATGGATCAAGGAGCAATTTTGACTTTCAAGTCTTCTTATTTACGAGATACATTTCAAAGTTATAGCTGCCACAGATAGTGATTCTTCTGATGGAGCTGAGCAAAGTAAATTTAAAACCTTCTGGAAAGGATTCAGCATTCTCAATGATATTAAGAACATTCATGATTCATGGGAGGAGGTCAAAATACTAATATTAACAGGAGTTTGGAAGAAGTGGATTCCAACACTCATGATGAGTTTAAGCGGTTGAAGATTTCAGTGGAGGAAGTAATTACTGATGTAGTAGAAATAGCAAAAGAACTAGTGGAGCCTGAAGATGTGACTGAATTGCTGCGATCTCACCATAAAATTTGAAAAGGGGAAGAGTTGCTTCTTATGAATGAGCAAAGAAAGTGGTTTCTTGAGATGGGATCTGTTCCTGGTTAAGAGGCTGTGAACATAGTTGATATGGCAACAAAAGATTTAGAGTATTCCATAAACTTACTTGATAAAGCATTTGCAGAATTTGAGAGGATTGCCTCCAATTTTGAAAGACGTTCTACTGTGGGTAAAATGTTATCCAACAGCATTTCATGCTACAGATAAATCTTTCTGAAAGGAAGAGTCGATCAATATGGCAAACTTAATTGCTGTTTTATTTTAAGAAATGGACATGGATGAAGCTGGAAACCATCATTCTCAGCAAACTATCACAAAGACAGAAAATCAAAGACAGCATATTCTCACTCACAGCTGGGGATTGAACAATGAGAACACTTGGACACAGGGCGGGGAACATCACACACTGGGGCCTGTTGAGGGGTAGGGGACTGGGGGAGGGATAGCATTAGGAGAAACACCTAATGTAAAAGGACGAGTTGATGGGTGCAGCAACCCAACACGGCACATGTATACCTAGGTACATGTGTACCTGCACGTTGCGCACATGTACCGTAGAACTTAAAGTATAATAATAATAATAATAAAAGAAATTGCCATAGCCACCCCAACCTTCAGCGACCACCACCCTGATCCATCAGCAGCCATCAACATCAAGGTAAGACTCTGTATCAGCAAAAAAGATGACAACTCTCTGAAGGGTCAGAGAATTGTTAGCATTTTTAAGCAATAAAGTATTTTAAAATTAAAGTATGTGTATTTTTTAGACACACCGCTATTGCACATTTAATAGACTACAATATAGTGTAAATATAACTTATATATGCACTGGGAAACCAAAAAGTTCATGTGATTTTACTTTGTTGAGAAATTTACTTTATTGTGGTGGTTTGAAACTGAACCTGCAATATTTCTGAGGTATCTCTGTATTCCTATTATCATAAAGGACTGTCTTAGTCCATTTGATCTGCTATAATAAAATACCACAAATTGGATAGCTTGTAAACAACAGAAATTTATTTCTCAGTTTGGAAGCTTGGAAGTTCAACATCAAGATGTTGGCAGAATTGGTGTCTGGTGATGGCCCACGCTAGTTCATAGAGCCTTCTCACTGTGTTCTCACATGGTGGAAGGGACTAGCTAGCTCTCGGGGGTCTCTTTTATGAGGGGGACCACTAACCCCATTCATGAGGGCTTTGCCCACCATGCTGCCCACCACATGACCATCCAAAGGTCCCACCTCACCACCTTAACATAATCTCCTTGGGGGTTAGGATTTCAACATATAAGTTTTGGGGGCACACAAACTCTCTGCTAAACATATGTGATTAGGAACACAATATTGTGGCCGAGACTAAATAGAACCACCTCAAAAAGACATCAGAAAACTCTTGGAAGAAAGCACTGTTGATTTGGCAGTGATTTGTTTCTACCTTGATTTCTTCTTGCTGTGGAAAGGAATTGTGTGTATAAATCTTTCTCCTCTAGCAGTGTTGTGGCTTCCCAGGGTTATCAGAGCTTAATCTGATTCAGATGAAATTGTATGCACTGCAGCTGTAAATGAACATCAAAGAAGGAATTCACAACGATTATAGGAAAATTGGGTTTCCTCCATTTGTCTGCCAACTAATACACTGGTCCTGTCCAAAGGACATGGATTCCACTCTGGAAGATGAGCCTGGGGATGAGAGACTGCAATCTGGCTTCTGTGATGAGTCGGTAGCCTGCAGGTTTTGAGAAGTGAACTAAGACCAAATTTATGGTTCATGTCACAAACTGTGGAGGCTCGGCCAGATCAAAGAGAAATCAAGTCTGGAAGACCATGCCTCATAGTTTTATAGCTTGAAGGAATTCAATTTTTTTTTTTTTTTTTTTTTTTTTTTTTTTTTTAAACAAGGAATTGGAACAATTCATATCCTGAATTCTGGTCTTCACCACGGAGCAGGCTTGTATGTCTCTCTCAGTATAAAACATACCAAACACCTGGAATTTTAGAAGCCCTGGCTTTGTCTAGATAGATCCTTGCCCTTCATTCTTCTTACCACAGTCCCTGAGGCTCTTAAGGACAAGAGTGTAGTATGTGGGGGAGTGGCTGGGAGCTCTGAGATCTCATTTTAGCTCTACACCTATTTACACTGCAATCCTGGGCAAATGATTTATCTGCTTTGATTTAAGTAATTCCTCATTCTGTAAAATGGGAAAAATAATATCTACCTGCTCACCTCACAGAATTACTATAAAGATTAAATAGATTAAATATCGATGTTATAGGTAAAATCTACTTTATAAATTATAGTATGTAAACAATACTTCCCCTCATCCCCATAGTCATCTTCACTTCTCTAGTTTCTTATTCATTCACTTATTTGTCCAACCATTTATTTATATTATCTCACTTGCTCTGCTATTCCTCTAGCTGGCATTTTAAAAAGCATTTTACTACTTCCTTCTCTCACATTCATATTTGCTTTTGTGTTTTCACTCTTCCTTATGTATTTTCTTTATTTATTAACTCTTCATCCTCTTTATCACTCAACCTCTCCCATCGTCTGTTCCGACATCTTGCTTAATTCCTGCCCTCAATTTCCTTACTCTATCCTGTGTCCATCTCACTCCTTCCCAATGCCATAGCCCATCCCAAGTTGGCCAGAGGCTGATTTTTGCACTAGGAAGCATCACTGAAGAACCCTGTCCCAATGTCATGATGATGATGATGATGAGTGCATCAGTTTCCTTGTCTGAGAAATGAGTATACTCACTAACAGATTATGATGCTATGACTTTATACCCACTTTTTGCTGATGAGAAGACCTACCTTAACTGTATTTGCTGAAAATGTGAGTTTAGTAAGTAATCATAGATAAATAATTATGGAACACTTATAATATGTAAACACAATTTAATTCACTTAATTATGTAAGTCCTGCACAGTAGGTATAACTTGAATTTTAAGTACAATAAATAAACTTCCCAAGATTATGCAGCCAGAATTAAAAGCCAGCTGCTTCAGATTCTAAAGTCAGCTCTGTGCGCTACATTCTGTCTATATCCTTACCTCTAAAATTGTTATTTTTGTGATGGACAAGAAATCATATGACAGGTGTGGGAACAGCGGCTACACAGATGAATCAATGACCCTGAGGCAACTTGGGTTGCAAGGGTTCTATAGGTGAAGAGGACTGATCTGTTTTTAGGAAGGTAAACGGACAACAGAGGATAAGCCCAAACTGGGATTTGTGTATCTTTCCCTGGGACTAAGGTCGTTAGATTCATAAAAATACAAGTTATCCAGTTAAATTTGAATTTGAGATAAAACAACAAATAATAGTTAATATGAGTATAATCCATACAATATTTGGGATATAATCTATTAAAAAATTATTCAATACTTATTTGAAACTCAACTTTTAACTAGGCAGTCTGTGTTTAATCTGGCAACTCTACATAGTTCTCCAAAGCATTTTGCCTTTTCTGCTATTGCAGTGCCTGTTGTTCTTTGCACTATTGCTAGTTTTTGGCATATTTCCAAAGCCCTTAAAAATCACATAGTAAGACTTAGGCTTTCTAACTATGACTTAAAAAACTTGATGCAATATAACAAAATATTGATAAATTTGACTACATAAAAGTAAAAGCCTTTTAAGTGGCCAAAAAAAAAAAAAAAAAAAAAAAAAAACCACCATAAACCAAGTCAAAAGACAAATGACAAACTAGGAGACAATACTGTAAAACATATCATAGATGATAGATCTAGTTCCTAAAGAAGATGATAGATCTAGTTCTTTAGTTCTTTAGGAACTAGATCTAAATTGAAGAAAAACAGAAAATACTATAGTAAAAAGGGCAAAATACATAGATAATTCATAAGAGAAATTTAAAAATGGCTCTTACACATTTAAGAAAATGTTCAATTTCACTTATAATAAGTAAAATGCAAATTAAAACTACACTGACATTTTTACCTATCAGATAGGCAAATATTTAAAAGCTCGACAATTCACTGTTGGCAAGGCTGCAGGGAAATAGGCTGTCTCATACGTTGCTGGTGGAGTGTAAAATGGCATATGTTCCTATGGAGGAGAATTTCAAAACACATACTAAAATTACATTGTGCATTCACCCTTCAACATAATGATGCTAATTTTAGGAATTTACACTGAATACATACTCCCAACAATATAAAAAAACATATGCATAAGGTTATTCCATGCAGCACTGCTTATAATTGCAAAGTATAGGAGATACTTAAATATCTAAGCATAGGGGCCTAATTAAAAGCTCCATTCACACAGTGGAGTAATACACAGCTATAAAAAAGAATGAGGAGATCTCTGCTAACTGGATAAGGAGTAATTTCCAGGAGATAATATTAAGTGAATAAAGCAAAGAGCATATAGTATGTTACTTTTTGTGTGCTAAAGCAGGAAAAATATTTTTTACTTAGGAAAGCATGTGAATGTTCTACATATTCAACAAATAAAATTAAATCGATACAGAAAGGAAGGAGGAAAACAATAAAAGCAGAAAGAAAAGAATAAACCTAATCATATTTCAGTAAATATGGTAACCATAGTGAACGAAAAATAAAGGAAGGAGGGAGGGAGGAAAGAATAAATAAATCTAAGTAACTTACAAACACAATATTTGATAATATACCTTCAATTTGGGCCAAGGTTGGGCATGAGGGGTGAGGGGAGAAGGATAGCAAACAAATCCTGAACTCTTAGTACTTTTTTTTCAGTTATAGAAATATGGGCAAAGCAGTTCTGAAACTATTTTAGATAAATTATAGCATGGAGTCAGTGAGTAAATGATGTGGAAAGGAGTCAAAGTTCTCTCTGTGGAAGAAGGAACATACAAATACAGCATGTGAAATCACACTACTGGGATTCATACCCATTATACAAAAAAGATACTTGCACACACATGTTTGTAGTAGCACAATTCACAATTGCAAAAATGTGGAACCAACCCAAATGCCCATCAATCAACGAGTGAATAAAGAAACTGTGGTATATATATATGTGATGGAATACTACTCAACCATAAAAGAGAATGAATTAATGGCATTCACAGCAACCTGGCTGAGATTGGAGACTATTAAGTGAAGTAACTGAGGAATGGAAAACCAAACACTGTATGTTTCATTCATAAAATGGAGCTAAGCTATGAGCATACAAAGGCATAAGAATGACACAGTGGACTCTGGGGACTCAGGGGGAAAGGGTGAGAAGTGGGTGAGGGATAAAAGACTACAAACTAGTTGCAGTGTGTACTGCTCGAGTGATGGGTGCACTGAAATCTCACAAATTACCACTAAAGAACTTACTCATGTAACCAAACACCAACTGTACCCCAATAACCTATGGGAATAAAAATTTTTTTAAAAAAAGAAATTGTAAATTATTATTGATGGTAGTCACACTATTGTGCTATCAAATACTAAACAACAACAACAAAAGCCACACACACACATACAAAAATACATAGCATGAGAGAAGGCAAGAAAGAACCCCCTGGGCATGCATTGGAATTGTAGGTATCAGTATGAACTGATGATTTCTAAATTATGTAAATGCATGTGATGTACACATGTAATCAAACATGTATATGTATGTTTGTGTTTGTTTTCATGTTCAATGTATGTTTGTATCTATATTTTATATATGTATATGTATAGGTATACATATATGCATTTCCTAGGCCTGTTGTAAGGGTCGAGAATCAAAGACACTCCAGTAGCAATGATCCCACCTAAAACCTAAATTTTGGTCTCTAATACCATTCTCCACTAAAATGAATCAAGGGTCTTTGATATGGCTGATTCCAGGGATGAGATAGGGTAGGTAAAAGATAAACCTGGAACATCTTGTTATGCTGGAAAGTAAGAAAGCACTTTTAAAAAATGATGGAGTCATGTCACAATTACCAAAGTGCTAGCCGGAAAGGGTTCTCAATGGCCAAATCTGGGACAATTTGAGGACCAAAATTCTTAAATACAGTGATAAACTATAAACAATTGAAAAAATAACAAATCATGAGTCCATACTGATAATAAAAAGATAAATAATGAATGAAGGAGGATGGAGGGCTTTTGCATACAGTATAATGCTGATAGCCAACTTGTAAACATTGAGGAATTATGGAAGTTGAAAAATTATTATTTGGCAACTATTACATTAAAGATTGCATCAGGCAAGAATCATCAATAATTGCTAAATCTGAAAGTTCTGATGAAGAGAAAAATATCCACATTGTCTTACAGTATCTTCTGTGAAGAAGAAAAAATAGTAATTCCATCGTGGAGAAACTGAACAATAACTTGACAGGGTAATCAAAATTCACTGAAGTAGATGGACATGGTGTTCCTCCACATTATGTCCTGAGGAGAACACACCATCATCTATGCAGTATTCGGGCTGAGAATACAGGACCTGAATCTAGCCATAAACATGCATCAGAAAACCCAGAATAAGAAACACTCTACTAGCAAAAAGGAGAGAGAGAGTGTAGTTTTTTCAAAAAAACAACAAAGAAAGGCTGTGGAAATATTTTAGGTTTAAGGAGATTACAGAGACATACCAATAAATGCAGTACCTGTCCCTAAACTGGGTCCTATACTAGAGGGGAAAATGCCATAAGGACATTAATGAATCACCTGAGAAAATGGAAAGACAAATGATAGATTAGATAAAATATTGTATCAAATTTAAATTCATTGGTACTGATGACTATACTGTGATTATGGACTATATATACGCTATATACTTGAGAAATACACACTGAAGTATTTAAAGCTCCATGATTTATGAAGCTTACCATAAAAGTTAAGAAAAATATTATGTAGATAGAACAAGCGATAAAGCAAGTGGGATAAAATGTTAACTACAGGTGACCTTGGGTCAAAGGCATATGGGTATTTGTTGTACTGTTTCATAATTGCAACATTTCTGTAAATTTGCAAGTATTTTCAATTACCAGGTGATCAAAGTTAACATTGCCGGTAAGGGAAAGATGAACATCATGCCTCCAGGGCTGATACTTTGAGGATACATCACCCATCCAGTATCGCAGCTGAGAATACATAACCTGAATCTAATCTCAAGGAAACACAAAACACACTCCAAATGAGGAATGTTCTATTTTAAAAATAAAGTTATTTTTTGTTTAGCACAGTGAGATTTGCATTTTACATGGAGAGCTTCAGTGGCTGCATGGAGGAATGGGAGAAGTTTCACCCAGAAAAGATCAGCTTTGTAACTACTTTGACAGCACATGAGAGAAATTATGAGGAACACATTAGACAGGAATGTAGGTATGAAAATTAATCTTCAGATTTAGGAGGAGTTTCAAAGGTACAGCCAGCTCTGCTCGAACACCGATTCAATTAGGTGGCAAAGGATGGGGAAAAGTCAAAATAAGCACAAGGTGATTAGTTTGGCTTAATCTACGTAGATAGATAGTGAGGCCACTTATTGAGATAAATAATCTTTTAAAACAGTAGTTTCAACTTTTATTTTAGATTCAGGGGGATAGATGTATGAGTTTGTTACCTGGGTATGTTGTGTGATGCTGAGGTTTGGGGTACAACTGAATCCTGTCACCCAGATACTGAGCACAGTTCGCAATAGTAAGTTGTTCTACACTTGCCCCTCTTCCTACCTCCCAACTCTAGTAGTCCCCAGAGTCGACTGTTGCCATCTTTATGTCCATGAATACCCATTGTTTGGCCCCCACTTATAAGTGAGAACATGCAGTCTTTGGTTTTGTGATCCCGTGTTAATTCTCTTAGGATAATGGCCTTTTTGCTGCATCTATGTTGCTGCAAAGGACATGATTTTGTTCTTTTTTATGGCTTCATAGTATTCCATGGTGTCTGTGCACTATATTTTCTTTATCCAATCTACCATTGAGGGGCATGTAGATTAATTCCATGTCTTTGCTATTGTGAATAGTGCTGCGATAAACATACAACTGCATGTGTCTATATATACCCAGTAATGGGGTTGCTGAGTTGAATGATAGTTCTGTTTTAAGTTCTTTAAGGAACCTCTAAATTGCTTTCCACAGTGGCTGAACTAATTTACATTCCCACCAACAGTGTATAAGTGTTCTCTTTTTTCCACAGCCTTGCCAGCATTTGTTCTTTTCTGACTTCAATAGTAGCCATTCTGACTGGTGTGAAATGGTATCTCATTATGGTTTTGATTTGCCTTTCTCTTATAATTACTGATGTTGAGAATTTTTTCATGTTTATTGGCCACTCGTCTGTCTTCTTTTGAGAAGTGTCTGTTCATGTCTTTTGCCTACTTTTTAATGGGGTTGTTTGATTTTTGCTTATTCAATTCTGATTTTAGCTATTTTTTTTCTGCTAGCTTTGGGTTTAGTTTGTTCTTGTTTTCTAGTTCCTTGAGATAGAGAATTTTGAAGAAAGAGTAGAGCTAAAGAAAGAAAACTTTCACTCTTACTATCTGGGGTCAAAAATACTGACCAAAATAAATGTGTTCCTCACTCTATTTCAACCATGATTTGTAGGCATTGAATACTTACTAGGTCCCAAGCATTGTGACAAACTATATACTGACATTATCTCTGTGATTCTCATCATGACACATTTTATAGATGAGAAAAACACTGCTCAGAGTTGTTGGAAAATTTTACCAGTTTCATACAGCTAGTAAATGGAGGAGGCATTATTTGAACCACAAATTATGCTTTTCCCACTACGTCATTCCACCTTCCAAAAGAAAAGTATAATTCCTGAATAAAAGCACCCCACAGATATATATATTTTTTTCCTTGCTCCACTTTCTTCCTAAGGGATATAGTAAAGGGCTGGAGATGATATTGGATTTCCATAGTCAAGATGATAAATTAAAATTATGATCTAATCATGATTTTAATTGGTTCTTTTGGGTTTACAAACCATGGTCCACCAACTGCTTACAGTCTCAAGGTGGAATTTCTAACTTTCCCCAGAAAGTGGTAATCATGCAACAGAGAGATCCCTGAAGCCAGAAGACTGTATTCCATCCCTGACTCTGGAGTTTACTAGCTGTAAAATGGCATCTCACAGGACTATTTTAGGATTAAATGAGATAGTGTACATGTAAGCATGTACAGATGTAGGTGTAAGTACTATTTCACTTGTGTCTCTATGCTCCTCAACTCTCCTCTGCCAAATAAATCCCTTGGCTTATTAAAAACAAAACAAACTTTAAAAACCAGGTCTATTAAAAAAAGACCAGTGAGATCCATTGACTCCCACTCCTTCCTCCATTGCCGTGTCCAGAGTATTCCTTTCTCATTAGGAGTAAATGAACTGCAATTGGATCAATTATTCTAAAGTAGCACAAAGAATAAGTGTGGTAGAGACTTGGTAGTCATTTTCTGTAAGGCCTACAATGCCAAACCTAGTATGTTTAGTCTGCTTCAAGGACACAGTCTTCATCTTGGTCCTGTCACTAACCACCGCATGACCTAAGTCATCCCTCTCCCCTCCATTACCTCAGATTCATCAAAATGAGTGGTAGGTGCTGAAATTCCTAAGTCAATGTTCATCATAGTCTTGTTTTTAAGTCGCCCATAGCTGAATCAACTGGGCTGCTTCTTAAAAGGTGCAGATTGCCCAGATTCCACTCACAGCTCCCAAATTAAAAACCCTTGGGCAAGGAACCTGGGAATCTGCATTTTAACTCTCTTCCCCCAAGTAATTCTAATGCACACAGATTTGAGAAACACTAACCTAAATTCCCTTTCAGATAAAAAATTCTATGGTGTAGGCCAGTGCTTTTTAAACTTCAATGAATTCCTTGGAAATGTCGTTAAACTGTAGTTTCTGACTCAGTTGACTTGCAATGGGGTTTGATAATCTGCATTACTACTAAGCTCCTAGGTGCTGCTGCTGCTTTATGTG
This sequence comes from Chlorocebus sabaeus, assembly GCF_047675955.1. Classification (NCBI taxonomy): domain Eukaryota; kingdom Metazoa; phylum Chordata; class Mammalia; order Primates; family Cercopithecidae; genus Chlorocebus; species Chlorocebus sabaeus. The sequence goes on along the minus strand of NC_132929.1, from coordinate 25,486,239 downwards.
ATACTACATGGTCACACAGTGGGTTGACTTACTTTTGGGATGAAAGTAATCTAGGCAATGGCTCAAGGATCCATACACATGGATAAGGGAGAAGGACATACACATGGATAGTGACCCAAAATATTTGCTTGGCTTGAGTGAAGACTTAGCTGATTGACTACCTTTGGGTGATATAGACCATTATTATAGAGAAGACACATCTTTGGAGATAGCAGACTTCATGAAGTCCCCCAGTCTGCCACTTCCTAGCCCTGTGATCTGCAGGGTGTGAGTTAAACTTTTAGAGCCTTGAGTTCTGAATTGACAAAACAGAGACAATAAAATATCCACCTCATAGAGTTGCTGTGAGCATTAAACGTAATCTCATACATAAAATTCCCAGCCCAGTGCAACAATATCAGTCCCCCTAGCTTTTCTGGGGACCCTTCCAAAGCTACTACTTAATTCCCTGAGGAGGACTACTTATTGGGACCTACCCCTCTCCCACAGACATCACTACCTGGAGGGCAACAGACTCTCCACCATAAAAAAATAAAACTCTTGATTTTCCCAGGCTACAGAGTGATTTACCACACAGTTGTTCTCCCAGACTTGGAAGGCTGGCAGCAACCCTGCCAGAGACAGATGGGAGAGCTGGAGTCCAGTTACTTGTCAACGATGTTCACTGAACACATTTATAAGACTTTTCACACACTTTTCTGGCAACCTCCTGGATTAGCCATACACCAAAGGCAACCATATGCCAGGAAGGAAAACTGCATGCACACGTGCTGGCCGGGGCCCCCCAGTGCAGCTTCATTTTTCTTTCCTGTCTGCTTTCATTACTCATTTATATGTGGTTGTGGTCAACATACCACCCGAATTTTCATGCCAAGTTCTTTTAGTTTTTTTTGTTTTTGTTTTTGTTTTTTGACAGTCATTACTGTCTTTCCTTTCCCCCTAAATAGTTCACTAAATAAGAAATGAGTTGCAATAGTATGAACTTAATGTGAAGAATTTTCAACTCTTTTCATAGTCATTTGTAAAGGTTATCTACAAATATTTGGTTAGCAATTTTAGTGTGCTCAGCACCATCCCAGGTGCTTGAGGGATATATAATCAAATTATTTGTTAAGTCATTTGGTCAAGCTATAGGAAGCAAACAATGAAAGTGATTTTCTTTTTCCCTTAGGGCAGTTTCCTTTATGCAGCTCTGGCTGCATATTGTCATCACCTTAGGGAGCTTTAAAAACATACTGATGCCTGCACCCAAACCCCAGAAATTCGGGGTTAATTGATCTGGGATGCAGCTTGGAGACTGAGAGTTTTAAAAGCAGCCAAGATTGAGGAACATTGCCTTAGAAATTAATAATGTCTACACATAATTTTTGCATATTGACTTAATTTTTAATCACTATTTATTTTCAAGACTACCCATTACAAAACTTTTTCACAGAAACGATCTATTTTAGCCTCAAAAACAACCCCATAAAGCAGTTACTCAGAGTTTGTATGTTTGTGTGTTAGCCTCAATTTGTATACAGAAAAGTGGATCTCTGAGAGGTTAAGTAACTTGCTCTGCAACAGACCGCTGGTAAAGGCAGAAGTAATCTTTGAACTCATGGATCCTGGTTCCACTCTTTCTTCCACTACTCTGTAACTGCCTGCCTCAATTCAGTCTATCATTGAAAAACCATTCACTGGACCATAATACATCCTACTCTAGATTGTGTGAACTTTAAAAAATTTCTCTGATTTCTGTATTGGCAGATTTAAGTAATAGTCATAAGAAGGGCAGTGATAATGAGAAGACGGGTCCCTCCTGGTTTGGTGACACTTCACAAATACAGTGTTATATGTCAACAGACATTCAGTGCATGATGATACTTAATAAAGAAGTTGATGTATCCTGGCCAAAGGCTGGATACTCAAAGCTCATCTCTAAGAGCCATAAATCATCTCAGAAAACAGACCACATCCTTCTGTGATGACAGACGTTCTGAGTTCTCTGAAAGGCTGAACAGATCCTTGCTTGAAGACAGAATCCTCTTTTGATTCTCATAAATAGAGAGATTAGATAGAAGGATGACATATTTCTCAAGCTGGTGTGATAGTACACTGATGTGAAGCCTCCATCCCTGAGGTATTTTTCATGTGACAGGAAAGATACAAATTTTTTTTTTAATTATATTAACTCTTGAGGACATGAAGTTACCATATTATCTACAACTTCTTTCATATATTATTAACCTCACTAGGATGGAATGGGGAAAGATTGGCTGATAAGATGGATTCTCAGCAATCTCTTTGAACCTTATGAAGGAGCCTAGAGTTCAGGTGTCATGGGTCTGACTCAAGGCTGATGCCACAGCAAATGGGAAGGTGATGGTCAAAGGGTACCTACTGATCCACGAGTGAGCATGGGACAGCACATTAATTAGCATAGTGTTGCTCATGGGATTGGTCCAGTTAGGCTTCCACAATCATTTGTACTGCATAAAGACACCATCCAATCAAACCGCTGATCATTCTGAAAACGGTTGTTTAAATGAATTCCAACATAGAGTTTGCAATCATTCTCGTATTGTAGCATTTTTATATGTGTGGACACCATCATAAATGAAGAAAAGAGTGTGCATATTAACCTCACAAATGGGATTATAAGACTTACTGATATCATCCTGAAAGCCCAAGAGTATTGAACTTGGAAAAAAAAAAAGACCCTAAAGGGTATCCCTTAACCAGTCCTACCAAAATTATCCATTAATGGTATCCTTAAATGCAATTGAAATATTATTTATCTTTACAGTTTCTCAGTCTCAGAAACTCTGGAGATGGGTCTTCAAGTACAGAGTTTTCAAATCTTTTGAAATGATGACCTTTAGGCAGGACCAGCTAGATAATTTATGAGTCCCAATGCAACATGAAGGCAAAGGGCCTTTTGTTTAAAAAGGCTATTAAAAATTCCAGTATGGTGACAACAGAGCATTAAATCAAGCTCATGGCCCTGTGTGACTGCATAGATTACACACTCATGAAGCTAGACAGCCCTGTTCTCAGGGCAGGAAGACCCCAATAGTGCTATCTATTCCAGCTACCCATCTATTGAGTCATTGGAAGCAACTGACACTTTGTTGTTTGCTGCCAATTGTTATGTAGGCAGATGGGCCCAGCTGTCCATGGGAGATTTGCAGGGATAGCAACAGAAGGAAAATATGATGAAGAGTGAGGCAAGTATGTCCGTCAGAAGTAACAGTGGAAAGACAAAGGTTTTGTTCAGCTGTCAAGGAACTCAGAAAAAGAACAGTTGGCTATAGATGATCCACCTGGATGCCAACAATGTCCAAGTAGAGAGTACCTTGGGTATTCTCATACCTAGATGAGATTATGTGGCAGTGTATCATAAGATATTTCTCATGTGTCTCTATCGATCAATCTATCTGGATCTGCAAAAATCTATTAATTTTTTTGTATTTCTAGCTTTCCACCCTACCCCTAATCTAATGGTTGGCTCTGTATACATTATCTCAAGGGAGAGACCTGCCAGCATAAAAAGAAGAAAGTATCCTAATAGTCATCTTAGATTTAGGTACACAAGCCTAGGTCGAAGAGATAAGAGTGAATTTGGGACATAGAACTTGTCTTGACCAAAATCATGAAATTAGAAATTTCCCCTGTCTAGAAGAACAATTTTCCTGGTCTTGGAAGGGAGAGTGAGAAGGCCAATGTGTCTCTAAGCAAGAGGATATATACCCCACATCCCAGACAGAGCCATCTGGGAGGTAGTCCTAGCCCTACAGAGAGAATAGCTGTATAGGCAACTAGGCAGGTAGAATAATAGGCACCCTTGGCCCTAGGTGGGAACCGAGAGCACAGAAGCGGCAGGCAGCAAACTGGAAAGGGATAGAGGATATCCCACTGGCAAATTAGATAGCCTGGTAACGGAAGATCAAAGACCACACGATATGCAATGTGCTCTCCCCACCCCCACTCTGACATGCATAGCTTTGCACAGGATGGAGGAGAGGGAAGCAAGAAAATCACTGAAGCTATATTTCCTAATAGACTGGCAGGAAAAATATTAGAAATAAAAATTAAATCACAGTGAATAATTTTTCTTGTATACCTGTTTGTGCACTGGGATTCATCCTAACTATTCTGTGATATTTTAGATAGAATATTCACTCTAACTATTCTGCTATGATATTTTCTAAGCTCTTCCAATTCCCATTGGTCTTAACTCAGCATTCACTGAGCAACTTAAGAAAGAAAATACTTAATTAAAAAAAAAAAGCCTTTTAGGTTCACAGCAAAATTAAGAGGAGGAGGAGGAGGAGGAGGAGGAAGGAGAAGAAAAGAAGAAGAAGGAGAAAAAGAAGAAGGAGGAGGGGGAGGAGAGGGAGGAGGAGGAGGCGAAGCAACAGCAGCAGCTATATTAGTATAATGTAATAGTGAAGAGTGTAAAGACTATGGAATCAGATTGCCCAGGCTTATCAGAATCTGGCTTTGCCATTTATACAATGATTTTTAGCAAGTTCAAAAAAATGTCATAGTATTGGTATGAAGAATAAAGATGTTAACAAATGTAAAACATTTTGATTAGTGGTAAGTATATGTAAAGTACTTTGTAAATATTAGCTATTGTTTCTAGTTTTATTGTTCTTATTTAAAGTATTCCTTTCTAGCCTGTGTTCAATTGTATGAATATCTTCTCATGTTGCACCTAATAATTTATTCTCATTTTAATCTAACTGCATTATGTCATACATATTTTATATGTTTTTATGATCATTTTTAAATGTAAAATTTAACTCAGTAAATATTTCAGCACTTAACTCAAAACTGATTACGCTATATGACAGAGAACTGAAATGATAATAAATTGGAAAAATTGGCAAAGGTGACAAATAGTTGAAACACCGAAAAGAAATATGTATGGCCAAAGGAGAGGCTTACTCTAACAAGAGGTTGGTAAATGCGAATTAAAGTAATAGTTACTATTTTCACCTAGGAGATTGGAAACATTAAAGTTTGATAATATCCACTTTAGATGAGCGCCTGGGACATTGGATACTCCCCTCTTCTGCTGGCAAAACGTAAGCTGGTGCAGTCATTTAACATTTAAACTCATAGACCAGAACCTCTATATCCAACCATTTCACTCTTCTTTACATGCCCTCAAGAAACAGTTGTTAAAGCGCGTCAGGAGAGAGAAGCAAGAAGCAAGAGTTTTCATCTAAAAAACATCTGTCATTATGCAAATTGAAAGCTACATCAATATCTACCAATACTTGGAATGGTTAAATAAGCTGTGATATATTCATCCTTAAATTAAACACAGTGAGATATATCTATCAGTACTAACATGAAAATCTTCCAAGGCACATTGCTAAGTAAAAAAAAAAAAACAAATTACAGAAAAACAAGTACAGCCAAGATAGCATTTTTGTAACATACAGTAAACAAAATAGATAGCTCTATAGATATGTGTATGTAAGTGTACATATATGTATATGTAAATGTATCTGTGGGTGTTTGTACAAGTGTCTTGAAAAATGTCTCAGAGTGCACACTGAACTGTTAAGAGTGGCAGTTTTTAGGTGGAAAACTAAAATTGGTTAAGGAGAATTTTAGCTTTTTATTGCATTAATTTTTTTATAATGACAATTTTAAAAAGTGTTCCTTGTATAATTAAGGTTGAACTTTAAAAAATTAAAAGACGAATAAGACAAGATTCCTGAATTCCAAAGTTAATATTCTATATGGTGGCTATAAAACAATTTACTTAGCCATTGACCTATATTTGACAGTTCTGGTTGTTTCCATTTTTTAAGAATATAGATATTTATACACTGAAGTTTCTTTTTCTTCTGTTGATTTATTTTTCTAGGATAAATTCCAAGAGTAGGATTACTGGATAAAATGGTACAAACATCTTTCTGGCTCTTGTTATATTTTTCCACACTGCTTTCCAAAAATGTTGTGCTTTTCCTTCCCTATCATTACTGCAAAGTTTTTTTTTTTTTTTTTTTTTTTTTTAAATAATGAGCTCTCCCACTACCTGGCACCAACCTGCTTTCTATTGCCATCTCCTGGTTCTCAGGAATGTGTACTTTTCACTTCAGTTTTCACCCTGTTTTAGAACTGGAATCTTCTAGAGGACCTTCACTTCATAGTCTTTCTCTTATGCCTAGTGCATGTATATCCCTGGAAGATAGATATGATTAACATTCCCATTTTTACAGAGGAAATCACTGAGGCCAGAGGTCAAGTAACTTGCCCAGGGTGCCATAGCGAAGGAATAGCAGAGCCTATACTTTTGATTATGTCTATACTCTCTCCATATCTGGTATGGTTCTCCATCAATTTGGTATGAACAGCCTTGATTTGAACCCAAATACCTCTTGATTACTTACAGAGTCTCTATCTGTCATGGCTCTCCTACCCCACCTGGGAGCTTGGTACCAGCCCACGTCTGTGTCCTTACTACCTTTCTGCCTGTGCTCCTCTTCTTGGCCTAGTTCTCAGCTGTCAAGCTTGTTTCACATACTCATACTTCTTCCCTATTTGTTTCATCTACCTTAACCAAGATGTTAGACCAGTGATTTCTAATCCTGTATATATGCTAGAATCACTGGGGAGCTTAAAACAAAGGAACCAAACACACTGGAGCCTGGATTTCATTCCCAGAAATGTGAATTTAACTGATATGGGATATGGTGTGTATGAGTTTGCTTCTGGGATTTTTTTCGAAGTTCCGTAGAACTTTGGATTGAGAATCTCTACCTTAGATGCTATTCTTATGTTCCTCCTGGGTTTAGTGAGCAACATGCCTTTGTTTGTTTTTGTTTGTTTGTTTTGTTAGTAATAGCTGCCCTGCCTCCCTTGGCTGCCACCTCCACTTGCAGTGGTTTACTTATCTGCCCTGCTATCATTCTGCCTGTTCTGTTCAGTTCTGTTCTGTTCTGTTCCTCTGTGTCCTCTTTTAGCAAAAGCACATTGCTGATCTTACCTTCAAATTTTTGTCCTTGCTATTGCGGCTGCTTGTAATTACTCCTTTTTTCTCTATTGGAATCTTGTTGAACCAAAGTTTTGCCTTCTCCATGCAACTCTCTCTCATCACTACCCACACAGCTGGCTGCTGCTTCTAAACATCTGTTTGAATTCCCACCTGCATCATTCTAGTGGCTTTTCATTTAGCAATGAAAGGCGGTATGTGATTTTCATGTGTGGACAGGAAGATGTGATCTCAACAGTGGTTAAGAGCACAAGATTCAGAGTTGGGAAGATTGATGTTTCAAATTCCGAGCTGCCACTACTTACCTACTCTAAGCCTCAGTTTTCTCATTTATGAATTAAAGATAACAGTGTTGCATATTTCATAGAGCTTATCTGAAGCATGGAGAGCATTCAACACAGTACCTGCTACATGGTAAAATTTGATACAGGTGAACTACTGGAAACAGGATATATATGGTAATGAGACTGATTTCTTTTCATTAAAGTGGTAGAAATTAAGAATTTATGCATCCAAATTTCCCCTTATCATCTGCCCCATAAATATTGGGCAGAGAAATGGAAGATACCCATTTACTGTGATGATGTTGTATGGCCCAGATCTTTTCCAGAAATCCTCTTTTGGAATTGCCTACAGAGCCAGTTTATGTGTCAGAAAGAAAAAGGGCCCTATTACTCTACTCCCTATTTGTTTTTACCAAAAAAGGTAATACTCAGTTTCATTGCACACTGTATTCATCAGTTTTGGTGCCAAATGACCTTCGGCTCCTTTTTTTTTCCTTTTAAGTTCAATCTACCCCAGGAGGATAAAGATGCCACTACTAAAAAAAGTGTAATGGATTCTTAAGGGAATTTCAGAACAGAAGTTCCCAAAAAGTTCTACCCAGGAGACTGCAAATGCCTTGAGAATGGGGACCTTATCTACAAGCAGGGGTTCTTAACCTGGAGTTAACTGGACTTTGGCCTTACAAGTTTTCTGGTTTAGAGGGTCTGTAGCTTTCTTAATATTTTCAAAGGGATAAAAAAATGGCAAAAAGAGGGTAAGAACACTGCTTTAAAATATTTTATAGGTGCCACGGCTCCTAGGAGAGGGCTATTTTGTTAACAATAAATTTAAACGTTTAAGGAATAAAAATGTATTATCTTTCAAATATTACAATAATGATATTCATCTATTATTATAGCACACATTGTTATTTTAACAGTGAGGGATGAATTTGAATAAAACAATAAACATTCCCTCAACCACTCCCTGACTTCACTCGTGCATGTGTTCATAAAACAGCAGGCAGGATTCTAGTGTGTGGAGTGTAACTTTGGAACTTTTTAGAAGTATTTTATAAAATAGAGTCTAAAGGAAAACCCAGCTATCATGTTTCAAAAACAACAATTTCAGAATATGAAAACTGGGAGGAGGATTATTTTACCATTGTGTTTTTTTGTCCAGTGGTGTTCTGGTAAACCAGCTCTCTGGGAGGGGGGTGAAAAGCAAGCCCTGATTTGTAATGTTTGCCAATTTCTGTGGTGTAAATACTCCCACCACGGCCAATTTCAAACTACCAGTATGAGATCACTGAATAGTACTGGGAAGAGATGCACAGCATTTGTTCTCTAAGCCAGTACAAGCTGTCTCTAGTACACCACTGCTTGTAACCTCTATAACCTAGATACCCAGGAGAAGAGTTTCTAGAGGAGGTTCATTTTATGGCAGTGTATTTTGTAAGAAGCATAATTTAAGAGCAAAAAAGGAACTGGAAAGGAATTCTGTTGGAATGTATTGAAGGAGATTGAAACATATAGTTTAAAACACATTTCCCAAATATTGATAATATTCATCCTCCTCCACCCAACCCACTAAGGTTTTCTCTCCCATTTCTTCTTCCTCCTCTAATTATCCCAGTGTTTTTTGTTTGTTTGTTTGTTTTATTAGATTGACTAAATCTCCTAGTAGGAAAGAGTCCTATTTATGATCTGACTGCAGGTTTGGTGGGGAGAGATGGGCTACCCTTTGATGGACAGGGAAGGGGGAACTGAGGTCTGGGAATAGGAAGATATTAATAATTTTTATTCTATCACATTATTTGCCCACATTCAAATAAAAAAATCTGAGGAGGAAAAAGTATACAAGTGAAACTACCTTCTCTTGAAGTTTGTGGCTTGTGAGTCAACAAATCTTTATAAACAGTATCCTTTAAAGAAGAAAAAGCTGTGTAAATATAAATCAAATCTTTTTATATTTTTTCCATTTACATATGGGCATTTCCTAACCTGTATCTACATTTATAAACCAATTTGACTGATGAGCTTTGGGTTAGTAAGTTAAAAGCCAAGCCAATTGTTTGTCTACCCCAGCTGATTTTTATATCTGCTATCTGGTCAAACTTGCAATGTTACCATGAGCAAGTCATTTGGCCCTTCTGAACTTGAGTTACATCACCTGACATTGGGATTGAACTGAATGGTCTTTAAATTGCTTTCTAACCTTTAGAGCTTGTAGTACTTATATTGCACTTAATAACAAGCTTCACAGTTTTTCTTTTATGAAATAGACTAATAATCTCTACTTTTAAAATGTCATAAACCTGCTAGTTTGAATAAGTGGATTTATATCTAACTTGACTAGTTAACCAGAACTCTTCTGCCAATAGGAAGAAGAATTTGTTCTTGAGACTCCAGTTTTCTCTGCTGACATTTTTCTCTGCTGCCCTCTCTAGATTTTGAGGTTCACCAAACTAATCTGGAGGGAGAAACCCTCCTGAGGTTGGAAGGAATACTAACGATAGATCAAGGATCCTCCTCTAATGGGCATCAGCAATTCCAACTCTGTCCCTAGATCATTCTGAATCTTCAGGATTCATATATTTTTTTAATACACTTGATCTTCTCTGTATTTCCTTCTCTATTTCCTGCTCCTTCACACCCATCTCAGGACTTCTGGCAGAGGGAAAAGATACAGTGAGTGGGCAATAAGCATGTCTTTCTATCCTCTCTGGTATTATATCACTTGGTTCTTATCTATCAAATACCTGATGATTCATTTTGTTTAGAAGACTCCAGAAAGATAATTATGGCATTCACAATAGCTAATATTTATTGAAAGATTATATTTGCTAAGGACTTTACAGACATCGCATTTAGTTTCTAACAGCATTAATTCTAGCCCCATTCTATACACAAGGAAACTAAAGCTGAAAATGGTTAACCCAAGGTGAGAACGAGTGAGAGAAGCAAGACATGATGTGCAATCCCAGAACTGCCTGGACTAACTTCTGTGCTCTTGTGCTCCTAACCACTGACTCTTCTGTGGTTATATCTGAAGCTGCTAAAACAAAGCTTGGAGTGAAAAGCAGAAGGCCAAGTAAAAGCTTTAAGATGGGGAGGATTAGATGGAAATTTGATTTCATGTTTTTCAAGCTAAAGAGAGGACTTGGGCTGCTCGGGTGAACACACACAAGCTCTCAGGATATGCTCCCTTTACTTGACTCTCTATCCCACCCCCAGACTATCTGATGCAGGAAGCTACAGGCTCAGCCCTGAGCTCAGGTCATTCTGATGATCAAACCTAAGATGTGAAGTTAGTGGTGGGGGTCAGGACTCTCAGCTCTATTATTTTAGTTTCCTGCCCCTGTATCACTCATTCAGGTGCATGAAAACTCACCTTTTAATTAAACACTCGTGGAAGTCATCACAAAACTAGGCTGGGCATGATGGCTCATGCCTGTAATCCCAGCACTTTGGGAGGCCAAGGTGGGCAGATCGCTTGAGGCCAGGAGTTCGAGACCAGCCTGGCCAACATGGTGAAACCCAGTCTCTACCAGAAATACAAAAATTAGCTGGGCATGATAGTGTGCACCTGTAGTCCCTGCTAGTGAGGAGGCTGAGGCATGGAAATCACTTGAACCTGAGAGGTGGAGGTTGCAGTGAGCAGAGATCATGCCACTGCACTCCAACCTGGGCAATAGAGTGAGACTGTCTCAAAAAAAATCATAATAAAACTAGTCATATAGTACGTTCTTTACTGAGCAGAAAGACTAATCTTAAGATGATTGCTTTATGTTCATTACCAATGACTTTGGAACCTTAGTCCTAAGAAAATAAAGAAGACATGAGACAGCGCAGAAAGTGTCCCGCTATTTTGGGGCTGCAAAAGCATTTATCTTAAATTCAGCCTCCCTGCATTTTTAGTCTTCCATTTGGAGACTGAAGGTCTTTTGCTTCATGGAGGAAGGCTAACAACTGTTCACTGGCATGATTTAACTCTCTACATTGAAGATGATGAAGTGACAGGGAGAAGCAAAAGGGATAATTTTTTTTTTCAGTTGATAAGAAAACATGATGGCACACATAAATATGAAAGAAGAACTCCAGAAGAAAGAAAATATGCTGATATGGTTTGGCTGCATTCCCACTCATCTTGAATTATAACTCTCATAATTCCCATGTGTTGTGGGGGGAACCTGCTCAGAGGTGATTGAATTGTGGGAACAGGTCTTTCCTGATCTGTTCTTCTGATGGTGAATGAGTCTCATGAGATCTGAATGGTTTTAAAAACAGGAGTTTCCCTGCACAAGCTCTCTCTTCTCTTGTCTGCTGCCATGTGAGATGTGCCTTTCACCTTTTGCCATGATTGTGAGGCCTCCCCAGCCATGTGGAACTGTAAGTCCAGTAAACCTCTTTCTTTGGTAAATTGCCCAGTCTCAGGTATGTCTTTATTAGCAGTGTGAAAATGGACTAATATAGTAAATTGGTACCAGTAGAGTGGGGTGTTGCTGAAAAGATACCCGAAAATGTGGAAGCAACTTTGGAACTGGGTAACAGGCAGAGGCTGGAACAGTTTGGAGGCTCAGAAGAAGACAGGAAAATGTGGGAAAGTTTGGAATTGCCCAGGGACTTGTTGAACGGCTTTGACCAAAATGCTGATAATGATATGGACAATGAAATCCAGGCTGAAGTGGTCTCAGATGGAGATGAGGAACTTGTTGGGAACTGGAGCAATGGTGACTCTTGTGTTTTAGCGAAGAGACTAGCAGCATTTTGCCCCTGCCCTAGAGATTTGTGGAACTTTGAACTTGAGTGAGATAACTTAGGGTATCTAGTGGAAGAAATTTCTAAGCAGCAAAGCATCCAAGAAGTGACTTGGGTGAAGTTAAAGGCATTCAGTTTTATAAGAGAAACAGGGCATAAAAGTTTGGAAATTTTGCAGCCTGACAACGCAATAGAAAAGAAAATCCCATTTTCTGAGGAGAAAATCAAGATGGCTGCAAAAATTTACATAAATAACAAAGAGCCAAATGTTAATCCCCAAGACAATGAGGAAAATGTCACCAGGGGATGTCAGAGGTCTTCACAGCAGCCCCTCCCATCACAGGCCTGGAGACCTAGGAGGAAAAGTGGTTTTGTGGGTCAGTCCGATGGCCTTGTTGCTTTGTACAGTCTTGGGACTTGGCGCCTTGCATCCCAGCTGCTCCAGCCATGGCCGAAAGGGGCCAACATAGAGCTTGGGCCATAGCTTCAGAGGGTGGAAACCTCAAGCCTTGGTAGCTTCCATGTGGTGTTGAGCCTGCAGGTGCACAGAAGTCAAGAATTGAGGTTTGGGAACCTCTGCTTAGATTTCAGAGGATATATGAAAATGCCTGGATGGCCAGGCAGAAATTTGCTGCAGGGGTGGGATCCTCATGGAGAACCTCTGCTAGGGCAGTGCAGAAGGGAAATGTGGGGTCAAAACCCCTACACAGAGTCCCTACTGGGGCACCACCTAGTGGAGCTGTGAGAAGAGGACCCCAGACCCCAGAACGGTAGATCCACTGACCACTTGCACCGTGCACCTGGAAAATCACAGACACTCAATGCCAGCCCATTAAAGTAGCAGGAAGGGGGCTATACCCTGCAACGCCATGGGGGTGGAGTTGCCCCAAGACCCTGGGAATCCACCTCTTGCATCAGCATGAGACATGGAGTTAAAAGAGATCATTTTGGAACTTTCAGATTTTTCTGCCCTGCTGGATTTCAGACTTGCATAGGGGCTATAGCCCCTTGTTTTGACCAATTTATCCCATTTGGAACAGCTGTATTTACCCAATGCCTTTACCTACATTGTATCTAGGAAGTAACTACCTTGCTTTTGATTTTACAGGCTCATAGGTGGAAGACTTGTCTAGTCTCAGATGAAACTTTGCACTGTGGACATTTGAGTTAATGCTGAAATGAGTTAAGATTTTCGGGGACTGATGGGAAGGCATGATTGGTTTTGAAATGTGAGGACATGAGATTTGGGAGGGGCCAGTGGTGGAATGATATGGTTTGGTTGTGTCCCCACCCAAATTTCATCTTGAATTGTAACTCCTACAATTCCCACATGTCATGAGAGGAACCGGGTGAAAGGTGATTGAATTACTGGGGTGGGCCTTTCCTGTACTGTTCTTGTGATAGCAAATGAGTCTCACAGGATCTGATGGTTTTAAAAACAGGAGTTTCCTTGCACAAGCTCTCTTTTCTCTTGTCTGCTGCCATGTGAGATGTGCTTTTCACCTTCTGCCATGATTGCGAGGCCTTCCCAGCCACGTGGAACTGTAAGTCCAATAAACTTCTTCCTTTTGTAAATTGCCCAGTCTTGGGTATGTGTTTATCAGCAGCATGAAAAGAGAAAAATACAGATGCCTTTAAAAACTGCTTTGATGAATTGTCCATTTGATAGAGAGACTCAAAGACAAGCAAGTTTGGTACTTCTTTAATCATATTTTGATTTTTAATGGAGTATTGGGTAAGAAAGGGTCCAGGGGTGAGTGGAGACCAGGGATATATGTGGGCTTTGTGAGATCTGGATCTTGTATAATTTAGGGGAGGAATTTCAACAAAAATAATATAAATACAAAATTAGAGCCTTGGAATAAGCTCATGCAAGTGAAAAGTCTTGAGATGATGCTTTATTCACTTTGTTTAAAAATCCTTGTATGGTTGAGATAAATTTTCTCCATTCAGCTGGGAACACTGACACACCATACTGAGATACTCTGAACGGATAGACTACTGAAGGGTCAGGGAGAGAAATGGAAAGAGGAGGATACAAAGAGGTCAATAAAATGCTGAGGAATTACAGGGAGTTTACCAGGTGGTGTTGTGCAATACTCAGAGAGAAGGTCATGTGTGTACACAATTTTTACACATCAGGGCTGTCTTTAAGAAAACACAGAGGTGCCCAGGGCTACATGGACTATCTGTATGGTTTTCTTGCCCAGAATTTGACAAGAGAGATAAGGATCAACAGCTTCACAGCTGAAGTTACTGTTTGTTCTCCCTTCTGGTTTCTACTAATTTTGTTTTGTTTAATATGCATCTTCAGCATGGGCAACTCAAACAACCAGCACAGTTCATTTGCTGTCCATCTCCTTTCTTCTTTTTTTCCCTAACAATATGGATTGATTTTTTTGCTGTCAAAAAAATAAGTTGTCTCAACACAGGAATCAAAATACATGTAAAACATTTTGAACTTTGAAAACATTTGAACTATCATCAGATTTTTACAACTATTTTTAGACATCTCAGAATGTAGGGTTAAACTAAACTGATGATGTCTCTTTTAAATTCTGGGGCAATAGAGAAAAAGAAGGCCTGAGATAGGGCCAATTCTCCAGACTGACCAGGGCTGTGGAGAATTCTGATTTTACGGAGTGCAGATGATTTGGATGGTCTTGTTACTAGTCATAAGAATCTTAAACCATTCAGCAGCTGACAGACTGCATTTACATTGGAAAAGAAAAGTTGTCAGAAGTTTTTATGGTGACCACACAATCCAGGAACAAATTTCTCAGTATAGAAAATATGATATCTTTACAGGAAGAATTAATGAAACTCACAAAGGAGTACCTAAACAACAAATATCTAAGCTTTAAAATATTTTACCAGAAAATGAACAACAAAATATACTGCAGATCAAATACAGATGGGCAAGAGAGGAGATTTTAAAAGCACATTGGCAGGGGTGTTTGGCAGATATGGTAATAGGTTCTCTCTTCCCTAAAGGGAAGCCAGTAGAGGGTGAGAGGGCCAATATCTCTGAATACTGGCACTCAACTCCTCATAATAATCAATAAGAGGAATGTTGGATGCCTAATATCTGGCTCCTGTGAGATTGTCCAATGTGCCTTAGGCCAAGATACTCATGCAGCAGGAAAGGAATAGAAGAGGGGCGGGAATGCCTTCTGTCATCTCTGCCCTAATGCTGGGGAGAAGCAGTGTCTCTCAGCACACCTTCCAGTAAGCCCTCTTTCCATGTAGCCCAAACAGAGGTGAGTCCAACCAGGGCAAGGACATTTGCCAACATAATAGACACAGGTTGGACAATTTCAGCAGAAGAGGATTGAGCAGCATCCATAATTTTAGTTCACAAGGAGATTAAGTGACTCTGTGTATACTGGTTTGTACTTTTTGATGCTAAAATAGGAAGTAGCTTGCTTCCTTTCTTCTTTCTGTCTTCTGTTTATTTATTTATTTTTTGGATTCCAGGAAAATTGCTCAGTTTACTCACACTGGAGTCTTGATTTTATAGAGTTAAGAGGCTTTTTTTTCATCATCATAGAGTAAAATTTACTTTTCTTTTTCTTTTGGTATACAGTTCTATGAATCTTAACATGTAGATTTGTGTGACCATGACCATAATCAGGATACAGATCAGTTTCATCTCCCCCAAAATTCCCTTACATTATCTCTTTATAGCCTCCAATTCTCTGCTCTTCCAGTTTTATATAGGCAGACAGTTTGTCCCAAATTAGAGGAGGTAGTCTGTTTGTCCACTCATTCATTCCTTCTTTATGGACAGTCTTATGGGCATATGGTAGTATTTTTCAAAACATCATAAGACACAATTCCTGTCATTAAGGAAGGTATGGCCTAGTTCAAGGCTAAGATATCTCCACGGTAGCAATAAATTATCAAATGGCAAGTGAATGATACTGACAATATAAGAGATCACAAAAGGCTTAGAAAGGCCAGGAAAGGCTTAAAAGGAGAAAAGAAACTTGATTTATAGTCTGAATGGATGGAAGGAGTTTTGAATGTCATGTAGAAGGTAGGAAAAGCCTTTTGGTTAAAGCAAGGACATAGAGGCATGTATGTATATGAACTTGGGAAAACCCATGGAGGAAGGGAAGTGGGACTTTCTTTGAGTGGTAAAGGAGACTAAGTGCAAAAATGGTCACAATACTCTTTGCTTTCCCATATCCATACCCATTTCAACATGACTACAGCTCCTCTCATGAACAGATGGAATCTATTCCCTTACTCCTCAAATCCAGGTTTGCCTACTAATTGCACCGACTGACAGAATGAGGCAGAAGTAATGAACTGCCAGTCTTCAGCCTAGACTTGAGAGTCTTTGAACCCTTTTTCACTATATGGAAAGCTGCCAGGTGAACAAGTCCAGCCAACATGTTGGAGGATAAGAGACCATATGGCAGAGAGCCACATGGTTGTTCTAGCCAATTCTATCCTAGAGCACCGAAGAACCAGCAATCTCCAAACATGTGAGAGAACCTTGCCCACAGCAGCAGAGATGTCTCACTGACCCGCAACTGATATCAGATAGATGAGTGAGCCCTAAGGAAATGAAAAGTATCCAGCTGACCCATCGACTTGTGAGCAATAATAGATGCTCATTGCTTTATGCCACTAAATTTTGCGTGAAGTTTGTTAACTAGCAATAGCTAACTGATACAAGTGTCCAAGACACTAGGGATCTCTATCTTATAAGTAATGAAAGAATTATTAGTAGGTATTGTGACCCAACAAAGAAGGTACATTAGGAAGTTTCCTATTGACATTACAGTAGTGGAGATTAGTGATAATTTTAGTCTATCCAAAATTTATTTTTATTTTTATAAAAACAATAAATGCATAGTTTAAAAGGTTAAGTAGTACTATGAGGCTTATCAAGGAAAAATGTAGTCCCAAGCTATACCCTTACTCATGTCCCAGTACTGTTTCTTAGCTTTCTCTTCTGAAATCTATCTTCATATTTGTAACTACTATGTCTATACTCATCTTTATATTTACCTATTTTAGATATAATGTCTTGCCTTCATGTTATTGCAGATGAGAATTTTTCTGTTCTCCCTACTTCTCTTCCATACCTTACACCCTTTTATTACAATTTATCCATGTAATAATTGATATTATCAATTTAATATCACTATGTTTGTTAAATAAATATTTTACATTTGTATTATAATGTCTATGTAAATGTTCCTCACTATTAGGCAGGTAGAGTACTAAAATAGTTTCTTTTTATACAAATTTTGTTTTTCTTTATTATTACTTCATTCTTTTATCTGCTTAGCTTACTATGTACCAGTATAAAATAGATGCACAATTTTCTCCAAATATAATGATAGATATGAAAAAAAACACTTCATTTTCATTCCATTTTTCACATAGCCAGATGCATCAGTTTGTTTGTTTGTTTATGCAGGTCTCCATCCAGAAGTTCTTTTGTTCTAATCTTGACTGGTTTTCTTTAAAAAAAAAAAAAAAAAAAAAAAAAGATAAAATGTGTTACATAAGTGCCATAACAGTGAAATCTGCTTATATTTTTAAAAAAATAAGTGAAGCTTTGTTTGGACATTATTTCCTCGCAAGAGCAATACATATCCTTAGTAAACAACTACCATATTTACAAGTTAATTTCTTTGATACTTAGGCAGGATTGAAAGCCAGGAGAAATCATGAAAGAGTGAGCTTTGAAATAATCTTTACAGCTAAGTTGATAACAGGGAAGGTAGCCAGACAATTCCTGAAGCAGACTTGTTTATTTTGTAGAGTGTTTGACTGTGTCTGGGTAGCTAGCTTGCTTTTATAAAGACCAGGGACAAGTTCAATCCCTGTTTTGGCCTGTTAAAGCTTTTCCCAGAAGAACAAATATCTGCTCCATAGTCATTCTAATCCTAACCCCAACTAGCCTCAAAAAAGAAATTAGGCAAGATGGACTGGGGTAATCATGAAGTTACTCTTACTACTACGAAACTAACATAAAGTGCATGTCCATAGATAGTGAGGCAGCAGTCTCATTTTCACATACGGGCAGCACAATTAAAACGTGAATTTCAAATAACCCAACATGATTCACTTTCAACAAAAGATAAAAATCCCTTAATCTTCAACTGGTCTTTAAATTTGAGATGTTAGGTCTGTGTTAGAGATAGTAACGAAATATTATGAAGTGTGCACTGGTACCTTAAATGCCAAATCTCAAAAGCAACACAAATTCGAGACTTTCCTATTGACACACATGTGTACCAATTGCATTTCATATGCTGAAAGTGGTTTTATAGTCTATTTCCTCCATCTTTTCATTTTTGAGGAGCACACTTGTAAAAACACCAATTTAACTTGTGCTAAGTGGTAGGCGTTTGTTTTTCTTAAACCACAACTCTGCCAAACTTGTCGATCTTCTGCTTCATCTACTCAGGTAGAACACCAGATCAAGCTGCTGCTGTGGCTGCTCTCACCATATGAAACCAGTTTGTGTCTGCATTATTACTGTCTTTAGGAAAACTTTAAATTCTTCAGAGTGGTTTTCTTTACTCCTCCCATCTTTCACTTCCTGCCTAAATCCAAGTTAAATTATACAATTTCCACTGGTCTTCAACACAGTTTGATTCTGCACTGTCCTTTCCTTTGCACGTCACAGTAGTTGTTCACATATATTAAATATTATAGATATGTTCTGCTCTTGACATCTATACACTTACAAAAGCAGCTGTGTACTTTGGTGTGTTTGCTACTACGGTGGCTCACAGAAAGCAGTTTTCTCAGTTCTAAGCATGGTACTTTACAATTTTTAATGCATTCATACCACAGTGCATTGGAAAAGTACTGAGCCTCTACAAAATAGCTTTACATTTTTAAACAAATGAATGTGATTCTTTTTTCACTTACACAAGCATAGGCTTTTTAATATTTCCACAAGATAAATATCTCAAACTATAAGCTCACTCTACAGTGTACCACACTGATGGACTTAGGAGACAGTTAAACACTTAGAAGATACACTAAGTGTTATTTACACTGACATGTCCAGTATCACCAAGTCTGAAAGGCAAACGAACGATATTCAGAATGTGGCTTAATTTGTGTCAACTAATAACTGGGAATGGTATAGCTTTAATCACTTAAGAAACACATACTGTAACTTAGTCTAAACTGGTAATTTCTTTCGCCCCTCTCTCTTACGGTGTGGGAAAATTTAAAGATCAACATGAAACAGAGCCATTGCTAAGGCAGATCTTTTGATAACAAAGGAAAAATTGACTGGTGTATATGATAAATTATCAGTAACAGTGATACTACCAATTTAACTTACAGAAATCAGATTTTTATATCATAAAATGTGGCTTTTAAAATATTTCCTTTTATTCTGGAACAAAAACTGGAGAAAAGACGATGATTCCTTCAGAAAGCAATGACTCAATTCAGGTTGTTACTTTACATTTAAGTACCACTCAAAAAGTGGACATAAAAGCAAGTGATTCCTGTTTGCCCATCACTATAGCAGCTACATAGCTGAGAGTTCAGATCTTAATTACACAACACCTTCTCTGTTACCAGAAGCTAAGACAGCTGCAAGACTGCTCTGTGACAAATAGGACAGGTAGAATTATCAGATAACCAGTGATCGATGCAGTGGACATGGCACTCATGGGAACAAGGTAGTTTATGAAGTTTGTTGCCTTCTCTATATTCTGTAATGCAAACACTACAGGTTTTTAATGCATCACTTTCACCAAAACTTGTCATTGCCACGTTGTCAATCTGTTCTTTGATGAGTCCTCTAGGTTGGTCATCATCATCCTCATTTAAGAGGAAAAACTGAGCCAGGCTAAGGAAGGGCAAAGAGCCACTTTCATCAAATATGACTGGGGTCCTATGTCGACCCTCCCTCCTGGCACCTGATGAGCCTGATGATGAGCTTCCTTCATTACTGCCTTCAAATAAATCTGAGCTAGTTTCTGAACTTTCACCACCAGAACTGGAACTAGGGCAAACTGGAACTTGAACTGGAACTTGAGCTGGAACTCGAACTGGAACCAGAACTACTACCACCACCAGAACCCCCCTTCCACTTCGTGACTCTGCCCTTTCCATATTTTGATTTGGGACTGAGCCAGTAGGCTCTGAGTCGCTATCACTGTACATAAAATAGCTTAACCAAAACCTCTTATTATCTGCCTTAATATGGTCTGAATTACAACAGATGTAGTCTCACTTAGACCAGTATTTAAGATTCTACGACAGGGAATTCTGATGGTACTGACATAGGTTCTCACACCTCCTTGCTCAAAACGTGAAAATGTACACCTAAAACTTCCTCGTTCACTTTCGTAGGTGACAGTATTGTTTGGCGTCTGAGACCTAGACCACGTTTTGCTGACTATGCTATCTCTCTGCTGATATTCTCCAGGACGAACTCTTCTTACTTGAAGATCAAGGACTACGGTTGGTCTCTATCCTGATCCTGGAGATTCACCATTGGCAGCTGTGTCTGAAGAACCTGCTCCTTGAGAGGCATTTCTTGTCCCAGAAGCTGCAAAAATACCTCTACTTAGCAACTCAGGCCCAGATATTTGCTCTCTCAATGTCACACGGGGCTGGGTTCTAGAACTTCCCTCCGTCTCATTTACCAAAGATGTTCAAAAATCTGAGATGAGATATGATGATGAGATCTTCGTGGAATTTCACTCATTGGATGCAGGGGTGACCTCCTTCTCCCCTTGCTCTGGTTCTCCGATAGTCTAGCCTCCTGCTTCCTGCCCTCCTCTGACCTCTGGTAAGTGGAACTTCTGTTAATGCTTCAGCTGAATTTCGTTCTGATCTAGATGGCCTTGCAGATACTATTCAGGTCGTGGGTTTTCCACTTGCCTTTGGCTGTTGTTTTTCACATTTTCTCCACTAGAACGTCTTGCAGATGGCTCATTTTCATTCTCTGAATTTTGGCCCCCATTATTACTGTTAACATTTATCGCTAAACTGAATCTGAAATCACCACTGTTTGGATTAGTCCGGCTCACTGCTCTCCAAGATTGGTTTCCTCTTTTTCCACTTCTTGTTGTATTTCCCGTTTGTCTGACAGAGTTAAGCCAGTCTGTTGTAGAGTCACCATCAGACACATCATTTGAAGAGTCTCCTCCTCTATTTTCACCTGAGTTTTGCGGTGGTGGGCTTTCTTTAATTTGCTGTAGTCTTCTCAGCAACTCTTCCTCAGTACTTTCACCTGGGGTGCCTAGCAAACTGTTCTCTCTCCTAAGCCTATAATCTTCTTCACTCTCAGGTTATTTACAAATTGATAGAAAGCTTCTTCCCGATCTAATCGGTCCATCTGAATTCTGCGCTGTGCTGCAGACTGATCAACACTTCCTTTGTCGTTAGAATCTGAGTTTTCCATATTGATGAACAAGTGGAAAATTCCTAGGTTTTAGGATCAGGGTCCAACTCTGTTGGTTTGGCTGCTGTGGCCGAGGCTGCCCCGCAGCCCCCTGGCCACAGCTCTCAAGAGGCCTCCAATGGGCTGGTTGAGACCCGCCTCTAGCCCAGCGCCTGCCAGACGTTGCTCTGGCAGCCATTATCTTCCCCATTGTTACCAAGCAGCCACAGGAAAACTCTTGACTGGTTTTCGTTAGGCATTTCCCATGAATAGGCATTTTCTATGTCTCCGAGTATTTTCTCCAGGATTTCCTGCGCTGGGGCCATTCTCACATCTTCCTCTCTCTTGGTATAACCCCTTATTGTGATGAAGAATATTCTCCAGTATTACGTGGCTAAAATACGTTTATTCTATAGTATCTACTTCAAGCTTAATGGCATAGTCATGAATAGAAGATAACCTTCCCTCAGAATTTCTAATGCATTCCTTCACTGTTTTCTGGCTTTTAAAGTTTCGTGCCTTTCTTATTCACAATCTTTGGCTGTTGCCTGTTTTGGTTGTTGCTATTGTCCATTTGTTTAATTTATTTTTGAAATTTAAGCATTGAAAATTTCACTATGTTCCTTCATGGATTGTTTTATCCATTTTCATTCAAAATTGTAGGTAACACAATAGACTCTTTCATTCTGGAAATTTGTGTCTATGGATTAAAAATAAAAATTTGACCTGGTGTAGTGGCTCACATCTGTAATCCCGGCACTTCAAGAGGCTGAGGCAGGAGGATCGCTTGAGCCCAGGAGTTCAAGACCAGCCTGGGCAACATAATAAGACTCTGTCTCTATGAAAAATAAAAAGAAACATAGCTGGGTATGAGCTGGGAACTTGGAGGCTGAGACAGGAAGATCACTTGAGCCCAGAAGTTCGAGGCTGCAGTGAGTTGTGACTGTACCACTGCACTCTAGCTTGGGTGACAGAATGAGGCCATGTGTCTAAAAAAATAAAATAAAATATAAAAATTATACATTGTCATTTTCTCTTTCTGAAATTCCTGTTAGTTTTATGTTGGGCCTCCCAGGTGATTCTTTAATTTTTTAAAAACTTTTTCTTTTCTCTTTACTATCTCAGCTTTTTAAAATCCTGCTTTCTGGAAAATATCCTCAACTTCACATTCCAATACTTTATTGTTTTTTTCTTTTTGCTCAAACTTTATTTTTCCTAAAAATTCTTTTACGTACCCTGATTTATCCTTGTTTTCTTTTTTTATTTAGCAAGTGATTTTTTGTTCTTTAGCCACAGTTCTCCCACATTTTTGCATTATCACATTTTTTTTTTCATATTTTTAAACATTAGACACATAATTTGTTAGAAATTAAAAAGTAAAGCACAGTCTTTTTGCTAAATAATGTCACATATTTAACTTAAAGATTATTAACTTTTTGACTATCAAAAACTGAAGCTGCTGGGAATCACATTTATTTGTAGGTCCTAAAATAGCCCTGAGGTCTGAATAGGAAAATATCTTTTATAATCGGTAACGAAACTCTTACCTCAACATTAAACACTGTAAAATTTACACAATTGTATCTGTACTCAGTATCTGTACAATATCCAGAAACCTACTGGGGTTTTAGAAATAACAATGCAAATACGTTTACATTCAGAAAAGAGAGCTTATACTAAGAGAATCTAAGTTGAAACCAGGCATCCTGTGAAGGAATCTGTTCACTCCTTAGACAGTCACAAAGTCATCTTTGTTAAACACACAGGTCCTTGGATATCCTCAAATGCCAGGCAGAACAAAGATAATTCCAGTACATTGGTTTTTACTGTTCATCTGAGTGGAGTATAATTTTCAAATTATTGTTCCATGGATATAATATCTTCACTTATCTCTCTCCGAAGATATTAATTATACTTTCTTTACTCTGCATCTATTTTTTCAAGTTTTTCCTTGTTTTGATTTTGATCTTTAATTTTCATGTTGAGGCTCATCTCATGATTTTTGATTGTCCATTCATATTTCAGAATGGGATCTAGAAAGCCGGTTGCATATTCTTTGTGTCTGTGCAGGGCTTGTTAACTTGTGGGCCTTATAGTAGGGTAATCAGAAAGTGACTAACTTTTTGTTCAGGAACCCTAAAACATTGGTATCTGCAGGACTTTTCTCTGGGATTTCCAGTGTTTTCAGGGAGGAATCCTTAAATCTGCTGCAAAAAGCAGATACAACTGTTTAGAGTGTTCTGGGAGCAGAGTAGAGGAAAGTGCTACAGAGTTCCATTTATTGAATAGTCTGACTTTTGCTTAATTACTCATTTTACATTCTAACACTGCCCTTGTTGTCTCAATACCCAGAACACTCCTACTCAATTTCTGTAGAGAACAAGTCTTCATTTTCTGCAGTTTAGAAGAGAGAGAATCAGTCATTTGACTGCACGTAATAATTATTTTATTTTATTTTAGAGATGGGGCGGTCTCACTATGTTGCCTAGGCTGGACTTCAACTCATGGGCTCAAGCAATCCTCCTGCCTCAGCCTCCATGTAATCATTATTTTAAGTAAGTATGCAACCATAATATTAATAAGTATATGAATAGCTATCTTTGGCCTAGGGATCCTGTTTTCAACCTGTGTCATCAACAGGCCAGTTTAATTATTATATCATGTTGTTGAAACAAAGATTAATTTCCAAAATGGAAATTTGGTGAGTAACAGAGTTTAAACTGAAAGTTTTGAGGCTTGACAAGTAGATGATTCACATCAGAGATACCTCACACATTTTGCCATTACACATACCAATCTCTTCAAATTTCCTCCTGTACAGACAGCTCTCTCATCTCTGTTCTTTTTCTCAAATTACAGTTCCTTTCCAAAGCCTATTGTGTGAGCATTTCAGATCCAAGTCTTAACCCCAGCTTGCAGACCACACTCACCAGCCAAGCAACAGGATTTAACTTGAGATGCAGAGCAAAAAACAAACAAACAAACAAAAACAAAAAACAGACTGGAATAGCTTTTTCCCTAGCAAAAATAATTTAACTATTATTAAAAGTCATACTGATGAAACCTATCAGAAAATTGAGAATCACAGTAAAGTACTTAATCACAGTGATATTGTGCCTGATTTGTGATTCTATTTTCAGAAAACAAGAGAAGTTTAGTGTGAAGCCAGTGTGTGGTGATGGTTATGGTTGTCTTCTCATGTACTCATCAGCACACGCATGTGAGAAAACTACCTAAGGCTAGGCATGTAACCACCAAAAGAATTAAAGGAAAGAATACTTAGTGCTGCTCACGCAGGTATAGGACTAGTTCCTGGTTCCATAAACCAGATTAGTAGTGGGGAATAATTAGTCCTATGATATGCACAGCTCTGGTCCCACCTTGTGAATCATAAAAGCAAGACCCAAAAGGATTAAACAGTTTCCAAGTAACTTAAATGCATCCTAGAATAAAGCTCAATCATTATAGGAATACAAAAATACCCAGAATTCAAGAAAGAAAATTTCCCCATGTCTAGAATACAATAAAAAACTACTAGGGATGAAAAGAAGCAGAAAACTATAACCTTTGATAAGGAGAAAAAAAATCAATTTCAACAAGCCAAGAACTGACACAAATATTAAAATTAAAAGACAAGGACATAAAAACAGTTTTTATAACTGCATGTCATATATTCAAAAAGTGAAGTAAAGATATGAAAGATATAAAAAGACTCAAAATTTCCAGAAATAAAAAGCACAATATCTGAGATAAAAAGTACACTGAATGGAATTCACTACAGATTGGAAATTTGAAAGGAAAAAGTAATGGACTCAAAGACAGTTTAATAGAAACTATCCAAAATAAAACGCTAAAAGAAAAAATAAAATAAAATGAAATGAACAGAGAATAACTGAGCTGTGAGATAATTCAAATGGTCTAATGTATTTGCAATTGGAGTAGTTTCATAAAGGGGGGCAAAATATTTGCAGAAATAATGACCAGAAATTTCCCAAATTTGATAAAACTAAAATCTATGGACCTAAGAAGCTAAATTAACCCCAAGTACATAAACATGAAGAAAACAATGCCAAGGAGCATCATAATCAAATTGCTTAAAACAACTGATAAAAATAAAATCTTAAAAACAGCCACAGAAAAAGTAGAGGGATAATTATAAAGAATGACAGCAGATTTCTCATGGAAAACAATGCAGGTAAGAAGACAATAGAACAATATCACCAAGTAAAAAATACTAAAGACGAAAAAAAAAAAAACCCCTGTAAATGTAAAAGTAGAGCTCTGTATACCCAGCAACAATATCTCTGGAAATTAAAAGTAAAATAAAGATTATTGCAGACATACAAAAGCTGAAAGAATTAATCATTAGCAGACCCACACTATGGTAAGTATTCAAAGAAGTACTTCAGTCAGAAGGAAAATGCTACCTGATGAAAATATGAATCTATACAAAGGCATGAAAAGCACAGGAAATGATACTACATGAATAAATAATAATCTTATTATTTAAATATTTTAAAAATATACTTGACAGTTTAAATAAAAATAATGACAATGTAGTATGATATTAATAACATATATAAAAGTAAATTATGGGCAACAATAGGATAAAGGCCAGGAAGGGCAAAATGGAATATGTTGCTGCAAAGCTCTTATACTATGCATCTATACCTAAAGTGGTTTAATATCATTTGGAGATAGACTGTGATAGCTTAAAGATATATACTATAAACCCTAAAGCAACCAGTAAAAAAACAAGAAAATAAGCACACCAACAAAGGAGATAAATGGAATAACAAAAAAAGATTTTATAATGCAGAAAAAGAAAAAAGGTGAAAGAATGATGGAGCAAATAGAAAACAAATGGCAAGATAATAGTTGTAAACTTAACTATACTGATAATCATAAAAAATGTAAATTGTCTAAACACCATAAAAGGCAGAGATGGTCAGAGTGGTTACAAAGGAAGACCCAACTCTATGCTGCCTGCAAGAATGCCCTCTAAATATAAAGGCACAAAAAGGTTAAAAGTACAAAATGTAAAAATATACACCATTCTAACATAAGTCAAAAGACAGCTAGGATGGCCATATTAATATCAGATTAAGTAGACTGCAAAGCAAAAAATGTTACCAGGAAAATAAGGTCATTTCATAAAAATGAAGAGGTGAATTCCTCAAAGCAATCCTAAAAGTTTATATATATATACATAAAACTTTAAAACGCAAAGCAAAAACAGAACTGTAAAGATAAGTAGACAAATCCCCAATTAATGTAGGAGACTTTAATACTTTTCTCTCAATAATTGATAGGACAAGTAGACAGAATATCATTAAAGATATAGAACACTTAAATAGTATCATCAATCAACTCGACCTAATTGATGTTTATAGAACAATCCACTTAAAAGTCTCAAAATGTGTATTCTTTTTAAGTGCACATAAAACATTTATCAAGATAAATCATATGATAGACCATATTTAGATCATAAAACAAGTCTCAGTAGATTTACAAGGATTCAAGCCATATGAAGTATGTTCTCTGACAACCATGTAATTAAATTACAAATCAATAACAATGATTTCTGAAAAATCCCCAAATATTGAGAAATTATTAAACAAATTTGATTAGCTTAATACTCTTCTAAGTAGTCCAAGGGTTAAAGAATAAATCAAAAGGGCACTAAGAAAGTATTTTGAATAAAATTAAAATACAAATTCAATATATCAAATTTGATGCTACTAAAATGAGGTGCTACAAAAAAGTAATTATGGAGACATTTATAGCACTAAACACATATATCAGAAAAGAAGAATAATTTTATCAAAGATCTGTTTCCACATTAAGAAACTAAAAAAAGAAGAGCAAATTTCACCTAAAGTAAATAGAAAAAGAATTAAATAGAAAGAAAATATAGTAAGCAGAAGAAATGAAATAATAGAATAGAAAGGTAAATAGAAAAAAGAAAATAGTAAACACTGGTTCTTTGAGAAGATCAAAAAATTATAAAACATCTAGCCAAACTAATCAGGAAAATAAAAGAGATAATATACACAAATTATCAATACCAAGAACAATAGAGACATCACTGCAGATTCTATAGAGATTAAGAATATAGATGAATCTAAAATTAATTATGCTTAGTGAAAGATGCCAGAAAAAAGAAAGAATATACATTTTCATTCCCATTGCTTAAAATTCTAGAAAATGCAGACTAAACTGATAGAAAGCAGTTTGGCTACTGCCTGGGGATTAAAAAAAGAGAAACAGGGAAAGATGGGAAGGAGAAATTTCAAAAGGGCTCAAGGAAAATTTGGAGTAATAGATGTGTGCATCATCTCAATTGTGGTGATGATTTTACAGGTGTAAACAAACAGTACACTTAAATATATACACTCAATTGTATGTCAATCTTATCTCACTAAAACTGTTAAATAGGTGGGTCACTACAGATTAATATCTGTTTCTCAAAAAGTCTCAACAAATTACCAATTAAATCTAACAGTATATTAAAGGAGTTGTACACCATGACCAAGTGGGATTTGACCCAGTTGCACAAGACTGGTTCAACATTTGAACATAAATTAATGTAATTCATTATATCAACAGGCTGAAAAAGAAAAATCACATGATCATATTATTAGAAAAGGAAAAACATTTGACAAAATCCAGTACCCATTTATGATAAAAAAAAAAAAAAAACCCTCAATAAACTAGGAACAGAGGGGGACTTCGTTAATGTGATAAAGAATATCTGCAAAAGCATTTATAGTTAACATCATATTTAATGGTGAAAAACTAGTAGCTTTCTCACTAAGATCAGAAACAAGGTAAGGATGTCTCCTTTCACCACTCCTTTACAACACAGTACTGGAAGTCTTAACTAATAAAATAAGACTGAAAAAAAAGAAAATAAGAAATATACAGATTGGGAAGGAAGAAATAAAACTTTGTTTGCAGATGACATGATCCTCTGTGTAGAAAACCTGAAAACATAAACAACAAAAATCCAGGAAGTAATCAAGGTTGCAGGATATAAAGTTAATATACAAAAGTTCATTGTTTTCCTGTGTACCAGCAATAAACAAGTGGAATTCAAAATTAAAAATACACTATTTACAATAGTACCCACAAAATGCAACATACGAGTATGAATTTAACAAAATACGTACAAGATCTACATGAGGAAAAGCACAAAATTCTCATGAACAAAATTTTTAAAAATTACATAAATGAAGAGGCTGTCCATCTTCATGGATAGGAAGACAATATTGTTAAGATGTCAGTTCTTCCCAACTTCATCTATAGATTAAATGCGATGACAAAATCCCAGCAAGTTACTTTTTTAGATATCAACAAATTAAATTTAAAATTTATATGGAAAGGCAAAAAGTCCCAGAATAGCCAACACAATGTTGAAAGAGAAGAACAAAGTGGAGGACGGACACTACCCACCTTCAATACTTATTACACTAATCAAAGCAGTGTGATATTGATAAAAGACTAGACAAATAGATCAATGGAACTAAATAGAAAGCCTAGAGATAGACCCACGTATAGTCAACTGATCTTTGACAAAGCACAAAAGGCAAACAATGAAGTAAAGATAGTCGTTCAACAAATGGGTTTGAAACAACTGGACATCCACATGCAAAAAATTTAATCTAGACACAGATCTTACACCCTTCATAAAATTTAACTCAAAATGAATCATATACCTAATGTAAAACACAAAACTAAAAAAGTCCTGGAAGATAACATAGGAGAAAACCTAGATGACCTTGGATATGGTGATGACTTTTAGATACAACACTAAAGTCATGATCCATGAAAGAAATAATTGATAAGCTGGGCTTCATCAAAATTTAAAACTTCTGCTTTGCAAAAGATAATGTCAAAAGAATAAAAATGCAACCCACATATTTGCAAAAGACACATCTGATAAAGGATTGTTATTCAAAATATACAAGGAACTCTTAAAACTAAACAATTAAAAAAAAACCCCAATTAAATGGGCCAAAGCCCTTAATGAACATCTCACCAAAGAAGATATACAGATGGGAAATAAGCATATAAAAAGATGCCCACAGGGAAATGTAAATTCAAACCAAAACAAGATACCACTATACACTTATTAGAATCGCTAAAATCTGGAACCCTGACAACACCAAATGTCGGTGAGGATGTGGAACAAGAACTCTCACTTACTGCTAATGGGAATGCCACTTGGAAGACAGTTTGACAGTTTCTTACAAAACTAAACATACTCTTATCATGTGATCCAGCAATTGCACTCCTTGATACCCACTCAAAGGAGTTGAAAACTTGATATCCACACAAAATTCTGCATAGATGTTTATAGCAGTTTTATTGATAATTGTTAAAACTTGGAAGCAACTAAGATATCTTTCAGCAGCTGAGTGGATAACTAAACTGGTACAACCAGACAATGGAATATTATTCAGTGATAAAAAGAAATAAGCTATCAAACCTTCATTCCTCCATGAACAAACATGGAGATCTTAAACACATATTATTAAACGAAAGAAGGCAATCTGAAAAAGCCACATACTGTAAAATTTTAACTGTGATATTCTGGAAAAAGCAAAATTAAAAAGACAATAAAAGATCACTGGTTCCCAGGGGTTTGGGGTGGGGGATACAGAGATGAATAGGCAGAGCAGAGAGGATGTTTAAGGTAGTGAAAATACTCTGTATTATACTATAGTGGTAGATACTTGCTATTATACATTTGTCCAACCCCATAGAATGTATAATACTTAGAGTTAACTCTAATAAACTATGAACTTCCAGTGATTATGATGTGCTAAAGGAGGTTCCTCAATTGTAACAAATGTACCACTTTGTTGGGGAGATGTTGGTAATGGGGGAAACTATGCATGTGTAGGGGCATGTCCTGCTAGCAGTGGCTCTGGCAGAGATTTTGATTTAGTAAGTCTAAAGTGGAATTCAGGGATCTGTATATAAACCATAATTACAAACAAATGCATTAGGCAAAATTAGCATGCAAGCAAGTGTTTTACACTTGACTCTAACAGAGTCCTCCATCATCAGGCTGCTGTCCTCTCTTCCTCTCATGCCACGTTAACTCCTCTCTCACTTGCCTAATTTCCACCTAGGCAAATAATGGTGATATTTTAGAACCCATTTATCCCAAATTCCATGTCTTCTTTTATGATTAACCATGTCTTCCTACTTCATTTCTTCTCATCTCTCTTCAACCACTGTAGCCTTTCCAATCCCTGAGTCAAAATAACTTGAGGATCCCAGGCTAATACATAATCCTCTTCTCTTGGCTCCAGGTCAAGGATACAGAAGGAAACCCCTTCACTACATAGAATGAAAAGGGTTTCAAAATAAAGATGTATTTACAGCAAATGAGCTATTCTGGATTACACAAGTCACTGTATCAGGTTCTCTTACATGCCAACAGTTTTTCTTTACTTACTCACTGTGTTTGACTCTGTCTATGGACAACTAGTGCTATTCTATTCGGTTTTAAGAAAAATTATTAAGGCTAAGAACGAAGTTGTTTTATTTTTTGTCATCCAAGTTTCTGAGATGTTTTAGATAAGCAGTTCACCACTGTCTTTGATCTCAAACTATCAGCTTCAAAGTATAACATTTAAAAATAATTTTATGTGGTTTCTATTATTTTGCCTGTCTTGCATGCACTGAGGCTTATTTTAAGGTGTCTTTTCTGGTTTTGAGCATTTTTGTAAGATGGTCAAGTTAGATGTTTGTCCTTTGTGATAAAACTCAATTCCTTTATATAAATATCCCAGACTTTATTGATTATTGTATCAGACAGAGGTAACATGAATGCACAACTCTTCTATGCATGACATTTAATGAAAGTTCAGTTAGCCTGGAGTGGTAGCTCACGCCTGTAATCCCAACACTTTGGGAGGCCGAGGTGGGTGGATCACAAGGTCAGGAGTTCAAAACCAGCCTGGCCAACATGGTGAAACCCTGTCTTTACTAAAAATACAAAAATCAGCCGGGCGTGGTGGTGGGTGCCTGTAATCCCAGCTACTTGGGAGGCTGAGGCAGGAGAATCACTTGAAACTGGAAGGCGGAGGTTGCAGTGAGCCAAGATTGCACCACTGCACTCCGGTCTGGGCGAAAGAGCTAAACTCAATCTCAGAAAAATAAAAAAAGTTCAGTTAATGCTCACTCCCAATCTTTCCAGAAGGGCATGGGCTTTTGTTTTTCCTCTCTCCTTTGTAACTGCACTTAAAGAAAACATATTATACTTTGTGTATCTAATATATTTGGCTGGATGGGAGATGGTTAGCGCTATTTCTTTTGCATAAGCCTTTCTGTTCTTTTTGATCAGATACAGGAAATAAATCTGTGTTATAGACAATATGTTGCAGAAGGGACATAAATATACCTGAAAGGTTTAATCAAGGGTACTTAATTTTTTTGTTTTCCCTGGTTTATGATGTAAGAAGCAGTATAATATAGTGAGTATAGCCAAGAAGCAGCAACAGCACTAACTATCTAAAATTAGAGAGGCTGTTTTCTAAATTCTGCTCTTCCACCTATGTGATCTTGGGCAACATTCTTCATTCTTGTGTTAATTCATTCATAAATCCTACAAATATGTCTTGAATATTTTCTATATGTCAGATATTGTGGAAATCGCTGACAATGGACGAGTAACACAGCACTTGTTCTTATAAAGTGTGGCAGCCATGACAGTGTACCTCAGAGATCTCCAACTACAGGAGCAAAATTGATTGAGGGCTTCAGATTCTGTGCTCTGAAATCCAGTGTAACATTTGCACCAGGCTATGCTTCCCATGGGCTACTCCTCAAGAGTGACTGACTACAGTAGGGATGCTAAGGCATGTTCATTCCTGGGAGACACAGCTGGAAAACTCAGTGATGGTCTTGTTGAGCATTCTTTAGACTGCACAGCAGTCTAGTTCACTTCAACCTAATTTTCCTCTCCTCTGTCCTTCACTCAGGATCCAGCTTCCAGTACGTTTTCAGGGCTCTCTCAAACTTATGCTCCCTCCCCATTTTCTCTCTCAGGCATTTCACCCGATAAAAATCTTGGCACGTTTAATCCCATTTTAATCTTGGCACGTTTGCTTCTTGGAGAACCTAAGACTAACATATGGAGTACATTCTAGTGGAGGAGGGAAAACATAAACAAGTAAATAATAAGGTAATTTCAGAGGTGATAATTACTTAAGGTAAAAAGAAAAGTAGTATAGTGGAATACAGCGATGGCCATGGGTGGTGAGTGGGGACGAGGCACATTGTTCTTAGCTTGAATGGGCAGGGAAGATTTCTCTGAGAAGGTGACATTCTAGTTGAAAGGTGAATGATGAGGTTTAAAGATGCTGGGAAAGAGCAGTCTGTGCAATGTGAAGGGCTGGAGCCCAGCAGAAGCTGCCTGTTTGAAGAACGTGAAGACAGGGATTTTAACAACAACCCTCCAGAAGAATATGGCAGCAGGTAAGGTCAGAAAGACAGATAAAGGCCTGGTCATGGAAAGGAGTCTATATTTTATTCTAAGTGCAATGAGAAACTATTGGAGAGTGTAAGCAGAAGTGTAACATAATTTGATTTATGTTTTTGAAAGATGACGTTGGCTTCTGAGAGATGATGAACTGGGAGGCGGCAAGAGCGGAAACAGGCAGAGCAGTTAGAATATAGGCATCTAGGAGAGAGACGGCATAGGCTTGGACTATGGTAGTGATGATGCTGGTGAGAAAAATTAATGATGGATTCAAGATATGCTTCGTGTGTGTGTGTGTGTGTGTGTGTCTCTGTGTGTGTGTGTGTGATGGAGTCTCTCTCTGTTGCCCCAGGATAGAGGGCAGTGGCATGATCTCGGCTCACTATAACCTCTGCCTCCCAGGTTCAAGCAATTCTCCTGCCTCACCCACCCGAGTAACTGGGACTACAGCTGTGTACCACCATGCCCTGCAAATTTTTGTATTATTAGTAGAGACGGGTAGTACTCCTAATGGTATGAATCATTGAATGCACAGATGTGGAAAAGCAGGAAAGATAATTAAATGTTGATTTGACATATTTCTCATGCTCCTGAGAAATCTGTGAATTCGGAAGATCAGAAAAGGAATATGATAACTTATGTATGAGGAGAAGGTATGACAGAGGTCTAAAAGAGCCCTTATAAAAGAATGTTCAGTAACATCATGGAATACTGAGAATAACTGAAGTTTCTCAGAGCCTCATAATGCCACAAAGTTCAACGCTATGGTTTTACCTTCCCGGGCTGCCTATTCTTCCCTCACTGATAGGATGACATCAATAATCTCAAAGGTCAGCCGTGCAATGTCCCACGCCTGTAATCCTAACACTTTGGGAGGCTAATCTTAAGCTCAGGAGTTTGAGACCAGCCTGGGCAACGTGGCAAAACCCTGTCTCTACAAAAACTACAAAAATTAGCCAGGTGTGGTGGCATGTGCCTAAAGTCCCAGGTACTCATAAGGCTGAGGTGGGAGGATCACTTAAGCCCAGGAGGCAGAGGTTGCAGTGAGCCCAGATCATGCCAGTGCACCCCAGCCTAGGCAACAGAGTGAGACCCTGTCCAAAAAAAAAAAAAAAAAAAAAGAAAGAAAAGAAAAATCCCAAAGACCCCATACAGCTCTACTATTCCATGACTTTATAATCACCACCCCTTCCCAACATTATACTGGTAAGAAACTGAGGCCATATCTTGAGCTTATTGTGGAATTGAAATACAGCATAGATCTACTCTCTTCTACCCAGTACTCTTTTCACAATAAGAGGAGCTAATATTTATTGAATGTGCTGAGAATTTTATATATCATCATACCATATTTAATCCTTACTATAACCTACTATAAGGTAGGTATAATTATTATTTCCATTTTACAAATGATAAAATTAAGGCACAGAAAATTAAGCAGTTTATCAGATCGTCCTTCAAAGCATATCTTGAGGCCAGGCGCAGTGGCTCACACCTGTAATTCCAGCACTTTGAGAGGTCAAGGTGGGTGGATCACTTGAGGTCAGGAGTTTGAGACCAGCCTGGCCAACATGATGAAACCTGTCTCTACTGAAAATATAAAAATTAGCTGGGTAGGGTGGCGCACACCTGTATTCCCAGCTACTCAGGAGGCTGAGGCAGGAGAACTGCTTGAACCCAGGAGGCGAGGGTTTCAGTGAGCTGAGATTGCGCCACTGCACTCCAGTCTGGGCAACAGAGCAAGATTCTGTCTCAAAATAAATAAATAAATAAATAAATAAATAAATAACTCTTCAAAAGAACATGGTAGAATCCAGAGACTCTGCAATGTATAATTTATAATGTCCAGTTGCCATCAAAGATCACCACATACACAAAGACAACAAAAAATAATCTAGAGAAAAAAGGCATTCAATAGAAACTGATGCTGAGGAGGATCCAGGTAATGGAAATTCCAGATAAGGACTTTAAAACGGCCATAATAAATATGCCCAAAGACTCAAAGAGAAATATACACACAATAATTGAAAAGAAGGGGATAATTTCAGCAGAATTTAAGTCCTAGAATCCTTACCTGATTTGGCCTTGATATCTCTTCTAAGCCAAGCATTGGGTTCTAATTTACTCTCACTCAGTATTATGGAGCCATAATCAATACTGAGAAGCACCACATATTCCAGTTTAAGTAGGTATAATTGCAACTGGGAAGAGTGTGCATGGTAGTACTGGTGGTGCGGTGGTATTAATGATGTTGGTGTAGTGGTGATAGACAGAACTGAAATTCTAACCAAATATCAAAATGCAGGAGGAAAGTATTCTAGATTTTTGTTTTAATTAAATGAAATTATACATCTGTGGTATTTCCCATGAACTTTGTCATTTGATCATGGCTGAAATTATGTTTCTTCCAATGTTTTTTGAGGAAGAGATGGATTTCCCCAACTAGTAATATCTAAGAGTAAGAAGACTTACTTCTAGATTCTGATACTTATCAAATTTGGAGAAGTTAATTAATACCCCAGGAAACTCCAATTTTTTTCTTCTTTAAAGCAAGAAGATGGGGTAAAATAATCTTATTGTAGCTGTAACATTATATCATTTAATTAATCCTAGACTTGGATTGAGTCTTATTCAATCCCTTTATCTTGGTAATAATAATACCTGTTCAGCTTACTACACAAAGCAGCTATGAAGAACAAATAAGATGATAATAACAGCAATAACAATTGGTTACATTTATTGAGGGATTACTATTTTACAGGATGGATCTAAATGTTTTCTTGACATGTATTAGCTCATCTAATACAACAATGAGATGGGTACATTTTTTATTATTCCAACTCCACATAAAAGTAAACAGAGGTTGT
Organism: Chlorocebus sabaeus; assembly: GCF_047675955.1. Lineage (NCBI taxonomy): Eukaryota > Metazoa > Chordata > Mammalia > Primates > Cercopithecidae > Chlorocebus > Chlorocebus sabaeus. The sequence continues at coordinate 25,450,469 of NC_132929.1, read as the reverse complement.
TTTGCCTAGGTCTCTCAATTAATAAGAAGTAGAAGTGGGATTTCATCCTGGCAGTCTGTAGTAAAGATGTTTGGAATCAAATTCTCTCGACCCCTACTGTAGATAATGTAAATTAATACAATCACTAATTTACTAATGGATAACAATTTAGATGACAGTCTTACCAAATTGGTATCACCAATGGTTAACAATTTGGTAACAGTTGTACAACTAGATGCTCACTCCTATGAACCTGGCACTCCACTCACAGACAGTCATCAAAAGAAATTCTTGTTTATGCACAGCAAAAGACAAGACAAAAAAGTCCAACAAAACATTATTTGCAACAGGGAAAAATCTAACTTTGCATTATTATGTGAATGGTCCATCAATAACTGAATGGGTACATCTGTTATGGTAAATTTTACATATATGTATTTATTCTAAATATATATAATTATATATAAATATATGATAGATATTATAGTATATGTATTTAACAAGTGAATGTATATCAGTATGAATAAAACTAGAATTATACTATCCAATATGGTAGCCACTAGCCACATAAAGCTATTCAGCACTTGAAATGTGGCTAAGGCCATACATTAAAATAATATTTTCAATATATTTGGTTACATAAAATATACAATAAATTTGATTTTACCTGCTTCTTTTTACTTTTTATGATGCAGCCACTAAACAATTTAAAATTACATGTATGGCTTATATTATGTTTTTATCAGATCACACTAATCTATAAAACATAATTTAAGTGAAAATAAGCAAGCTTAAAATGATACAGCACGAAAGAATCTGTAAACACTTCAAGGCATGCAAAGCATGTTTATGAAGACACACACATGCAATTCAAATACAAAACTGTGGACTGAAATGGTACCATTCAAATTTATAATAATAGCTTCTCATAAAGAAAGAGATAAGGGGTTGGAACTTGAAGAAACAAAAGAAACTTGATTTCATTTATAGTATTCTGTTTTACACATTTAAACAAAATATCTGGAGCAAAATGACTAAATAGTAACGTGTGATCATCCTTGAGAGTGGGTTCTTTGTAGATTTTGGTATTTTATTTGAACATTTCAAAAATGAAACAGAGCAAAAAAGTTTAAATTAGACTAATAACTTTATACACACACACACACACACACAGAGCCACAGAGAGAGAGAGCGAGCGAGCAAGAGAGAGAGAGAAAGAGAGAGAGATTTATAATCTCCCAGTCATTAGGCACCATCATCGACCAGAGAATTCAGCAAAGACCACCTTGCAGGTAAGTGTGAGGAACTGAGTAGAGAGGCTAAGGTACATGCACTGTCATAAGACAATTATGTGTGTGAATATTTGTAAAAATAATGACTTTTTGTGACTATGTAAGTAATTTGTGCCCATTATAGAGTTTTTGAATTTTTGAAAAATATAAAGCAAAAAATAATTTTCTATAAGCCTATCACTAAGAGAAAGTCACTGGATATTTTGGGTTATTTTCTTTCAGTCTCTGAGTCTTTGTATTTTCCTTTTGCTAATATCTGACAAGATATTTTGAAAAAAACCTCTGAATGAAATATAATTGTTTTGTCTTTGGTGAAAAGAAGCTTTGCCTTGGGGCTCCAGATTGGGCTTATGATATGTCCTTTTTTAAAAAAAAAATTAAAACAAAAATAAAGTCAATAGCTAATATTTACTAAAAGATGTACCATGCCGGGAGGCTGAGGCAGGAGAATGGCGTGAACCTGGGTGGCGGAGCTTGCAGTGAGCCGAGATCGCGCCACTGCACTCCAGCCTGGTCGACAGAGCGAGACTCTGTCTCAAAAAATAAATAAATAAATAAAATAAAAAGATGTACCATGCATGCCAGGCATGTTACATGCATCATATAATTTAAACGAATAGTAAGAACTATTGTAATTCCCATTTTACAAAGAGAAAAATGATCCTATAGAGAGGTTTAGTAAGTTGCTGAGGAGTTGGGAAGAGGTAAGACTGTTAATCAAACTCAAAGAATTTGATAAATACAGAGCCAATATCCAACCAAGTCTCCATGAAAGACTCCCTAAGAGTGACTCTTTGGATTTATGTTAAATTTGGATATGTGTGTGTGCACACATGCATATGTGTGTAGGTGTGTGTGTGTGTGTGTATGTGTTGGCTCATATATCAGAGGCTCATATACCTCCATTACTCTGACCTCAGAATAAAAGGTATACCTGGCCCCTTCTAGGTAAATTGAAAGCTTGGATGGGACTAGTCCCAAGGCTAATGTGAATGTGCAATGGGGCTTAGGCTGTAAAAATATCGTATCTTCATATCTTTGAGGGGAGGCAGTCGATTCATCCACTCAGACATGCCTTGTGTTTTTATAGATTCAGAGATTCTCTCTGCAGCCATTGTCTAACCTACCCAAGCCTCAACAGGCTGCAACTGGAACAAAGAACCCCCGAGTCCCAGAAATCATCGGTGTCTGAGTACATGTACTTCTTTCTGTATCTGAGCACATGAACAGGTTTGGGTAAGCCAGGTGAACTTTGTTAATAAAAATATAATTTTATCTTACATTTACCATTTGCTGAGCCCTCATTATGTATTTTTCGCTAGACTAAGTACTTTATATGTTTTACAATGCATTATTTCCTATGAGGAAGGTTGTATTGAGATTCCCATTTCAGTGATAATAAAACTGAGGCAGAAAGAGGTTCAGGAACTTGCTTCAGTCAGAGATGGAGATAAGAATGATGGAGTTGCCCACGCTTTCAAACTGAGGACTACAAAGTACATCATCCATACTTTTTCTGTCTCCTTTAGCACTCCCCAACATTTAAAGGCTTTCTTATTTTCCTTTGCTAACTCATGTAATGCGACAATATTTAGGGCCAGTGGAGGAAATATATTTGATATAGAATCCATCAGATAATGATATAGCCAATCAGATGACTCTTATCTTTTGTAAGGACATTGTTTCCTTCAGTTTCTCCCACCAGTCATGCCAAATTTGGATTGGATCTCTTTTGCCAACTCCTGGTTCCACCCAGTTGGTGTTCAGGAATGGTTTATGACCCGAAGAAGCAAAGCTTTAACTGGCTTGTTCTGGCACTGCATGTTGCAGTCCTAGGAGGAAACTTAGATGGTTACCAGTTTATAAAAACAAGGAAATGAAAACCATGCTTAATGGCAAAGAGGACTACCAGTGATTGGAGCCAGCCATTAACCTTTCAAAATATGATGGGAGATGGGTGTGGGGCAAGGAATGGATCAGGGGAAGGATGAATCAGAGTGTGAAGGCAGCTTAAGCCAAAGGATTGTCCAGCAAATAGACTCTAGACACTTAAACTCTAGTAACTCCATAACAGATGGAGAGGAAGATATCTTTGAGTTAATTTTTCTTTAATTCCTGTTCATTGGAAGCTGAGGTACAGTCATCATTGGTGGCCTTGACGATTGAAATGACATGCTAATTAGGACAGACCAAAGTGGGTGTGGAAGTGAATGCACCTGTTGCTGGGGGGACCCACTCACTCCCTTGGCCTTAAACCAGCACTTCACTGTAATACCCTCCCCATTGTATTGTTGGTATGGCTTTCAAACACTGTCTTTGAGTTTTTTTCACTATTCCAGGTTCTACTAAAGGCCTGGATCTGCATAATATCGCAGACACATGATGAGTAGGAGTTAGCAAGAGAATAATGTTGTCTATGATGAGATTGTAGAACACAGTTCTTAAGAAAAGGGAGCTAGTGAATTAATGGCAGGGGTGGGAGGGAGGGATAACCCTCTAAGCACATTTCTGAGTCCTTGATTATTGATGCAGAGATAAAATGTGCACATAAGAAAAAGAGTAAAGTAAAAATGGAAGGGAATAAGTTCATAATTTTTCCACTCTTAAGATCTTTAACCTAGATTAAGGAATGGGTTTTAAGTGTGGTTAAAATTTTTCCTTTACCTTAATGTGTCTGTGATAGTTCTCTCTCTCACCAAGGGATGGGTATTGCAGAGAGAAGAATCATGTACTTTCTGGGAAATGACACCAATGCACCATTTTTTCTTAAGTTAAAAGAAAAAATTATGACAAGGCAAGAAAAAATAATTTCACAGTAGTGCCTTTGAAATTCCTCTGCATATATTTTGTCAGGCTCTAAGGGCAACACTTGTCTGGGGAAGATGGCCCTGTCCTTGTACTCCATGTGTAGGCCTAGAATTAGTCTCCATAGTCACCCAAATATCACAAAATGCTGTTCTTGTTATTCCCACCCTTCACAAATGGGCCGTGTAACAGTGGAACTAAGTAGTTAATCTGAGACAGCTTTACCAGTCATGATGCTGACCTCTTTCTTGACAGGATCTATTGGAACTTGCTGTGATTCCTTTTTATACAGACAGAAAAGTGGCACTGAACCTGTATCTCAGGCAAATTATTGTCATTGGCCAGGCTTCTATGACTCTAAAACAAAACAACTAATGATCGAAAAGGGGTATAAATTCTCAAAAAATAGGACTATTGGCCAAATCCAGAACTGACTGTAGAGTACTAGCAGTTCCTCTCAGTGACAACATGAATCTTCCAGAGATTCGGTGGTGATTAGCTTAATGGAGAACATGTGTTTCTGGGCTGCTGGGGCACCCCTGGATTTACATTTCTAAAGAATTAATGGGCCAGGCACGGTGGCTCACATCTGTCATCCCAGCACTTTGGGAGGCCGAGACGGACGGATCACGAGGTCAGGAGATCGAGACAATCCTGGCTAACATGGTGAAACCCCGTCTCTACTAAAAAATACAAAAAACTAGCCGGGCCAGGTGGCGGGCGCCTATAGTCCCAGCTACTCAGGAGGCTGAAGCAGGAGAATGGCGTGAACCCGGGAGGCGGAGCTTGCAGTGAGCTGAGATCCGGCCACTGCACTCCAGCCTGGGCAACAGAGTGAGACTCCATCTCAAAAAAAAAAAAAAAAAAAAAAAAAAAAAAAGAATTCATAGAGTCATTTTATATGTCAGAGTAAATGGCACTGGGGATAAGAAGAATGGTGAGTTTTTGTAGCGGTCTAAGGCTGGGCTTTACTCAGTATTTTCTTATGGGGGAATGTAGTCTGCACTATTAAAACAACCAGACTTTCCACTCATGGTTTGCTGTTCAGTGCTGAAGTTTCATGGCCATTCCTTCTGCCTTTGTGTTTGGCATTGTCATTCCTCCGGAACATCTCTGTAAGCAAACATAGGTTTCAATGACTTTGTCTCTCTGCTTTTATTAGTAAGATTATACATTTGCAATTCAGAGGATTTAAGTGTTTACTTATTGTCTTAAAAATCAAGAGAGGAGGAGTAACATCAACAAGGTGGTGGAGTAGGAATTCATAGTTCTTGTTCTTCACAGAAACACCGATTTAATGATACATGGACCAAAATACCTTTATAAGAATGTTGAAATCTAGTTAAGACATTTCAGTACTCAAGGCAAGCACAAAGAGTAGCCACATTGAAACAGGTTAATAGGGCAATTTCACTTTACCTACCCCCTTTCCCATGGAGAGAAAGTCCTGGCTCACAACTTCTTTCTTGAAGTGGGGGATACCTGGGGGATTTTCTGTCTCCCCTCATTCAAAGTGCTAATGAAACAGGCATAGTTTGAATGCCTGGAAGCAACTATGAGACACACGAAGAAACAGGGAAATATGGCCCAAAGAAGGGAACAAAATACATACATAACTGATAGTAAAGAAACTGAGGCACATGAGTTACCCAAAAATAATTAAAAATAACTGTTATAAAAATGCTTTATGAGCTAAAAAAATACATGAACAAAATAAGAATATCAATAGAGTTGGAAATATAAAAAAAGAACAAACCAAACAGAAACTGTGAACATGAAGAATACAATAACTGAACAGAAAAATTCACTGGAGGGATCAATAGTAGACTTGATCAAGCAAAATAATCAATAAGCTTAAAGAGAAGTCATTTGAAATTACGCAGTCAGAAATCAAACATTTTTTTAAAACTGGAAAAGAATAAAGAAAGCCTAAGGGACTTATGAGATATCATCAAGCAGATCAATATACACATTTATACATTACAGGAATTTCAGAGGAGGGAAAAAAAATGAGAAGAAAGTTTATTTAAATAAATAATGGCTGAAAACTTCCCAAATGGGAAGAAAATGGACATTCAGATTCAGAGTCATTTTATTAAGAAAATTGGTCAATTTATTGAAAGGATATAACAGTTGAAAATATATATGCACCCATCATTTGAGCATCTGGATATATAAAGCAAATATTAAGTGAAATAAAAGGAGAAATAGATAGCAATACAGTAATAGTAGAGCACATCAATACCCCACTTTTGACAATGAGTAGACCGTCCAGACCAAATATCAATAAAGAAATAGTGAACTTGAACAATACTTGAACAATATGACATAACAGACATAGGTAGAATATTTCATGTAACAATAGCAAAAAACACATTTTTCTCATATGCACATGGAACATTGTCTGGGATAGATCATATGTTAGGCCACAAAACAAGTACTAACAAATTTTAAAAGATTGTAATCATGTCAAGTATCTTTTCATACCACAGTAGTATAAAACTAAAAGTCAATAACAGAATAAAAATTGGAAAATTCATAAATATGTGAAAATTAACTAACAGGCTCCTGAAATTAGAAAAGAAAATCTTGGGATAAGTGAAAATGGAAGCATAACATACCAATATTATGGGTTGCAGCAAAAGCAAATTTAACAAGGCAGTTTGTAGTGATAAATGCCTACATTAAGAAAAAAGAAAGACCTCAGATACAATGTAACTTTACACCTCAAGGAACTACAAAAAGAGTGAACTAAGTTTAAATTTAGTATAAGAACATAATAAATACCAGAGCATAAATAAATAAGACAGATTAGAAAAATTAAAAATAAAACAATACAACTAAAGGCTGATTTTTGGTTTTTTGAAAGATAAACAAAATTGACAAGTCTTTAGCTAGATCAACTAAGAAAAAGGATGAAAGACTGAAATAAATAAAATCAGAAATGAAATAGGGCCCATTACAACTGATGCTACAGAAACTAAAGGATTATAAGAGAGTACTAAGAACAATTATATTGCCAACAAATTGTATAACCAACAGAAATGAATAAATTCCTAGGAATTTATTCACCTACCTTATTACCTTACCAAGACAGGATTATGAATAAACAGAAAATAGGAACAGACCTATAACTAGCAAAAAGATTAAATCCATAATCAAAGAACCTCACAACAACAACAAAAAAAGCCCAAGACCAGATGGTTTCACTGGTGAATTACTGCAAATACTTAAAGAAGAATTGCAGTTTTTCTCAAATTTCTTCCAAAAAATTTAAGGGGAAAGAATACTTCCAAACTAATTTTGAGGCCAGAATTATCCTGATGACAAAGAAAAGAAAACTAAAGGCCAATATTCCTGATGAATATAGATGCAAATATCTTCAACAAAATACAAGAAAACCAAATTCAACAGCACATTAAAAGTATCATACACTATGTCAATTGGGATTTATTTGTGGAATTCAAGGATGGTTCAGCAAATGAAAATCAATTTGTAATATACCATGTTAACAGAATGAAATATAAAAACCACATGACCATCTCAATAGATGTGTAAAAGGCACTTGGCAAAATTAAACACTCATTAATGATTTAAAACCCACTTAAGTTACTACCTGTAGAATGATATTATATTGACCTCATAAAGTTTATATATGAAAAACTCATTGCTAGCTTCATATTCAATGCTGAAAAATGGAGAGCTTTTCCTCTAAGATCAGGAATAAGACAAGGATACTTACCCTCACCACTTCTAATCACCATAGTATTGGAAGTACTAGCTAGAACAATTAGGCAATAAGAAGAAATAAAATGCACCCAAGTTGAAAGGGAAGTAAAACTGTCTCTGTTCACAAATGACATGATCTTATATGTAGAAAATCATAAGGATTTCACAAAAACAAAAAGCAAAAACAAGAATAAAATTGTTAGAACTAATAGCAAATGTATGAATAACAGGATGTAAAAATCAACATACAAAGATCAGTTGTATTTTTATATACCAACAATGAACAATCAAAGGGAAATTAAGAAAACAATCCCATTTAAAATAGCATCAATAAGAACAAAATATTTATGAAAAATCTTAACCAAGGAGACAAAAGGCTTATACATTGAAAATTGCAAAACATTTCTGAAATAAATTAGAGAAGATACAAATAAATGGAAGACATCTAGTGCTCATGGATTTGAAGATGTAATATTGTTAAATTTGAAGACAAAAATAAAATAAATAAAATAAATGGAAAGTTATCCCATGCTCTTGGATTGGAAAGATTAATATTATTAAAATGGCCATACTATCCAAAGTAATCTAAAGATTCAATACAATCTCTATCAAAATCCTGGTGGCACTTTTTACAGAAATATAAAAACCATAAAGACATATGCATTTGTATGTTTATTGTAGCACTTCACAATAGCAAAGACATGGAAGCAATCTAAATGCCCATCAACAGTAGACTGGATAAAGAAAATGTGGTACATATACACCATGGAATTCCACACAGCCATAAAAAAGAACAAGATCATGTCCTTTGTTGAAACATGGATGAAATCAAAGGCCATTATTTTCAGCAAACTAATGAAGGATCAGGAAACCAAATGCTACATGTTCTCACTTAAAAGTGGGACCTAAATAATGAGAACACATGCACAGAAAGAAGGGAACAACAGATGCTGTGGCCTGTTTGAGACTAGAGGTGGGAAGTGGGAAAGGTTTGCGGAAAAAAAAACCTATCAGTTACTATGCTTAGTCCCTGGGTGACAAAATAATCTGTACAGAAAATACCCGAGTTATGAGTTTACCTATATAACCAACTTGCACATGTACCCATGAACCTAAAATAAAAGTTAAAATTCTTTTTAAAATACAAAAACAATTCTAAAGTTTATAGAACCACAAGGATTCCAAATAGCCAAAACAACCTTGAGAAAGAAGAACAAAGATGGAAGCCCTACACTTCCTAATTTCAAAATATATTACAAACTTGCAGTAATCAAAATGATATGATACTGTCATTAGAGACAGACCAGTTATAGATCAGAATATGGTGATCAGAAATAACTTACACATATATGGCTTTATAAGTCATGGTTCTCCAGAAAAATAGTAACAGAAAGATATTTATTATGAGGGATGGGCTCACTTGATTATGGGGGCTGAGAAATTCCATAATCTGCCATCTGCAAGCTGGAGGTCCATGAAAGCCAGTGGTATAGTGCCAGTTCAAACCCAAAGGCCTGAGAACCAGGAGAGCCACTGTTATAATTTCTAGCCCAAGTCCTGAGGCTCAAGAACCAGCAGTGCTGGCATCCCAGGGCAGGAGAAGATGGATGTTCCAGCTCAAATAGCGAATTTGCCCTTCCTTCATCTTTCTGTTCTATTCAGGAATTCAAAGGATTAGATGATACTCACCCATATTGGAAGGGAGATTTTTACTTAATTTCCTAAGGTAAGCGCCTATCTATCCTGGGAATACACACACACACACACACACACACACACACACACACACACACTCACACTCAGAAATTATGTTTTACCAGTTTTGTGGGCATCCCTTAACCCAGTCAAGTTGACACATTAAAAGTAACCATCACAATGGTCAAACAATCTTCAATAATGGTGTTAAGACTACAAAATGGGGAAAGGATAGTCTCTTCAACAAACGACATTGAGAAAACTAGATATCCCCATGCAAAAGAATGAAATTGAACACCGACATTATGCCATATACAAAAATCAACTGAAAATGAATGAAAGAATTAAATGCAAGACCAGAAATAATAAAACTCCTAGAAGAACTTACAGGAGAAAATCCTCATAACATTGGTCTTGGCAATAATTTCTTAGATTTGACATCAAAAGGCCAGGGAACAAAAGCAAAAGTAGACAACTGAAACTACATCAAACTAAAAACCTTCTACACAGAAAAGGAAACCATCCAGAGAGTGAAAAGACAACCTACAAAATGAAAGAACATATTTGAAAGCCATATATTTGATGAGAGGTTAATATATAAGAAACTCCTATAGCTCAAAAGTTTAAAAACAGTAACTTGATTTTAAAATGAGCAAAGGACTTGAATAGACATTTCTCAAAAGAAAACAAACAAACAATCAACAGGTATATAAAAAGATGCTCAACATCACTAATCAGGGAAATGCAAATAAAAACCACAATGAGGTATCACCTGACACCTATTAGGATTTTCTTAAAAAAAAAAAACAAAAAACAAAAAACAGAAAATAGCAAGTATTGTGAATATGTGGACAAATTGGAACCCTTGTGGACCACTGATGGCAAAGTAAAATTGTTAATTGTCTATGTAAAACAGTATGGGGTTCCTCCCAAAATGAAAAATAGTACAGCAATATGATCCAGCAATTCCACTTCTGGGTGTTTATCTAAAAGAAATCAGGATCTCGAAGAGCTGGTTGTACTCTCATACTCATTGCAGCATTATTTGCAACAGCCAAGAGCTGAAAACAATGTAAAAACACATCAATGGATAAATGCACAAAGAAAATTTGATTGTGGTGCATACACACACACACACATACACACACACACACAATGGATGTGCTTATCCCGCCATCAAAAAGAAATTCTGTCATTTGCTACAACCCAGATGAACCTGGGGGACATTGTCCTGAAGGGGATAGGACAAATACTGCGTGATTTTACTTACATGAGGTATCTAAAGTAGTCAAACTGATAAGTAAAGAACATTGAATGGTGTTTCCTTGGGGCTACAGGAGATGGTGAAATAAGGAGCCGCTGTTCAATGGGACTAGAGTTCTGGTCATGCAAAATGGATATAGAAATATTTCAAAGTATTGGCCGGGCGCAGTGGCTCACGCCTGTAATCCCAGTACTTTGGGAGATCAAGGCGGGCGGATCACAAGGTCAGGAGATCGAGACCATCCTGGCTAACTCAGTGAAACTCCATCTCTACTAAAAATACAAAAAATTAGCCGGGCGAGGTGGCGGGCGCCTGTAGTCCCAGCTACTCGGGAGGCTGAGGCAGGAGAATGGCGTGAACCCGGGAGGCGGAGCTTGCAGTGAGCCGAGATCGCGCCACTGCACTCCAGCCTGGGCGACAGAGCAAGACTCCGTCTCAAAAAAGAAAAAAAAGAAATATTTCAAAGTATTTAAACCTTCCTTTTGAAATTTCCAAAATGATTTTTTTCTTTATCTCTAAATTATGACACACAAAAATATACTTTGTATCTAGTAATACTACATACTAAATAATTTTTAATTATTGCATTTCTCCCTCTAATAGTTTGTTTTTAATTTTTAAAACTTTCCTTTTGTTGTATACCCCTATTATTGCAACAGGCATCTTTAACTTATTACAATTTAATGTCAAGTAATAATTTTACAAACTTTCCATATCATGCAAAGACGTTGTAACACTTTAACTTCATTTAACTCTCTACTCGTTGTGATTTGGCTATTATGTATTTCAATTCTACATATACTTTAAAAGCAACAGACATTTGTATTGGTTTTAAATAATATTTATTTCTATTTTCCACTATAGTCACTCTTTCTTTTGTTTTTGTTCCTTCTTGCATTATTACATTTGTGTCTAGAATCATTTTTCATCTGCCAAAACAATCCCCTTTTGTATTCCTTTAATGTAAATCTGATAGTGGTAAATTATCAGGAGTTTGTTTTTGTCTTTGAAAAGTATACATTTTGTCTTCGTTTTCCACTGATACTTTGAGTATAGAATTCTCAATTAACAACTTATCTTTCACTATTTCAAAGATGTGATTCCATTTTTTAATGACTTCTGTTGGTTCTATTGAAAAGTTGGCTGTCATTACTGCTTATTTGAAGGCAATGTGTGTTTCTCCTTGCTGCTTTAACAATGTTTCTTGTCTTCCTTGGTTTTCAGCAGTTTTACTATGATGTGCCTATGTTTGGCTTTCTTTGAGTTTATTTGGTTTGAATCTATGACTCAATGTGTGGGGTTTTTTGGGGCAGTTTTGGAAAATTCTTAGGTAGTAGCTCTTCAAAATTCCTTCTTTTTCAATCTCACCTCGAATTACATTTATGTTAAGACTTTTAAATGGGTTCTCATATGTCTCTTATGATTTCTTTAAAAAATATTCTTTGTGTTTTTTCCCTCTCTGGACTGTATTCTGGACACTTTCTGCTGACCTATCTTCCAATTCACTAATCCTCTCTTCTATTGTGCCCAATACGTTAAGTCCATTCTTTAAATTCTTAATTCAAATTTTTTCTAAAATTTCCCTTTGATTCTTTTTCACATATTCTATTTTAGAAAATTCCCCATATTTTTATGCACTTGTCAAACATATTAATCATAATGATTTTAAGTTCTATATTTGATAATACCCATGTCTAAACCACCTGTTGGTCTGTTTCTATTATCTATCTCTTCTCTTATTGTTAAGTCACTTGGGCTTTTGCTGTGTTGTGTTGTTTTTGTTTGTTTTATGCTATGCTGAATAAAGTTTAATTGAATGTTGGACCTAATATCTGAAATGTTATAAGGGTTCTCTGAATAATATCATTATCTTAAATAAGATGATTTAATTTTCTTCTGGCAGACAGTTAACATAGGCACAGATCACCTTGATCTAGTCAAGGTTGGTGTAATTTGATCTGCTCTTATTATTATGTTATAGTCCTTTTAGAGATCTCTATCAAAAACCGAGGTGATCCATCTACCTTTTCTACTTGAAGGGTCTTGAACTCCAACTTTTATATCCCTACCTAGCACCATGGATTACCAAAATATCTGCTCAGCTATTTAGCCTGTTAGTAGCTTTTTTTTGCTTTGATTCTTGTTTTCTTATCTTGCAGATGCACAGCGTAGGAGTTAAAAACACATCAAAACAAAAATTGCCTGCAGAAAATCAGCCACACTTTTATTTGGTTCATCTTTTATCCAGGAACTTGGCCCCTCAGTCAAGTTCTGTAGCTTTTGTCTTTCCATGTCAGTGAGGCTACTACAAGCACTAGGCCCCCATTTTCTTCATGATTTCCCTGCCCCATGATTTGATTTGAAATGCCCTATGGGGGAAAAAACAGTGGCAAATATGGGACCCTCTCAAGCACGCCCCTGCTCTCTGGGATCTTGGCCCCTCAAATTCTGGTTGCCCTGCTTGCCCTCTTATCTGTACAGACTACTGTCTTATGATATTTTGCCTGACTTTTATAATTGTTCTCAATTATTCTATGATAGTCAGAAGTGGAAATGCATATTCTGCCTGGAAGTACTGATTTAGAATTTTAGGATTTTGTTTAGAGAAAATGCCAAATTATTTCTATACAAAACCTGGCCCTGATGTCTGGTTTCAACTTTCCCTGAATGGCAACATAAACAAATTCTAGTATTATTCTTTATCTAAAGCTCCAAATAGACTCTTTCTTTTATCTTTTTATCTTTGAAGCTTTGAGAAAGGTTTTTGTACTAACTGTATCTGAGAAATATATACTTAATCCTTTGAATCACAACCCTATAGTTCCTTTAAAGGTGCTTATGATTCCATCCTTCTATATATAAATAATATATATTAATAAGTGTATTACTTATTAATATAAGTGTATTATATTATAATAAGTGTCTTATTAAATAGTAATATAAATAAATAAGTGTATTGCTGCCACTCTTCCCTTCATCCTTACTCCTTTTCTAGCTTGAGACAACTGAAAAACAATTAGCCCCATATTTGGCACAAAATTGACACAAAATAAATGTTGATGAATGGCTGAATAAATGAATAAGCATATGAAATTTCTTCATTCTATAAAAATTGGTTGAGAAAGATTTTTGATTCTTCACTTTTATTGCTATTCCACCCCTTATTTTAATGAAAACTTAACTAAAGTTTATAATAACTTGAGGCTACTTCTAAGGGTCAAAATTTTGTGAGATACAAGGGACTGAATTTTACAGATTTTAATTCATACAAAGGTATGTCAATAAGTTCATCCATTTGTTCTGAATCATTTATTTGCTTGTCATGTAGGTGGTCACCCAGAAATGACTTGACAAAGATCTTGGCTGCATATACTTGACTAATCTTGACTGGTATAAACAGTTCTTGCCATGTGATTGCTATTTAGAGATACAGCTGGTGAGACATAGCTAGACTGATTGTTCATTGCCTTGTCTCATTTTTAAAAGGGTTTCTCTTAGAGTAAACTTAGAAGTGGGAAGTCACTGTGTTATGTACTGAATTTCTGTCAGGGCTTGCTCTGTCTGATTTCTCAGTCTTTGAACATATTTTTTTCTGATGCTTTCAATGTCTTCCTTTTTTCTTGTCTAGTGAACTATATGCTTCAGTGCACAAAATGTTCCCCTTTGTAAAGTTTTATCTAATATCTCAACAACATCGCATGCTTTCTCTTCTGGCTTCTCTTTGTTTTCTGATATTCTTCTATAGTGCTTGTCATGGCAGTGAATTATTTGTGTCTCTCTTCCTTACCAGAATCTCACAAGGGCACAAGCATGACCTCACTCTTCTCACTGTCTTCAGTGCCCAATATAGCAACTAACAGTTGTTAGATCCTCAGTACATTTTTTCAAATATAAAATTCAGACATCAAAATTCACCCATTTAAAGTGTACAATTCAGTGGTTTTAGTTTATTAATAAAGTTGTGCAACCATTACCACTACATAATCCCCTGGTAGTTTCATTGCCCAAACAGAAACCCCATACCTATTGTCAGACTCTCCTCATTTTCCACCCTCCTTAGTCCCTGGAAACTACTAATCTGTTTTCCATATTTATGGGCTTACCTATTCTGGAAATTTCAAATAAACAAAACCACACAATATGTGGCTTTTTGTGTCTGACTTTTTTTACTTAGCATAAAAATTTCAAGGCTCTTCCATGTTGTAGCATAAATGAGTATTCTATTGCTTTTCATGGGTGAATAATATTCCATTCTACAGATATACCATATTTTGTTTATTCAAACAGATGCTGATGAGCACTTTGACTGTTTCCACTTTTTGGCTATCAGTAATAATACTGCTATGAACATTTGTATACAAGTTTTTTGCGTGAATATATGTTCTCAGTTCCCTTGGATTATATGTGTAGAAGTGGAATTTCTTGTAACTCTATATTTAACTTTTTGTGAAACTGGCAACCTGTTTTTCAAGGTTTCTGCATCATTTTACACTCCTACCTGCAGTCTATGAGGGTTCTAGTTTCTCAGAATCCTTGCCATCACTTGTTCTTGTCTGTTTTATTGATGATAGCCATCTATGTGAATATGAGTGGAATCTCATATGGTTTTGATTTGCATTTCTCTAATGATTAATGATATTGCTCACCTTTTCATATGATTATTAGTTGCCTATTTTTAAATTGGTTAATTTTTCTTTTTATTATTGAGTGTAAAAATTCTTGATATATTGTGGATACTAGACTCTTATCAGATATGTTATTTTTTCAATATGTTCTCCATTATGTGGGTTGTCTCTTCACTTTCTTGATGGTTTGATGCACATAAGTTTTTAATTTTGATGAAATTGAATTTATCTATTTTTTCTTTTGTTTTCTTGTGTTCTGATGTCATATTTGAGAAATCCTTGCCTAATCCAAGGTCATGAAGATTTACACCTATATTTTCTTCCAAGAATTGTATAATTTTAGCTTTTACACTTTGGTCTTTGATTCATTTTGAGTTAATTTCTGTATATGATGTGTGATAAGAGTATAACTTCATATTTTATATGTGGCTATGAAGATGTCTCTGCACTATTTATTGAAGACTATTCTCTCCCCTAATGAATTGTCTTGACATCCCTTTCCAACCAATTAATCATAAATATATGGATTCATTTTTGGACTTTCAATTTCATTATATTGATTTATGTGGCTATTCTAATGACAGTTCCACACAATCTTGTTTACTACAGTTTTGCAGAAAGTTTTGAAATTTCATTTCCTGCTTTTACAGAACCTCAAGTTTAGCCAGATGTGAGTGCATTGGACCTTTACAGGTCTTTCTTGACCATGTGCATAGCCCTGGTCATGCTGACTGTCCTACATATGCACATGGCTTTCTACAGTTCCAGGAATGTGTCAGAGCTTTTCAAAGCCCTCTATGGATATCTCATTCTCCAGATTTTCCTTTCAAGCTGTGGTTAGCCTGTTATTTGTCCCACACGCTATACACCACCTCAGTCAGCCATGCTTGCCTGTAATTGTTTTTGACTAATGTCCTCAAAAATATTGTTTTCATTGGATAAGCTCTGTGTTGGATCTGTGCCAGATCAGGCACCCTTGAAGTAGGGCTTCCATGGAACCACCAGACAGGACAAATAATGACGCTTATCTGGGAAGGTGGTTTTATAGAAACTCCAGTCCCGTTCTGTTTCCTCCAGTGGCTGCTGGACTTCTGGCTTTCACCATACTTATAGGCTGTCGGTTTTTAAGGCCACCACAGAGCTGGAGTATTGGGGGCTGGGAATAGTATAAGTTAAATCACAAGGCTCATTTTTCTTATTGGGATTTGTCCATTTTTCTTGAATAAATTATCCTCAGGTTGCTGTAAGATTTTGATTTATTTTTTGGAATTCTAAAAATGTTGATTCTGACAATATTTCTTTTTTGCTGCTGTTCTCATTGCTTTTAGGAAAGAGAGGATTTTTGGAGGTGCTACTTCTCCATGTTTCCTTTCATCCTCAGTACATGTTTTTGAAGGAGCAAATTAGTAAATGAATTAATTGGAAATATGTATGCTCACTGAAGTGCGCTCGTACTCCCCAGTTAAGTCAGGATATTCATTTTTTGAGTTGATTTATCTGCTACAACCTGCAAACTCTGAGTTAACAGTCCTAGAATGGACTGTTATAGCAGGAAGTGAAATGAGATGAAAATTGTTCTCGGTATTGAGGTGCTGCATATTGGCTGTCTAGATTTTTTGCCCAAGTATGGATGGCACCACCTATTGCATTTCTTGTAGTGTAATTACTTCCTGTCTTCTTACCAGCTTTCAATTACGGTCTTTGGTCTTGTGTTTGGAATCATATACTTTGGTTCTTATTTTTTTGCTTAATTTTAGCAACTGTCTTGCCTTGAATTTAGAGGCTCTGAACCCCTTTGTTTGTTAATTATTTCACTTTTTGTACTCACTGAGTTTTTCTGATGCAAATATCTTAATCAATTTCAAGGTTGAAATCACCTTGTTAAAGTCTTTCTGATCCTTCTTGACCAGCCACCTTTGGGTACATTTATCTCTTCTTTGGCTTGACCACTACCCTGTATTTTTGCCCTGGATATGAAGCTGAGCTTCACACCTTATTCTTAGTGATCCGTTCACCAGTGCACTCTGCAATGATACCCCCTTAGCAAGATATAAAATCTCTAAATTTTATATCTTTAATTAGATGTGATTTTATATCTTAAATAGATCAAATTAAGTCCTTCCAGTTAATCCATAAAAGATTATGTGACTAACCCTTTGGAGATATGCTATCTCTTCCTAGCCACACTGGATGAGTACATTTTAAGATGATGTTTATAAGCAAGTATTTGTATATCAGACTATATTTGCCCACTAAAATGTATTCTAATTCTGGAGATAGGTTCCCATAGAGAAAGAAAAGATATGCATATATTTAAAAATCATAAAAGAATTCCACTTGAAGATCCTTGAAAATACTTTCTGTCCTTGCTTTTTTGTGTGTGTTAACTAAGACTGTGTACTTTCTTCTTCTTTTTTCTCCAACCTTCTCTTAGCTTCACTGTCCAACCAAAAAAAGTATTCAATTTAGTTAAATAAAACTGTTTATTTGGAAGTTTTTCTTTTAATTGAATAATTACTTTGCTTTTCAATAGCTATTAAAGCATGAAAAAACATAGTCTATGGCATTTAATTCACCTATGCAATCAAATGCCTAATGGAAAACTGTCTGCATCATCTTCATGGTCACATTAAGAATTCACATAGATTATCTACTTGTTTCTTTATCACATATTTAATTCTTACCTTACATTCCCTTCATTTTTTTCTTTATGGGATTTGATATTGAAAAAGCTAGATAGGCAATATTATTTTCAGTTTTTAACTCCATTATGAATTTTAGGTGAAAGGGTGGACAGCTATACAGAAATGCCTTATTAAATTGGACTCAAACATTCATTACTGAATGTCTAATAGTTAAAAACACTGCTACCTTTTTTCTGAGGAATCTATTCTTGCTTTTGTTTTAAAAGTCATTACCTGAATTCACTTCAATTTAGTACAGATTATTAATTGTTCTGGAAATTGTTTATAGATACTGCAAAAATGGCTTTAAAAGAGATACTGTGACCCCAGTTCTGTTTCTCTAAGGATTTATTTTGATTTCAGCCAAAAAGATAAGACTACAAGACCTAGGCAAAATCTAATAAGAAATTATTGCCTTTATATATTACATTTGTATAAAGTCCAAACTAGGCTAAATAAATGCAGTGTACAGGAGATTGCCCTGTAGTGAAGATTCCCCATGCTGTTCATAAATGAGTGATTCCCTCTTTTTTAAAATCCTTTGTAATCAGCCTCAGTAACTTTAGGAGATAAATAACCCATGCTTTCCAGATGTCGATACTGGGGCATAGAGAAATTGGGACCAGTCTCATTCTTTACAAGATAAATTCAGCAGGAAAAATGGAAAAGATGAGACAAACATCCTGCCTATGTGTCTTCCCTGAAGTTCTCACACAAATTCAACTTAAGATTTGCTACAGTTCATACAATTGGTAGGAATTCAAGTTTTAGTTTTCCTCCAAACATATAAACTTGTTGCCATGGGTGGTAGGCAGAAAAGTGACTTTTGGAATATTACTGCATTTTATCCATTGTGGTTCTTATTTGTTGAGTATTGTTGGCCAAATTAAATAAATGTTAAGTCTCTCTCAGCTCTCTAGTGGTTAAAAAAAGGATTTAAAAGCCCAAGGTGCTACCAAAGGTATTGAAACCTGTTTAGTTTGGACGATTCTAATTGCAATAAGAACATGAAAACTCTTCCAGCAAAGTCATTCTCTAAGGCTCTCAAAATGAATTGGAACACGATGTACAGATATCAGAATTTATATCTCTTGCTTTTTATATATGTTTTATAAAGGCAGACCTATATACTGGGTAGTACCTCCTTGACATCTGAGTTTTGTATTTGCATTTTTCCAGGATATGAAGAAAATATGCCAGCAATTGGCCTTCAGTTTTTGTGAAGATGTCCACACCAGCAATAATATCTACCATATTTGAGACATGTCATCTAAAGAACATAAACAAATCATAATAGCTTCTTCCTTGGATCAGATAGTTTATAAAAAAAAAAATTATGAGTTTGTAATGTAATGTGACCAGTACTCCCAGAAGTTTTCAAATAATGCCAGCAAGAGTCTATAGAATTTAATTGTGTAAACAACATAAGATAGTCATTAGGGGAAATGTACTTATACAGATTATTAAATCTGTATACCTCTGTCTTTTTTTATTGGAAATGAACTCAACAAGGAGAAGTAAATATTGTTATATGTTGGCTATGTATTTTAAGACAGCGTTGGTGTTTCACCTTTGACCTTCACCTAGAGCCACAGGTTGATAAAAAGCAAGATTATTTGATCACGATCTTATGGCTTTAATTAGAATCCTATCAAATATGTGATATAAATCTCTTTTCAGCCATGCTTGCAACATATAGAAGTACAGAGTAAGGCATGATGTCCATTTGATTGTCTTGGCTTACGCAGCTCATACAACTCACTTTGATATTTATAGAAACTAAAAATGGCAATCATTCTTTCTACATTTTAATGGCTTATTGAGACATTAAATGGTTCACACCCTAGTCGTAAAATAGAGGCTTCTTCTAATATAGAAACTACTCTTCAGACCAAGTACTAAATATCTGGTATATGTCTAACTTGCCTATAATCTCAGGTATCCAACTAATCATGTATCTCCCCCAAAGCTGTTTTCATGTCATTAAGAGTTTGTTATTGCTATAGAAGACAACCTGTTTTACACAGGGCCAAATTTGTTGCTTCAATTTTTTATGATAGCACTGATTATCACAAGACTGTGGTACCCTACTTGTACTGAGCCCTGCTGAATGTAGAACCCAGCCATTTTATAATTCTGTCTCATACAAATACAAACCCAGGCCTGGACTTGCTTTCCCTCTGTGAATGAAAAGTGTATGGGGAGCTGGAGACAAACTTGTTTCACTTTCTCCATTGGAGAGTCAGGATTAAATTTTACTGTGAGTCACAAGCAGGAACAGGCTCCACTTAGGGGATGAGTGACAACTCTGTGCTGGCTGGCCTGGGACCATTAGATTGTCCAGTTACCAAAGCCTTCATCTGCTGAGTGCTGGATGTGCAAGGATCCTACTGCTGCTCCTCTCCTGGCCCTCCTACATATATCTACAGGGCTCTATGAAACATCCACCTAACCCATTATCATTCATAAATAGTCACAGTTTGAATCCATTCAAATTTGCAAATGATTCCAGAGTCATTTGGACAAGGAACTCATTAAATGAAAATCATCTATGCTGGTTCATATTGCACCAATTATAGTCTGATACAAGCTACATGCTAATATGGTTTCAGGTTTGAATCACTTCAGACAATGATTCAACTCATTTACAATATAAAATATCATCAAAGTATTTGGGGAATAACAAGAGGTATCCTTTACCAATCTTCTCGTTGATCCTACTCCCATGCCTGTCTCTCACAGGCTTTCAACACATGGCTATGTTATCTCAAGGACACTCTGAAGCTGGTTTTTTTGGCTGATCTGACCTATCCCCTTGAATATCAGCTCCACCCAACCACTGACAAGGCACAAGGAACCCCCATTAGTTACTGGCTTTCACAAGCATCTCTTACTGGAAGGCACCAGATTTCAACTGGTCTTTCCTTGGATCTTGTTTGTGCATTTTCAGAGGCTGAAAGAATTCCAAGGCTTAAAGGACTCGAGACGTGAAGAAAAGTCATGGTCTCAGCCAGTGGAAACTAAGCCACTCCAAAAAGCTCTGCTCTTCCCTGAGGTATATGCTTGGGAGAGGAATTGTCTCATTTATCCCACATTTGGAAGGCCTTTTTCATTTTAATCTGCTTTTTCTGCTGTATTCCATTCTTGACTTAGAAGACCAATAAGGCAGGCCAAGTTAGCCCTTCAAGTGAAAATTGTTTGTAAGGATAAGCCCTTCTGATCACCGACCCTGTGATAAAATTGTGAGGAAGATGAAAGGCGCTTAAGGGCAGTGGTCCTCAAACTTGTTTGGCACATTGGCTCACTGAACTGTAGGTAGTATCCTTGGAAGAGGTTCTAGCATCTGCCTTTTTATTGTTGGCAAGGGCAGCTTTCTTTAAGACCTATTCACACTGAAGAGAATGCTTACTCCCTATCTCTTTGCAGCACCGACTCTCACCTTCCAAACAGACAAGATGGGCTCCATTCACATCCAGAAAAGCCAGAACTAGCTCTCTACAGCAACACAAAAAGTGCAGAGACAGCTGTGCTACTGCTTCTAGTTTGTTCCAGACAGCACTGGGAGAGAACTCTGTCTGCTAAGGCTGCTTCATGGTTCCCTGGCCAGTGGCTGTGGCATACCGAGCTGGGATGATGCCACTGCTGGGATGGTATCCCAAAGGACAGACTTATCTTTCTTGCTTTGCTAGCTGTCCCTGACTGCACTCCAACTTCATAGTTTAGGATCTCACTGGTTTGTGCAAGTTTCAAGTCTCAGTTATGCCAGCACAAAAAGGTTATGCACCTAGGCTTTCTTTTCTTTTCTTTTTTTTCTTGGTCACTATGTAAGGAGCTGGTGGGGAGGGGGGGAACCCAATAATTTATTCAAATGAAAGGAAAATGATGTGTTCCTTGAAATCCTGAAAACAGAGTGTATTTCTATTATTGGCATGCTGAATCCTTCCTTGCTTTTTGTAACATAATAGAAACAAAACAAAACAAAACAAACAAAAAAGCAAAACAAAACACCAGCTGCATAGTCTTAGAAAGTGAAAGGCAAAGCAGAGACCCTGGTTGAGGTATCTCTGATCTTAGGTGCTTCCAGAGATACTTGTCTTTTAAATCAGGAATAAGAAGAAGTCCAGTCCTGTTCTCTCTTGACTTGCCCTTTCAGCTAAGTCTTCCAAGGTACTTAGTGCTAGTTGAGATACTGTTCTCCCAGGAACTGGAGAGAGTCCAGGGCTGAGCTCACCATGACTATAGGAAGTTCAACTCATGCTAATGACTTGTGGTGCTTGTCAATCTGGATTAGATGCAAGTCAGATTCAAGAAGCCAAGGATTCAATATTCCTTCCACTGTCCTCTGGAGTCATCTTCTTTCTGCTTTGCAGTTTCACTTGATGGTTTCCAGACAGAGATAGCACATAGAACCTGAAGTCTTCAGCTAGACTTTAAGGTGAGACCGAGTTGGAGAATGTTGACTTAAATCTGGTATTCTCATCCCATACAATACCCTGCACATTGTCCCTTCATATCTCTCAATCTCTATTTGCATTCATTTTGCTTTCAGTTTATGGTGATTTCTTCTAAGAAAAGTCATCTTCAGGCTTCAAAGCTCCTAGGACTGACCACAGCTTGTTGCTTTATGTCTAAGGCTCCTGAACCTGGCTGGGCATCAGAAATGTTTTATAATTCTTAGGTCTCACTTTGTACTAGTATAGCAGAATCTTTGTGGTGGACCAGGTATCAGGGTTGCTTTCAGTGTCCTAGGAGATTATGACATGATACTCCTAGTACAATCCCACTAGACTAGTAATGACACAATTCATCTTTTTCTTGTTTGTGACTGAGAATTGGGTCTCCTGGCTTCTAATCCTTGATTGGCTTCTAAATTTGCTGCATGACCTTGCCCTAAGTCACTGGATTCTCATGGGCTTCAAGTTTTTATCTGTAAGGAGGTGGAAGTGGGTGGGTGTTGGGCAGAAACCACATCACTGTTTATCAAATCCAATTCCCCAATACGTTTGCTTTTGGAAATTTTGTATAATTTGGATATAGTGGTCCAAATTTGTTTCACTTCATTGCATCCTCCTCCAGCCTCTATCATCCCACAGATCCTTTCTGAGGTTTCACACATTCTGAAGCTAGGTTGACAGAAGGAGATAGATGCCTTTTAGCATAATAATATATGGAAACCTTTCTTGCAGACATTAATTTTGACAGTGTGAAAGGTCTACTAGCCTTTTAAATAATCACCCTGATGCTAGAGAGTGAATGCTTCTTCAGAGCTTCTTATCTGTCTCCCCTCCTCTCGCAGTATCCAGAGCCCTCCCAGCTCAACCAGACAGAGTTAAATGATTGAATTTGGATAGGAAGTAAAGGGAGGGTTGGCAAAACATATAAACTGAAGGGCCTTGGGAGAGGGGATATGAAAGAAGAGTGCCCAAAGAAAGATTTCTTTGCTGATCACAAGGGGGATGGCTACATGGGGGAGTAAGGGGTTGGGGCGAGGGACACCAGAATTAAGCCCCTGTATCTATTATTGAAGAAGATCAGAGTAGGGATATCCAGAATAGAGTGAGAAAAGCCATTCCAGACTCTCCACTGCTCTCTGTTGTTTCATGTGTTAGAATGTCCCACTCAAATTCAAAGAGCTTTTTGTATAATCTTCTGGATACTATGTAAGTGTGGTAAGATCTTAAGGTTTTTTGATGATGGAGTGTACAGTCTATCTATAAGTGTTAGGGTACACATGTGATCACTCTTGGAGGGTCTGACTTAATAGATCTGGAGTGGTGCCCAGACATGCATATTTTTAAATATCTATAGGTGATTTGATACACAGCTAATGCTCAGATTTACTTCATTAAGTTAATTTTTATGTTTTATTTTAACTTGTCCAATTTCTTACTGCTCTCTCTCTCCCATTACTCAAGTTCTCCCCTGCCTTTGTGGGAAAAGGCACCCTCTACCCAAGTCTGAATCCTCCCTGCCTCAGGGCACATGGTTTGACAAGCAGAGCACAGGTTAGAATTAATTTCCTAATTGTCCCGTTGCTTGGGTGCTTTGTGGATGGCACAGCTTGCACCTTGTAACCAAAGAGGGAAAAAGAATATGGGCTTTGGAGACAGCAGGTCTGTGTTTCAGTCTCAACTCCACTTTCTAGCTGTCTCTACTTGGGTAAATTACTTAATTCATTTGAACCTCAATTTGATTGTATGTCAAAGAGGGATAAAGATGCTTACTCAAATGACCAAACTCAATGGCACTAATCAATCTACCAAAACAATTATCGGGCCTCATTTGACCTATGTGCAGCATTTGCCATGTTTGATCATTTCCGTCTTCTTGAGCTACTGCCTCTGGTTAGCTTCTGGGACATTATTTTAGATTTATTTTTCCTTGCCCCTGTGGCTATATTTTACCAGCCACTTTCGCTGAATTCTTTGTGCCTTCTCAATTTCTAATCATTGGAGCACCCAAGACTCAGTCAGTAGACCTTCTGTCACGTGTTTACAACGATTTCCTAGGGAACCTCATCCAATTCTATAACTTGATTTATTTGTTTGTTTCAGGTGAAGTAAATTTTATTGATACAGTTTTGAAATGAACAAAAACAATTTAATATATAAAGTAATAATGACTAGACTGGGAATGGTGGCTCAGGCTTGTAATCCCAGCTCTTTGGGAGGCTGAGGCAGGAGGATTGCTTGAAGACAGGAGTTTGAGACCAGCCTGGCCAAGACAGTGAGACCCCTTTCTAATTAAATAAAAACATACATGTTATCAGAGGGACTGGTATTTCTGGAGCCTCATAAAGTTTTCAGGATAAAAGACTTTAAGGTAAAACTAAAATAATAATAACCTATCCAGTTCTATAACTTTAAATACCATTTTTATGCTGATGACCTTCAAATATGTATCTCTAGCCCTAAACTTTCCCTGAATTCTAACTCACATCAAATTACCTACTCAATAACTCTACTTGCATATATAATAGGCATTTCAAACTTACTATATCCAAAGCAATCTCCTCATTTTCCTCCCAAAATTTGTCCTTTCCACAATCCTCCCTACCTAAATGAGTAACATCTCCATTTGTCTCATTTCTCATTACTAAACCCTCATTATCTTATGACTAAACCCTCATTACCTCACTCCGTACTTCCAATCGATTAGGAAATCTATTGGCTCTACCTTAAACTATATCCAAATGTGGCCTCCACTGTTATTCTGTTCCAATCCTCTGTCTCTCTGAGCTATTGCAATAAAGGAGTAACTGGTCACCTCAATACATCTTGCTCCATCATAGTCTGTATTCCACATGCTATCCAAAGAGGTCACTTCTCTGATCAAAATCTTCGCATGCATTTGCCTCTCACAGAGAATTAAATCACAAGGTCTTTCCAAAGCCTTCCCATGAGGGTTTATATGACATGCTTCTCCTTTACTCTCCCTCTAATTTTCATAAATCATTCAGCATCTTGATCACTCATTTACAGACACAGTGGTCTCCATGTTGAGCCTCAAACATTCACACGAACTTCTGCCTCAGAGCCTTTGTACTGCCTAGCCCTCTTCCAAGAATTCTCTCCTTCCACATATCTACAGTTCACCAGGTTACTCTGTTTACTTTTTTTGTTCAAAAAACTACCTTATCACAAAGTGCCTCCTTGTTCCTTTATCTAAAATAGAACCTGCCCAACTTCCATAACTCTTTATTTTCTTACCCACTTTTATTTTTCTTCATAAAATACATTACCACTTGACATAATTATATACCTATTTGTTATATTTTGTTTGTTGTCTGTCTCCTCTCACTTGAAATTAAGCATGTAAGAGTAGCTGTATCCTTAACATATAGAACAGTGGCTGACAGGTAGTATAGGGCTAATATTTATTAAATAAATAGACACAAGAATAGATATGAGTGATACAATAAATGAAATAATGCATGTGAAGGGTTTGGTACATGGCTGACACTTATTAGATATTTAGTAACTGGTCATTTCCTGTCCACTTCTAGCTTTCCTCTCTCCTTTCTCAAGGAGTCTGTTGAACTCCTACTACAAGCAACTCAGTCTGCTGGATGATGGCGATACAAAGTGTCTCAGCTACAAGGAGCTCATATGCTAGTAGGTGAAATAGAGATATAAAGAACTAACCACCAAACAATGTGGTTAAGAGCTCCAAAAGAGACAGCATACTATGAGAACACAGACATGATGACAGAGGAGTCAACTCTGTCCTTATAAGTTCAATTGTTTTAAATTTTAGCTCCCACAAATAAGTGAGAACATGTGAAGTTTATCATTCTATGCCTGGCTTGTTTCACGTAAAGTAATGACCTCCAGTTCCATTCATGTTGTTGCAAATGACTGGATCTCATTCTTTTTTATGGCTAAATAGTACTCCATTTCATGTATATACCACATTTTCTTTATCCATTCATTTGTTGATGACGTAGGTTGCTTTCAAATCTTAGCTATTGTAAACAATGCTGCAGCAAACATGGGAGTGCAGATATCTCTTAGATATATTGATTTTATTTCTTTTGGGTATATGTCCAGCAGTGAGATTGCTGGATCATATGGTAGCCCATTTTTAGTTTTTTTGAAGAATCTCCAAACTGTTCTCCATAGTGGTTGTACTAATGAACATCTCCACCAACAGTATATGAGGGTTCCCCTTTCTCCATCTCCTTGCCAACATTTCTTATCGCCTGTACTGGGGTGAGATGATACGTCATTGTAGCTTTGATTTGCATTTATCTGATGATCAATGATGTTGGACACCTATTCAGATGCCTGTTTGCCATTTGTATATCTTCTTTTGAGAAATGTCTATTCAGATCTTTTGCCCATTTAAAAATTGGATTAGACCAAACTTCACACATTCTCACTTATTACAGGCATGGAGGCTCAACAACATGAATGGAACTGGAGGTCATTCTTTAAGTGAAACAAGCCAGGCATAGAACGACAAACTTCAGATGTTCTCACTTATTACAGGCATGGTGGCTCACGCCTGTAATCTCAGCACTTTGGGAGGCTGAGACAGGTGGATCACTGGAGGTCAGGAGTTCAAAACCAGTCTGGCCAGAATGGTGAAACCCCGTCTCTACTAAAAATACAAAAATTAGCTGGGTGTGATGGCAGGTGCCTGTAATCCCAGCTACTTGGGAGGCTGAGGCAGAATAACTGCTTGAACCTGGGAGGTGGAGGTTGCAGTGAGCGGAGATCATGTCACTGCACTCCAGTCTGAATGACAAGAGCAAGACTCTGTCTCAAAAAAAAAAAAAAAAAAAAAAAAAAAAGGATTATTAGATTTTTTTTATACAGTTGTTTGAGCTTTTTATACATTCTAGTTATCAATCCTTTGTGAGATGGGTAGTTTGCAAATATTTTCTACCATTCTGTGGGTTGTTGCCTCACTTTCTTGACAGTTTCCTCTGCTGGTAAAAAGCTTTTTAACTTTATGTGATCCCATTTGTCCATATTTGCTTTGGTTGCCCGTGCTTGTGAGGTATTACTCAAGACATCTTTGCCCAATACAATATCCTGGAAAGTTTCCCCAATATTTTCTTGTAGTAGTTTCATGATTTGAGGTCTTAGATTTAAATCTTTAATCCATTTTCATTTGATTTTTGTATGTGGTGAGAGATAGAAGTCTAGTCTCATTCTTCTGCATATGGATATCCAGTTTTCTCTGTACCATTTGTTGTAGACTGTCCTTTCTTCAATGTATGTTCTTGTCACCTTTGTCAAAAATTAGTTCACTGTAGATGTCCATACTTATTTCTGCGTTCTCTATTCTGTTCAAATGGCTAGGTGTCTGTTTTTATGCCAGTACCATACTGTTTTGGTTACTATGGATCTGTAGTATAATCTGAAGTCAGGTAATGTGATTCCTCCAGTTTTTTGTTTTTGTTTAGGATAGCCTTGGTTATTCTGGGTCTTTTGTGGTTTCATATAAATTTTAGGATTTTTTTTTCTATGTCTGTAAAAAAAGTTATTGGTATTTTGATATGGATTTCATTAAATCTGTAGATTGCTTTGGGTAGAGTGGACATTTTAACAATATTGATTCTTCCAATCCATGACCATGGAATACCGTTACATATGTTGTGCCCTCTTCAATTTCTTCAATCAGTGTTTTATAGTTTTCATTGTAGGGATCTTTCGCTTCTTGAGTTATATTTATTTAATTTTATTTGTAGCTATGGTAAAGGAGATTTCTTTCTTGATTTCTTTTTCAGATTGTTTCCTGTTGGCTTATAAGAAATGCTACTGATTTTAGTATGTGATTTTGTGTCCTGCAACTTTACTGAATTTGTTTATCAGTTCTGATAGTTTTTTTGTGGCATCTTTAGGTTTTCCCAAATATAAGATCATGTCATCTGCAATAAGGATAATTTGACTTACTTCTTTCCAATTTAGATGCTGTTTATTTCTTTCTCTTGCCTAATTGCTCTAGCTATGACTTCCAGTACTATGTTGAGTAACATTTATAAAATTGGGCATCCTTGTCATAGTCCAAATCTTAGAGGAAAGGCATTTGGTTTTTCCCTATTCAGTATGATACTAGCTATGGGTCTATCATATACAGCTTTTATTATATTGAGATATATTCCTTCTATACCCAGACTTAAAATTTTTTTTGTCATGAAGGGATGTTAAATTCTATCAAATTATTTTTCAGCGTCAATT
This sequence comes from Chlorocebus sabaeus, assembly GCF_047675955.1. Classification (NCBI taxonomy): domain Eukaryota; kingdom Metazoa; phylum Chordata; class Mammalia; order Primates; family Cercopithecidae; genus Chlorocebus; species Chlorocebus sabaeus. The sequence continues at coordinate 25,421,708 of NC_132929.1, read as the reverse complement.
GAAATAGTTATATGGTTTCTGTCCTTCATTCTGTTGATACGATGTATTGCAGTGATTCATTTACATATGTTGAACAATGCTTGCATCCTTGGGATAAATCCCCCTTGGTCATGATGAATGATCTTTTCTGTGTTGTTGAATTTGGTTTGCTGGCATTTTGTTGAGGATTTTTACGTCAGTGTTCATCAGGGATATTGACCTGCAGTTTTCTTTTTTTGATGTGTCTTTGTCTGTTTTTGGCCTTATAGAATGAGTTTGGAAGTAGTCCCTCCTTCTCTATTTTTTGGAATAGCTTGAGTAGGATTGATAGTAGTTCTTCTTTCAGTGTTTGGTAGAATTCAGCTGTGAAGTCATCGAGTTCCAGGCTTGTCTTTGCTAGAAGACTATTTATTACAGCTTCATTATTGTTACTTGTTATTGGACTGTTCAGGATTTGGATTTCTTCATGGTTCACTGTTGGTAGGTTGTATATGTCTAGGAATTTATCCATTTCTTCTGGATTCTCCAATTCATTGGCATATAATTGCTCACAGAAGCGTAATGATCCTTTGAATTCCTGTGGTATCAGTTATAAAGTCTTCTTTTTCATCTCTGATTTTATTTAATCGTGCCTTCTCTCTTTGTTTTCTTAGTCAATTTTGTTTACACTTTCAGAAAACTCACTTTTTGTTTCATGAATCTTTTGTATTGTCTTCATTTCAATTTCATTCATTTCTGCTATCATTTTTATTATTTATTTTATTCTACTAATTTGGGGTTTGGTTTGCTCTTGCTTTTTTAGTTCCTTAAAAAGCACCATTAGATTGTTTATTTGAATTTTTTTTCTTCCTTTTGATGAATATGGCTATAAACTTTCCTCTTAGTATTGCTTTTCCTGTATCCCATAGGTTTTGGTATGTTGTGTTTCTATTATCATTTGTTTCAAGAAATTTTTCAGTTTCCTTTTAAATTTCTTCATTGACCCACTGGTCACTTAGGAGCACATTGTATAATTTCCAGATGCCTGTATAGTTTTCAAAATTCCCCTTGTTAATAATTTTAGTTTTATTCTATTGTGGTCAGAGAAAATGCTTGATATTTCGATTTTTTGAATGTTTTAAGACTTGTTTTATGACCTAACATATGTTCTATGCTTAAGAATGATCCCTGTGCTGAGGAAAAGAATGTATACTCTGTAGCTTTGGATGAAATGCTCTGTAAATGTCTATTAGGACCATTTGTTCCACAGTGCAGATTAATTCTGATAACATTCAATGTTATTATTGATAAGTAAGGACTAACTCCTGCCATTTTTTAATTTGTTTTCTGGTTATTATATGGTCTTCTCTTCATTTCTTTCCTTCCTTCCTATTTTTTAGTGAAGGTGATTTTCTCTGCTCGTATGATTTAATTTCTTGGTATTTTTTATTTATTTATTTTTGTGTGTGTGTGTGTATCTGTTGTATGATTTTTGGTTTGAGTTTACCATGACACAAGCCCCTCTGTGGCCACCACCACTGGGACTGAGTTAGGTTAGACCTAAAGCCAAGATAGCACTGGGGCTCATTCAAGGCCCACTGTAACTACAACTTGACTACTGCCTATGTTGGCTCAAGGCTCTAGTGCTCTACAATCAGCAGGTGGTGAAGCCAGCTAGGCTTATGACCTTCTTTTTATGGCAGCAAGCTTCCCCAGGCTCTGAGTGGATCCATTGATGCCATCTGGGAGCCAGTGACTGGAGTCATAAACCATAGAAAACTACCTGGTATTCTATTAAAGTTCAGCTGGGCTGGCACTTAAACCATGAGATACAGCCTTTTCCACTCTTCCCTCCCCTTTCCACAGGCAGAGGAGCCTCATCCTTTGGCCACCACCACAGGCCCATAGGGATCATTGCCAGGCTACAGCCAATTTTCACTTATGGCCCAAGTGCAGCTTGTGGTGAAGTCTGCCAGGCCTGGGAATCACCCTTCTGGACAGTGGACTCTCTGGCCCAGGACAGATCCAGAAATGCCAACTGAGTCAACACTTGGAATCAGTAACTCTAAGAGCCTGCTTGGTACTCTACTTCTCTGTGGCTGAGCTGGAACCTAAGGTGCAAGTCAAAGTGCCCTTTTACTTTTCTCTTTTCCTTTCTCAGGCAAAAACAGCTTCTCACTGTAGCCACCACAGCTGGGAAGGTGCTGGGTCTCACCTGAAGCCAGCATGTCTCAGTCTCACCCAAGGCCTACAGTGTAGTACCTGAGTATCACTGCTAGATATTCAAGGACCACGGCCCCTTTAGTCAGCAGGTGTTGGGTACTTCCTGGACTGGGTCTATCCCTGAAAGGCAGTGGGTTCTATTCTAGCCCTGTTTATGTCTAGAAATGTCATCCAGAAGCTAGAGCCTGCAATGGGGGTCTCATGACTCTGACTTACGCTTCTGTGGCTGAGCTGGTATGCAAGATGCAAGACAAAGTCCTGTTTACTCTTCCCCCTCCTCTCCTCAAGCAGAAGGAAGAGATATCTTTTAGAGCTACAAGCTACACTGCCTGGGGATGGGGGAGAAGTGGCACAAGAACACCCTTAGCTGTCCCAGCTGGTGTCTCAGTAGGTCACATATCCCCCACATCCACTGGCTCTGAGCCCAGCTCAGCATTAGGACACACCTAGGAGTTGTAATTCTTGTGGCCTAGACTGCCTTGCAAGGTATTTAGTGCCCCAGAGCACTTTTCCCCACAGTGGTGATACTTGCTGGAACTCAAGTTCTGTCCAATGGGATGGACAATTCCCCTCTGACTAGGCCTGGACTAAATACTCTTTCCGTAGGTAGGTGTCCACTGAGTTCAGCCTGGATTTGCTTTCCACTATGACAGGGCATAACTGAGTTCAATGCAAAGTCTCCCAATTGCTGCACCCTCTGTCTCCCAAGAACACAGATTTTCTCTCTGTGCCAGATGGCCACGGCTGGGGCATGAGAGAAGGGTGGCATCAGCAATTCAAGACTGTCTTTCCTATTCTCTTCAATGGCTCTTTCAGTGATATGAAGACTGCTCTACTAATTTTTGGTTCGTATGAGGGTGCTTTTTTGTGTAGATAGGTAATTTGGTGTTCCAGGTGGGAGGGGAGTGTGAATGGTATAATCTTTTATTCAGCCATTTACTCCATCCCTCTCCTGCCTTCTGTATCTAAGGATGTTGCTTTTTGTATTTTTAAGAAATTCTATATTATTTTTGATACATAATAGTTGTATATATTTGTGGGTTACTGTGTGATGTTTCAAATCATGTATACATTGTGTAATGATAAACTCAGGGTATTTACCATATCCATCATCTCAAACATTTGACATTTTCTTTTGCCAAGTACATTGGAAACCCTCTTCTTCAGTTATTTTGAAATATATGATATTGTTAACTATAACCACCTTACTGTGCAACATAACACCATAACTTATTCCTCCTAACTAACTGTAATTTTCTATCCATTTACCAACTTCTCCATTGGCCCTTCCTCCTACCCTCCTCAGCTTCTGGTAACCACTATTGTACTCTATACTTCTGTGAGATCACCTTTTGTTTGGTTTTACAAATAGCTGAGATCATGCAGTATTTGCATTTCTGTGCTGGGCTTATGTCACTTAACATAATGTCCTTTAGGTGCATCCATGTTACTTCAAATAACAATATTTCATTCTGTTTTATGATTGAATAGTATTCCACTTTGTTTACATACCACATTTTCTTTTTTTAAAATAATTTAAACTTTTATTGTAGGTTCAGGGGGTATACATGCAGGTTTGTTACATGAGTATACTGCATGATGTGGAGGTTTGGGATACAAATAATCCCATCACCCAGGTAGGGAGCATGCTACCCAACAGTTAGTTTTTCAACCTTTGTCCCCTTTCCCCATTTCCATCTCTTGTAGTCCCCAGTGTCTATTGTTGCCATCTCTATGTGCATCAGTACCCAATCTTCAGCTCCCACTTACAAGTGAGAACATGCAACATTTGGTTGTCTGTTATTGAATTAATACATTTAGGATAATGACCTCCAGCTGCATCCATGTTGCTATAAAGGCAGTGATTTCATTTTTTATGGCTCCATGGCATATATTTACTACATTTTCTTTATTCAATCCACCAGTGATGGGCACCTAGGTTGATTCCATATCTTTACTATTGTGAATAGTGCTGTGATAAACATAGAAATGCATATATCTTTTTGGCAGGACAACTTATTTTATATTGGACATATACCCAGTAATGGGATTGCTAGGTCAAATGGTAGCTGTTTTAAGTTCTTTGAGACATCTCAAAACTGCTTTATACAGTGGCCAAGCTAATTTACATTCTCACCAACAGTGTATAAGCATTCTCTTTTCTTTGAAGCCTCACCATCATCTGTTGTTTTTTGACCTTTTTTTGTAATAGCCATTCTAACTGGTGTGAGATGGTATCTCATTGTGGTTTTGATTTGCATTTTTCTGATGATTACTGATGTTAAGCATTTTTTCATGTTATTGGCTGTTTGTATTCTTTTGAGAAGTGTCTGTTAAGGTCTTTTGTGCACTTTTTAATGGGGTTATTTGTATTTTACTTGTTCAATTGTTTGAGTTTCTTATGGATTCGGGATATTAGACCTTTGTCAGATGCACAGAGACTATTTTGTATCATTTTGTAGGTTGTCTGTTTACTCTTTTGATAGTTTTCTTTCCTGTACAGAAGCTCTTCAGTTTAATTAGATCCCACTTTTCAATTTTTGTTTTTGTTGTAATTGCTTTTATGAACTTAGTCATATATTCTTTCCCAAGGCTGATGCCAGAGTGGTGTTTCCTAGGTTTTCTTCCAGGATTCTTATAGTTTAAGGTCTTATATTTAAATCTTTAATCCATCTTGAGCTAATTTTGTATATGGTGGAAGATAAGAGTCCAGTTTCATTCTTCCGCAATGGCCAGCCAGCTATCTCAGCACCATCCTTTATCCATTGCTTATTTGTGTCAATTTTGTTAAAGATCACGTGGCTATAGGTATCTGGCTTTACCTCTGGGTTCTCTATTCTGTTTCATTGGTCTATATGTCTGTTTTTGTTCCAGGATCATACTGTTTGGGTTACTGTAACCTTACAGTGGTTTAAAGTCAGGTTATGTGACACCTCTAGCTTTGTTCATTTTCTTACTATTGCTTTGGCTATTCAGGCTCCCTTTTTGTTCCATATGAATTTTAGAATAGTTTTTTTCCACTTCTGTGATAAATGAAGTTGGTAATTTGATTGGAATAGCATTGAATCTGCAGATTGCTTTGGGAGGTTTGGCCATCTTAATGATATTAACTCTTCCAATCCATGAGCAGGAAATGTTCCTCCATTTGTTATGCCATCTCTGATTTCTATCAGCGGTGTTTGCAGTTTTCTTTGTAGAGATATTTCATCTCCCTGGTTAGGTTTGTTCTTAGGGTTTTTTTGTGTGTGTGTGGCTATTGCCAGTGAGGTTGCATTCTTGGTTTGGCACTCAGCTTGAAATTTATCGGTGTATAGAAATGCTACTGATTTTTGTATATGATTTTGTATCCTGAAAATTTGTTGATGTTGTTTATTAGAGCTATGAGCTCTGGGGTAGAGACTATGGGGTTTTCTAGGCATATAATCGTATTGTCTGCAAACAGAGATAGTTTGCCTTCCTCTCTCTCTATTTGCATGTTTTTTTTTTTTTTAAATTTCTGTCTCTTAACTAATTGCTCTGGCTAAAACTTCTACTACTATGTTGACTAAGAATGGTGACAGTGGGCATTCTTGTCTTATTCTGGTTCCCAATGGGAATGTTTCCAGCTTTTGCTTATGCACTATGATATTGGCTGTGTTTGTCACAGATCTCTCTTGTTAGTTTGAGGTATGTTCCTTTGATGCTTAATTTGGTGAAGGCTTTTAATATGAACGAATGTTGAATTTTATTGAATGCTTTTTCTGCATCTACTGAGATGATCATGTGGTTTTTATTTTTAGTTCTGTCCATGTGGTGACTCACATTTGTTGATCTGCATATGTTGAACCAACCTTACATCTCAGGGTTAAAGCCTGCTGATCACAGTGGATTAGCCCTTTGATGTGCTGCTTGATTTGGTTTGCTACTATTTTGTTGAGGATCTGTGTCGGTATTTATCAAAGATACTTGCCTGTAGTTTTCTTTGTTCATTGTGTTTTGCCAGGGTTTAGTATCAGGATGATGCTGGCCTCATGGAATGTGTTAGGGAGGAGTCCCTCCTTCTCCATTTGTTGGACTAGTTTCAGTAGGAATGGTACCAGCTATTCTTTATATATGTCTGGTAGAATCTGGCTGTGAATCTCTCTGGTCCTGGGCTTTTTCTGGTTAGTAGGGCTTTTTCTTACTGATTCAGTTTTGGAATTCATTATTAGTCATTCAGGAATTCGATTTCTTCCTGGTTCAATCTTGAGAGGTTGTATGTTTCCAAGAATGTATCTATTTCTTCTGGTTTTTCTAGTTTTTGCACACAGAGGTGTTCATAGCAGTCTCCGAGGGTTCTTTCTTTTCTTTTTTTTTTTATTTCAGTGAGGTCTATGGTAATGTCCCAAGTTGTCATTTCTACTTGTTTATTTGGATCTTCTCTTTTTTTTCTTTATTAGTCTAGCTAGTAGTCTATCAATCTTATTATATTCTTTCAAAGAACCAACCTGTATATTTGCTGATCTTTTGTATGGTTTTTCACGTCTCAATTTCCTCCAGTTTAGCTCTGATTTTGGTTATTTCTTCGCTTCTGCTAGCTTTGGGGTTGGTTTGCTCTTGTTTCTGTACTTCCTCTAGGTGTGATGTTAGGTTGTTAATTTGAGATCTTTTTAACTTTTTGATGCAGGCATTAGTGCTATAAACTTCCATCCAAAACTGCTTTAACTGTGTCCCAGAGATTTTGGTATGTTGCATCTTTGTTGCCATCAGCTTCAAATAAATTCTCAACTTCTGCCTTAATTTTATTATTTACCCAAAAGTCATTCAGGAGCAGGTGGTTTAATTTCCATGCAATAGTATGGTTTTGAGCAATGTTCTTAGTATTGATTTCTATTTTTATTTTGCTGTGGTCTGATAATGTGTTTTGTATAATTTTGGTTTGTTCAAATGCGTTGAGGATTCTTTTATGAATGGTTGTGTGGTCAATTTTAGAGTATGTGAGATGTGCAGATGAGAAGAATGTACATTCTGTTAGTGTAGGGTGGAGATTTCTGTAGATATCTGTTAGGACCATTTAGTCCAATATCAAATTCATGTTCTGAATATCTTTGTTAGTTTTCTGCTGCAGTGGTCTGTTTAATACTGTCAGTGAGGGTGTTGTAGTCTCCCACTATTATTTTGTGGTTATCTAAGTCTCTTCAGAGGTCTAATAACTTGCTTTATGAATCTAGGTGCTCCTGTATAGGGTACAGGTAAATTTAGGACTATAAGGTCTCATAGAACTCAACCTATTACCATTATGTAATGCCCTTTATTGTCTCTTTTGATTGTTGTTGGTTTAAAGTCTATTTTGACTGAAATGAGATTAGCAATCCCTGCTTTTTGCTGTTTTCCACTTGCTTAGTACATTTTTTCTCCATTATTTTTCTTTGAGCTTACACATGTCATTGCCTGTGAGATGGTTCTCTTGTGGATAGCATACAGTTGGGTATTGCTTCTTTATTCATCTTGCCACTCTGGCCCTTTTAATTTGGGGCATTTAGCTCTCTTATATTCAAGGTTAATATTGATATGTGCAGGTTTGATCCTGTCATCATGTTTCTTGCTGGTTACTATGTAGACTTGATTATGTGATTATTTTATAGTGTGAATAGTCTATGTAGGTGTGTGTGTTATTGTGGTGACCCCAATAATGGTCTTTCCTGTCCATATTGAGCATTCCTTTAAGGATCTCTTTTAAGGTAGATGTAGTGGTAATGAATTTCCTTAGCATTTGCTTATCTGAAAAAGATCTTATTTCTTCTTCCCTTATGAAGCTTCATTTGGCTGGATATAAAATTCTCTGTTGGGATTTCTTTTCTCTAAGAATGCTGGATATAGGCCCTCAATTTCTCCTGGATTGTAAGGTTTCTACCAGTGTCTGCTGTAAGTTTAATGGGCTTATACCCCTTATAGGTGATATGCCCCTTCTTTCTAGCTGCCTTTATCATTTTTTCTTTCATTTCAGCCTTGGAAAATTTGGTAACTATGTGCCTTGGTTGTGGTTGTCTTGTATAGTATATTACAGACATTCTCTGCATTTACTTGATTTGAATGTTGGACTCTTTAGCTTGGTTGAAGAAATTTTCATGGATGATATTCTCAAATGTGTTTTCCATGTTGCTTGCTTTCTCTCCCTCTCTTTCAGGGACACCAATGAGTCATAGATTTGGTCTCTTTACATTATCACATATTTCTTGGAGATTTTGTTCATTCTTCTTTATTGTTATTTATTTATTATTGTCTGTGTTATTTTGCAGAACTGGTCTTTGACTTCTGAGATTTTTTTCATTAGCTTGGTCAATTCTACTATTAACATTTTCAATTGTATTATGAAATTCTTGAAGCAAGTTTTCAGCTCTGTCAGTTTAGTTTGGTTCTTTCTTAAAATGACCATTTTGTCTTTTCTCTCCTGTATCATTTTACTGTATTCTTTAGATTCCTTGGATTGAGTTTAAACTTTCTTCTGCATGTCAATGATCTTCATTCTACCCATAATCTGTATTTTATTTCTGCCATTTCAGCCTGGTTAAGAAGCATTGATAGGGAGCTAGTGCAGTCTTTTGGAGGCAAAAAGTCACTCTAGCTTTTTGAGTTGCCAGAATTCTTGTGTGGGTTCTTTCTCATCTGTGTTGGCTGAAGTTCCTTCAATCTTTGAAGCTGCTGTTTTTTGGATGGCTATTTTTGCTTTTATCTTCTTTGATGCCCTTTGAGGTTTGATTGTGGTGTGAGGTGGGGTGAGTTACCGGGCTTCAATTCTAGTTTGCTCCTGGGTCTTGAAGGAACCCTTCCGATTATTGTTTCTGTGCCCACATTACTTTTATGCATGGGGTTCTGGTCCGTGGGACTCCCTCAAACAGGGGCTGAAGGTGGCAGATAGGCCATATTTTTGCCGGATCTGCCCTAATCTGTTGTCTGTGTGCTTTCCATAGCAACATATGGTTACACTTGCTTGCAGACTTCAGGCAGGAGCAGGACTGCTGGGTAGAATTCTAACCAGTGTGGCTTGTCTGGATTTGAGAAACAGGGGTTGGTGGAGTTTCCCATCCTGTCTTCCAGGTGTTTCCTGGGCAACAAGAAGCTATGGCCCTCAGCAAATTTAGGCAGAAGGAGGACTGCTGGTTTGGAAGTTCTAACAAGTATTGTTCACCTGCTTGTGACAGTTGGGGGTGGGTGGAGTCACCCACTCTGCCATCTGGGTGTTTCTCAGAACAACAGGAGACTGTACCCACTGGCTGAGTTCACAAAGAAGCAGGAACACTGGGCTAGAAGCTCTAGCTGCCATTTCTTGCCTGGTGACCAGCAATGAGGGTGAGTGGGTAATATGGTTTGGCTCTGTGTTGCCGCCCAAATCTCACCTCAAATTGTAATCTGCATAATCCCCATGTGTCAAGTGTGGGACGAGGTGGCGGTTCTCATGCCGTTCTCACGATAGTGAGTGAGTCTCATGAGATCTGATGGTTTTATAAGTGTCTGACATTTCTCCTGCTTGCACTCACTCCTTCCTGCCACCCTATAAAGAAGGCACCCACTTCTCCCTTGCCTTCCACAACGATTGTAAGTTTCCTGAGGCCTCCCCAGCAATGTGGAAATGTGAGTCAATTAAACCTCTTTGCTTTATAAATTACCTAGTCTCAGGTATTTCTTCATAGCAGGGTACAAATGTACTAATACAGTAAATTGATACCAAAGTAGTAGGGTGCTGATATAAAGATACCTGAAAATGTGGAAATGACTTTGGAACTGAGTAACAGGCAGAGGTTATACCCTGCAAAGCTACAGGGGCAGAGCTGCCCAAGGCCATGGGAACACCCCTCTTACATCAGCATGATCTGGATTTGAAACATGGAGTCAAAGGAAATCATTTTGGAACTTTAAGGTTTAATGACTGCCCTGTTAGGTTTTGGACTTGCATAGGGCCTGTAGCCCCTTGGTTTTGGCCAGTTTCTCCCATTTGAACAGCTGTATTTACCCAATACCTGTACCCTCATTGTATCTACAAAGTAACTAACTTGCTTTTGATTTTACAGGCTCATAGGCTGAAGGGACTTGCCTTGTCTCAGATGAGACTTTGGACTGTGGACTTTTTATTAATGCTGAAATGGTTAAGACTTTGGGGGACTTTGGGGAAGGCATGATTGGTTTTGAAATGTGAAAAGACATGAGAGTTAAGAGAGTCCGGGACAGAATGATATGGTTTGGCTCTGTGTCCCCAACCAAATCTCACCTTGAATTATAATCCCCATTAAGGGAGGAGACCACCCCTCATATTGTCTTATGCCCAATTTCTGCCTCCAAAGAAAGAAGAAGTAAAAACTAAAAGGCAGAAATGAAATCCACAGGCAGACAGCTCAGCACCGTGCCCTGGGTCTGGTAGTTAAAGATCGACCCCTGATCTAATCAGTTATGTTATCTAAAGATTCCAGACATTGTATGGAAAAGCACTGTGAAAAGCCCTGTCCTGTTCTGTTTGGTTCTGATTACCGCTGCATGCAGCCCCCAGTCATATACCCCTCCTTGCTCAATCAATCATGAGCCTCTAACACAGACCCATTTAGAGTTGTGAGCCCTTAAAAGGGACAGGAATTGCTCAATCGGGGAGCTCAGCTCTTGAGACAGGAGTCTTGCCAATGCTCCCGGCTGAATAAACCCCTTCCTTCTTTAACTCGGTGTCTGAGGAGTTTTGTCTGTGACTCATCCTGCTACACCATAATCCCCACATGTCAAGGGTGGGACCAGGCGGAGGTAATTGGATCATGGGGTGGTTTCCTCGGTGCTGTTCCTGTGATAGTGAATGAGTCTCATGAGATCTGATGGTTTTATAAGTGTCTGGCATTTCCCCTGCTTGCACTCATTTCATCCTGCCACCCTGTAAAGTAGGTGCCTGCTTCTCCTTTGCCTTCTGCCATGATTGTAAATTTCCTGAGGCCTCCCCAGCAATGCAAAACTGTGAGTCAATTAAACCTCTTTCCTTCATAAATTACCCAGTCTTGGGTATTTCTTCATAGCACTGTGAGAACAGACTAATACAGTGGGGTTACCTTCCCTGCTGGGTATTTCCCAGGACAACAGTAGGCTGCTCCTGCTGGCTGAGTTCAGGCAGAAGTGGGATTGCTGGGCTGGAAGCTTAAGTAGGAGTTGCCTGCCTGACTACCAGTGTGTGGTTGGGGCAGTGAGGTAGCCTGCCCTGCAATCTAGATGCTTACTGGGAAAACAGGAGGCTATACACATAAGCTGAGGCCCCAGAGAAACAAGACTGCTGGGCTGGAAACTCTAGCAGGCATTGCCTGCCTGGCTACCAGTGGTGGGAATGGGTTGGAACACTTGCCCTTCCATCTGGATGCTTCCTAGGACAACAAGAGGCTGCATCCTCTGGCTGAGTTCACACAGAAGCAGGACCACTGGGCCAGAAGCTCTAGCACGTGTTGCCTGCCTGGCTACCAGTGGTGGGTGAGGGTGGGTGAGGGTGGGATCACCCACCCTGCTATCTAGGTGTTTCCTGGGACAAGAGGCTGCACCTTCTGGCTGAGTTTACACAGAAGTGGGACTGCTGGGCCACAACATGGTACTGAGCACCACCTGGTGAGGGGTTGTGGAGCAATCTTACTGCTCCCAGGCACTGCAACTGTGGCCTCTATTGGGGCTATGGTATCTGTGCTGGTCTACTCCAGGGCCCAAGGCTTGTAGAGGTCCCCTTGGATTCAAGAGTTGCCCTTGGAAAATGTCTGGGAGGCTCTCTGCCTCAATCTAGAAGTGTAGTGAAGGCATACAGTGAGGCCAGGGGCATTTTCCTGTTCTCGGTGTGCATAGGTTCCTGTGGAGAGTGTGAATTCCTCAATTGGGCTCTCACTCACCCTCCCTTTTGCTTTTGGAGATATTCTCCTGGCTCCATGCTGGGCCAAAACAGGACAGTGCCAGCTTCGGTCCTCTCTGTTCTGTGTTCTTCTGCTGCCTCGATGGATCCTGATATGGTTTCTCAAATGACTGGCATATAGGGTCAATGACTACTAGCCCTTTTGTTTTCTCTCCGCAAGAACCATACACATGAGCTGCTTCTAGTCTGCTATCTTGACCTCCCCTCCCCAAATAATTTTTTAAATGAACTGTTAAATTCAGCTTGCTAGTATTTGTTGATTTTTACATCTATGTTCATCAGGGCCATTAGCCTATAGTTTTCCCTTTTTTTTTTTTTTTTTTTTTTTTTTTTTGTAGAGCCTTATAGAATTAATCTGGAAGAGTTCCCTCTTTAATTTTGGGGAGTTTTAGAATGATTGTTATTAGTTCTTTAAATGTTTGTTAGAATTCATCAGTGACTCCTTCCAGTCCTAGGCTTTTCTTTTTTGGGAGACATTTTATTATTGATTTAATCTCACTATTCAGTACTGGTCTGTTCAGATTTTCTATTTCTTATAATTCAATTTGTAAGATTGTATGTGTCCAGGAATTTAACCATTTTTTCTGTTTTTTTTTTTTTTCATTGGCCTATAGTTATTTATAATAGTCTGTTATTTTAAATATTTCTGTGGTATTAGTTGTAATGTCTCCTTTATCATCTCTGATTTTATATATTTAAATTTTGTCTGTTTTTGCTTAGTCTGGCTTAAAGATTTGTCAATTTTGTTTATATTTTAGAAAAACCAACCCTTGTTTGGCTGATCTTTGCATTTTTTATGTCTATATTTGTATTTCTGTTCTGATCTTCATTATTTCTTTGTTTCTACTTTTTTTTTTTTTTAATTTTGAAACACAGTTTTGCTCTGTCACACAGGCTGGAGTGCGGTGTGGCAATAATAGCCTCAAACTCCTGGGTTCAATTGATCCTCCTACCTCAGTCTCCTGAGTAGCTAAGACTACAGGTGCATACCCCCACACTTGTTTAATTTTTTTGTTTTTTTGTAGAGACACAGTCTCACCTTTTGCCTAAGCTGGTTTGAAACTTCTGGCTTCGAGTGATCCTTCTGCCTTGGCCTTTTACAGCACTGGGATTATAGGCATAAACCATTGTGCCTGGCCTGTTCATGTTTGTCTAATTTCTTGAGGTGCAATATTAGATTATTTATTTAGGACATTTCTAATCTTTTGATGTAAGTTTTTCTTGCTATAAACTTCACTTTTAGAATTGCTTTTCCTGTATCTCATTGATTTTGGTATGTTTGCATTCCCATTTTCATTTATCTCAAGAATATATAAAATTTACTTTAAAATTACTTTATTTATTGACCCATTTGTTGTTGAGGAGCATGTTGTTTAATTTCTATGTCTTTGTATAGTTTCCAGAGTTCCTCCTGTTATTGTTTTCTAGTTTTATTTCATTGTGGTAAAAAAAATACTTGATATAATTTCAATTTTTAAAAATTTGTTGAGACTTCTTTTGTGAGCTAAAATATGATCTCCTGGAGAAAGTTACATATGCTGATGAAAAGGATGTGTATACTGCAGCTGTTGGGTGGAAATGTTCTGCAAATCTCTGTTAGATTCATTTGATCTAGAGTGCGTTTTAAATCTCATGTTTCTTTGATGGATCTGTCTGGATGATCTGTCCATTGCTGAAAGTGGAATTCTAAGTACCCTACAATTCTTGTGTTGCAGTCTATCACCTCTTTTAGATAGAATATTATTTGATTTATATATTTAGGTGCTCTGGTGTTGAGTGCATATGTATTTACAATTATTATACCCTCTTGCTGAAATGACTCCTTTATCATTATATAATGACCATCTTTGATTCTTTTACAGTTTTTTACTTAATGCCTATATTTATCTGACATAGGTATAGCTACTCCTGCTTTTTAAAATTTCTGTTTACATGGGAAATCATTTTCCATCTTTTTATTTTCAGTCTATGTATGTCCTTACAGATAGAATGAATGTCTTGATGTCTTCTTTGCAGCACATAGTTGGATCTTATTTTTTAATTGAATAATTTAATAAAAAATATTCAAAGTTATTTTTCATAGGTAAGGACTTATTCCCACCATTCTGCTAATTGTTTTCTGGTTATTTTGTAGATCTCTTGTTGATTTTTTCCTCTCTTGTTTACCTTTGTGGCTTGATGGTTTTCTGTAATGATAAGTTTTGATTCCCTTTCCTTTCTAATTTGTGTCTCTGTTCTATTGTTTTTTCTTTGTTGGTACCTTGGGGATTAAAAAAAAAAAAAAACCTTATAGTTATGAAAGACTATGTTAAGGTGATAACTTTACATTGGTTGCATACAAATATTCTAGACTTTTACACTCCCCCCTGCAATTTGTAATTTTCTGCCTTTATGTATATCTTTTCATATCGTATATTTCTTAACAACTTATTGTTGAATTGTTTTTGTTCCCATTAATAATGTTTTCCTTTTAAAGAACTCAGCCCACCTGAGAAGAGAACAGTAAGATGGGAGCACAGAAATGTAGGCAAAAATTCAAAGATAAGATTTATTCCTGGACAATTTGGCTTGGAGACAGCCTGCAGAAGACGGCCTTACTTCCCCTGTTTTCTTGGCTCCCTGAAGCTTATCTGCCCACTTACAAATCCCTCCCCCCGCAACTCATTCCCAGTCTGTACTTCAGTTAATGCTAACTTGTAGACTCAGTTCCTAAACCCTGAATCATTCTGAGGGCTTCAGTAACAAGTCATCATTAATTTATTAAATCAACATTGAACATTGGCTTTGCCCTTAAAGAGCTCACAATTTCTTGGAAGAGACATTAAGAAAATAGAATAATTACTTTGAAACTATGTATTTTGTCCTACTAGAGAATTATTTTCAAAGGGCTGATGGAACTAAGAGAAAATATCCAGCAATAATTAGTGGGCACTCTGAAATTAGAGGAGCCTGGCTTCAAATACAGATTCTGATGTTCTCTAGTGGTGAGTCCTTTTCTTCCCCCTTCAACTTTTAAGTTCCAGGGTACATGTGCAGAATGTGCAGGTTTGTTACGTAGGTAAAAGTGTGCCATGGTGGTTGTAGTAGTCCATTTTCATGCTGTTAATAAAGACATACCCAAGACTGGGTAATTTATAAAGAAAAAGAAGTTTCATGGACTCACAGTTCCATGTGGCTGGGGAGGCCTCACAATCATGGCAGAAGGCGAAAGGCGCGTCTTACGTGGTAGCAGATGAGAGAATGAGAGCCAAGCGAAAGGGGAAACCTCTTATAAAACCACCAGATCTCATGAGACTTATTCACTACCAAGAGAACAGTATCGGGGAAACCACCACCATGATTCAATTAACTCCCACGGGGTCCCTCCCACAACATTTGGGAATTACGAGAGCTACAATTCAAGATGAGATTTGGGTGAGGACACAGCCAAACCTAAAGTGGTTTTCTGCACAGATCAACCCATCACCTAGGTATGAACTCCAGTGTCCATTAGCTATTTTTTTCTGTTGCTCTCCTTCCACACCCCCACAGGCCCCAGTGTGTGTATTTCCACACTATGTGTCCATGTGTTCTCATTGTTCAGCTCCCACTTATAAATGAGAGCATGTGGTGTTTGGTTTTCTGTTCCTGTGTTAGTTTGCTGAGGATAACAGCTGCCACTTCCATCTATGTCCCTACAAAGGACATGATCTCGTTCCTTTTATGGCTGTATAGTATTCCATGGTGTCTGTGTACCACATTATCTGTATCTACTCTATCATTGATGAGCATTTGGGTTGATTCCATGTCTTTGCTATTGTAAAAAGTGCTACAATGAACATACAAACATTTAAAATTTTAGCTTTCATACTAAAGGTTTGAAAAACTATACACCACCTAAATTATAGTAAGGGAGTATTCTGAATTTTATTATGAGTTTACCTCTACCAATGAGTCATACTTTTATACAATTTCGTGGTAGTAATTAATGTCCTTTCACTTCTGGTTGAGTCACTCCCTGAAGCATTTCTTATAAGGCTGGTCTAGTGCTGAAGTTCCTCAGGTTTTGCTTGTCTGGAAAATACTTTATTTTTTCTTCATTTCTGAAGGATAGATTTGCTGGGTATAGTATTCTTGGCTAAAAGCTTTACCTCAAACCCCCCACCCCCGTTTCAGCACTTTGAATATCTGAGCCCAGTCTCTCCTGGCCTGAAAAGTTTCTGCTGAGAAATACGTGACTTGACACTTTTCTGTTGCTGCTTTTAGAATTATCTCTTTGTCTTTGATTTTTGACAGTCTGATTGCCATGTTACTTAGAGAGGACCTCTTTGGTTTAAATCTAGTTGAGGTTCCTGAGCTTCATGGATCTGGATGTGCATATCTCTATCAAGTCTTGGGAAGTTTTCAGCTATGATTTTGTTAAATAAGTTTTCTGTGTCCTTTTAACCTCTTCTCCATGTGTAATTACCATTATGTGAATTTTTTTTAATTAATGGTATCTCATAGGCCTTGTAGGTTTTCCTTGCTCTTTTTCAATCATTTTTTTTTTCTTTTCCCTTGACTGGGTTATTTCAAAAGACCTATCTTCAAGTTTGGATTTTTTTTCTTCTGCTTCATCTAGTCTGCTATTGAAGTTCTCAACTGTATTTTTTTATTAGTCTTTGATGTCTTCAGCCCCAAGATTTCTGTTTTTTGATATCTATCTCTTGAATTTTTCATTCAGATCATGAATTGTTTTCCTAATTTCATTGAGTTTTTTATCTATATTCTCTTATATCTCATTAAGTTTCTTAAGGTAATTATTTTGAATTATTTTCTAGGCAATCTGTAAATTTCTGTGTCTTTGGGGTCAATTACTGGAGAGTTACTGTGTTTCTTTCATAGTGTCATGTATCTTTGCTTTTTCATATTTCTTGTGTACCTGCATTGACATCTGTGCATTTGGTGAAATAATCACCTCTTCCAATTTCACAGAATAGCTATTGTAGAGAAAGATATTTTGCTTGCAGATGTATCCTAGAGTTTCAGTTGTGTATGGTGTGTATAGGCTTTGGTTCCGGCTGGGTTCAGTAATATAGTCTCTGTGCTGTTTCTTCAGCTACAGTCAATGTCAGCAATGCCTATGAATACTTCAGTGGCTGGGGCTCCAGGAGTTTGTGCAACTGCTCTGCAGAGTTGGGTGCATCCTCCTCACTAGGGTCAGGGGTACCAGGCTGGTCCACATGTTATGGGTGCATGGGGGATG
Organism: Chlorocebus sabaeus; assembly: GCF_047675955.1. NCBI lineage: Eukaryota > Metazoa > Chordata > Mammalia > Primates > Cercopithecidae > Chlorocebus > Chlorocebus sabaeus. The sequence continues at coordinate 25,404,432 of NC_132929.1, read as the reverse complement.
TTCTGCGAGGGTTGGCTGCAAGCTCTCAGCTGCACGCAGGGGCACTGAGCCGCTCCATGCACTGTAGGTACATAGGGGCTGCTTTACCATGGTTGGATGCGGCTTCTCTGCTGGGGGAGGGGATGCTGAGCTGTTTTGTGCACCATCGGTGCCTGTTCCTTGGGAGGTAGGGTGCCATGTGGGCTCAGGCACTGGAGTTATGGGTGTTTTATTGGGCCTAGGTTACAAGTAGCCAAGGTTGGGGTGCTGCAGCCACTGGGATGAAGAAGATGGAGAGCTTCTTAGGCAGTCTATTCCCACGGTGTAGGGATGTATAGCTGCTCCGTTGTGGAGTGGCACACTACCTTGTGTTGGTGCAATGTAGTGGTGGCAGAACTTCAGAGATGAGCAGACACACTGGCTACTAGGCCCTAGAGTGGGACACACTTTAGTAGTCCTTGAGACTCTAGTCTCAAGATGGTGCTGTATAGTAGCAGCTTAGATTGTGGTGAGGGAAGGGGCACAACATGTGCTCCTTCTTTGGAGTCATGCAGCTATGTGAACTCTAGGAAGCTCCCTAGACTGGTCTTAGGTACCACGTGGACTCCAGAGTTCTCCAACAAAAAGATTAGGTGTCCATAGTTTTAGCGGGGGCTGCTGGGGGCCTCCTGCTTACCTTTTCTCTGCAGAGAGAATCCCTCATGTTCCAAGCTGATCCTGACTGGGGAGATAGGATGGTAAAGTCAAAGCATTTCATTTTCATTTTTATGTGGCCATCGTGAGTCTCTATGCTCCACAGGTCCTCTGCCTCTCCTCTGTTGTACTTGATTGCCCACCTTCAGATACTCTAATTGAAATGTAGTTGTTTATTTGTTGTTGTGTTCCTTTGTGTGTGTGTGTGTGGGGGGGGGGGGCCGTGGGGGAGTGTTAGGTTCGTTTAGTCAGTCATCTTGCTGACACTGATTTTTTCTTAATTGGCCATATCTAACTGCCATTTATTGAGAACTTATCCTACTATGCATCTTGCTAGGTTTGTCATATATGTTATTACATTGGTTTTCATAGCAATCGTATAGTGGGTGACATTGTTAATGTTCTTTTGTTATAAATGAGAAAAACTATCACTTTAGTAGATTTTAAGTACCTAATTTGTTAAAACTTAATAAAACAAAGAGGCAGTGCTAAGTTTTAGAATTAGGTTTTTTTGATACCAATGCCCATGTTCTTTCAGATCTGTTGCATTTCTGAAATGAGATCTAACCAAGTGTCCAAGTCCATTTGTCTATTTCTGCTTCCCCTGAGGTATCTATGTAGCAGGGTATGGCATTCTTGGCCTTGTACATATTATGCAGAATTGTTTACTCACTGGAAATTTCATCTCCCATTGTAATTTTATATCCATATTTACACATTTCTCTAGCCAAGTTATATACCACATGTACTCATGTACTATTTTTCTGCTTTTGCTGTCATATAAGCAGGATCATATGAATCACTCTCATGTATCCAATTATAACACTGCTAGATAGGAAAAAATAACCACCAATGGTAAAGTTAGCCTAGTCAATATGATTAGTCTTTGTAAAACCATAAACAAAATCAGGAAGAACATTTTTTCAAGCATTTTTGCTGACAGCTCTTATATAATCCAATAATCATAAAAAAAATTAAACATTTTCTTAATCTACATATATCCTTCCTTAGATGAAGACAATATTAAAACCCTATTAACCACCATGAATTTTCTTTCGAATAGGTCCTTCTCCTGTGGTGAAGCTCAGCTATGCCCTCTATTCATCAGGATTTGTGTGTGTGTGTGTGTTTCACTTTAGAGATGTGGTGGTGACTTATCTCCTGCCTCTAAAGACACTATTGGTCAACAGATTTGTTGATAGTGTCCACAAGAAAGCAATTAGATATACTGTCCTTCTTTGAAGGAATATACCAAATAGATGGAGACTTTATTAATTAAATAGAAGGACTAAGCCTTTTTCATAGTGGTGACTATGCCACGATCACTCTCCTCCTCAAGAACATCATTCTACACAGAGTTGACATCAAATGATGGATTCGTGGCCATCTCCAGTGATCCTAATGAAAACCACATGAAATCCCAGATTCACCATGGATAAATTGCTATACTCTAAATAGTCCAGTGCTACATAAGATCAGATCAATTTGGCTACAAATGAACTTCCTCCTCCCTTTCCTCTTTCTACTTTCTTCCTAATGATAGTAAGAATAACAATCTTTATTGAGTCCTTACTACAAACCAAACATTATGCTAAGCTCCTAATACATATCAAATCATTTAATTCTCAAAAAAGTCCTGTAACTTAGCTATTACTGTGCCTCTTTTCTAAATCATAATTATGTTCTCATTTTTATAAAACACACACACTATAAAATTCCCTTCCTCCTTTGCCTGCTCTCACTTCCTAATATCCATCACTTAGGAGGTGAGAGAGGGAAAAAGTTTTAAGCTCAGTGTGATTTTGTCTTCTGCTGTGCCTCACTGCTATTTTGTGCCAAGCAGGGTCTCTAAGGCAATATCATCCACTTCGGGGGCAGTTGCATGCATGTGGATGTAATTTCTCTAATCCAAAGAATGTTGGACAGTCCCTTTGGAACTTTGATACTCACTTTAATGGAAATCTATGTCCTGCTGGAAGTCAAAAGTGAAGACATCATATGTCAATTCCTTTCCTCAGAGCGATTTGAGTTGCAAGTTGAACTAGCCACTTTTTTTCATAAAATAATGACTGACACACTGAGTCAGTTTGGGTGTTCAGGCTTGCATTTTTGATAGCATCTTTGAAAAATGAATGAAATGAGCCTGCCACATAAAAAAAATATGACTGGCAATATTTGTTCACGGCAATCAAATTTAAGCTTTCAAGAGAAAACTAGAACTTTTGAAATCTTACATTCACCACTGTGACTTGACGCCCTCTCAACATGGAAATACTTGTCTGATAATATTGGTGTTGATTTTAACAAGTCTGATTATTTTTTCATATGGCCTAATACATTGTGTCAATACTTAGAAGATTTATATAACTCAATAAACCAATATTTTCCAAATAAATAATCAAGCATACTACAAAATCATGCATGGGTTAAAAATTTCCTTCAAAGTGCAGAGGAAGTGATGGATTTCAAGGTAACAGAGTATTACCTTTGATAAACTAGCACTTCTTGATCAAAAAATATATAGAGTTATCCGGAAAGCTTTTAAAATAATTTACCTGTTACAACCCAAACTGTTTGAGGCCAGATTTTCTTCAAATACTTTAATCAAGACAATATATAACAATAGATGGAAAATAGACTGAAATTCCAGCTGTCTTCTATTAAGCCAGACATAAAAGAGATTTGCGAAAATATAACACAACACAACACTTCTCATTATCTTTTCTTGTTTTGGAAAATACAGCTATCTTTATTAAAATGTTTTTATGTTAACATGACATGGGGTTATTTTTAAATAAATTAATAAATTATTATTAAAAATACTTTTGTTTTTAATTTCTACTACAGTAAGCAGTATAGCTATAACTTATATTAGCAAAAGATCTTTGCAGTCCTCAATAATTTGTAAGAGTATAAACAAATCCTTAGAACAATAAATTTGAAAATCTCTGTGCTATGTGTGCAATATAGTAAAGTAAGTAGTACAGGAATGCAAAAGTAGAAGAAACAGTATGGGTTGGAATTGGCTTTGTTCCAGGGTGGGATGTAGACCACAGACTGCTAAGATTTAGATGAAAGAACCAGAGAAGGAACAGTATGAGAAAAGGCATAATAGTAAGAACAGTCATGGTAGATTTGGAGTTCTCTGAGCCAATCAGTAGTGAATCAAGCAGTGAGAGTGCCTCTCATGCTTGAAATCTCTTCTTCCACTTCACCTCTCTGACCTTTCTTCCATTATCACATTTTCTCTCCCTCCTCGCACTCTCTATCTCCACGTCTAGAAAAGGCTCTGTGCTTTTGAGAACATGTGATTATATTGGGTCCACCTGGGTAATAGGCCCTACTCTTCCCAACTCAAGGTCCTTTACCTTAATCATATCAACAAAGGCCCTTTTCCATGTAGGGTAACATAGTCACAGCTTCTGGGTATTAGAACATGGACATCTTTTAAGGTCCATTATTCTGTTTACCACACCACGGGACAGTTTTTAGCAAGAAAGTGGCATAATAACAGTGGTATTGAGAAAACATTCTCCAATAATTACCCATTATGAACTGATCTGGCGCCGAACTTAGAGCAGAGCTCTGCCTCTGTGGAAAACAGCTTCCATGTGTTTTTAGTACAATGCAGATGATGCCTCCAGAAGGACATCTGCTGATATTCTGGCAGGCTTATCACTTTCTCATTGCCATCCTGCCCACATTTGTCATTCAGGTCACCAAGGGGACAAACATTCATAGCTTCTGGAAGCAGCTTCTTCACTTCATTTCCTATCTCTAAAATGTTACATGAATAGAAAGGGTGCAGACTTGCCATAGTAGATCCTAGAAACTAACATTTCAGCATGGTAAGAAAGTTTCCCCTCTCAGGCACTGAGATTCCAAGGGTGACCTTTCACATGGAACGTTTCATTAAATAGTATGGTTGGGTTACCAAATATTGAAGTGAGAGGCCACATTTAAATAACAATTTGTTGGGTTACCACCAGTACTCTGGAGAACAATAAGCTTAAGTGATTTTGAGTATTAATTTATCAGGATGGCTAAATTATAAAAGAATGCTTGAATTCAATTTTTAAAAAAACCCAAAAGATGGATGTAGCTCAAATATTTTCCAGCATAAGCTTCCTTTTGAAAGTAATTTAAATGTTGGTCGGCCCTCCCATCACATTTATGTGTGATGTGTTTGGTAATTAAGTAAGGAGGACAGAAAGGGAATCCCTATGGTATAAATTCTAGGAACAACTATAGATTCATCCAAAGGTCACTTATAAATCAGAACAAACCCAAATTCATAAGCTAGCCTCAAACAGAATCAACTATCTTATAAAAATGAGACAAAATGACAAAAGCAATTATTTTCACCGCCCTAAACACATTTATAAAAAACAGGATGCTGTTTTTTCAGTCAGGCAAATAACTTACGCAGGGCATTCTTAACTATTGATGAATATTACAGCAGATGAATGACCTTCGGCATTTGCAACTTGCATTTTGCAAAGCATATCATCTATTCAATTCTCTTGGGTGTGTGTCACTCACTATTTTTGCCTACGCATGTTTTCTCAGGAAAAAAAAAAAAATGTTATAAAGTCAGAGCCATTCTTAAACAGAACAGACAGCATTTTCCCTAACACCTTCTCACTTTTATTTTGCAAGATTTTCTGTATTCCCTTTTGGACCCAAGGTATTATCCAGCTAATTATAGACAGATGTAACCTAATGGACTGTTTTGTGAGAATGCTAGGTTCTCTTTCAGTAACATTGTAGCCTACGCACCCACACCCCACCATAGTACTTTAGTTCGAAATTTGAGCAGGTTTAGTGATTAAGATGTGAAGTGGATAATGACATCTGAAAATTGGAAGACCAGAGAAAAGTGCTAAATTTGGGAGCTCCTGGGCATCTAACTGGGAGAATGCATGTACTATGGCTCCAGAAAATAGATGTAAGGAGAGTAGAGAGTTTTTAGGGGAAATTTAAACACAGGAAAGGAAAATTACATCTACTTCACAAGTTTGCCTTTGCTTCTCATCTGTCATTTGTGTGGGCTTTTTAGTCTCCAGCAATTGCACTGAGGAGACAGTCAGGGTCAGTCATGTGTCTAAATAATTTCTGCCCTATTATAGGAATCATGAGTACTTGGGCAATTTCCTTTGAACTCCCAGTTTTGTTTGAGAGTTCAAGAGGGAGAAACAGCCTAGAGAGCTGTCAGTTTGTGTCATGTCACATCTACATGAGGCAAAGGAAATCTTAAAATCTTTGGAATGCCCAACCTTGGAAATTCAGAAATGTTAGACTACTGCCTTGCTGACTCTAGAGAGACTCCCCTTCTCAGGGTTAATCAGTTCCTAGAGACAGTAAAGAAACTGCCCAGGAGCACACTGGCAACCAAATGAATCAATTCAAATGCAAACCAACCAATCAAGAGCCCATACCCCAAGCACTTCCTTTATTAGCGCTCTCATATTCTGAGCCTCTATCCACTTGCTCTAAGCACCCCAAGGCCAGGTACCAAACAACCAGGGATAGCACCTATGCCCCAGAATCTGCTGAAATTATTCAAACTAGCTAACCCTAATTCTGTTTCCACGACGTCACTTGTTCCTTCCCACAGAAACAAAAATAATAATGTTATTTCCTGCAGTTCCCCCCTCTCCCTCTGTCTCCTAACTGGCCCTGGTGCTACCCCATGTGTGCTTGTGGCATGCCCCCTTCTCTTGGGATCTGTGAATATAACTATCTTTCCAATGGAAGTCATCTCCTAATCTGTTGGCCTTACCATACCTAATAATAATAAAACCTGTATTAAACAATATGAAATAAAACCTATCTGGCTCCCTGAAGTAGATGATCTCTAGAGTCTCTTCTAGCTCTAATACTCTTTTATGCTTTTACTTTAAATAGGAAAGCATTTTACCATCTTTACAATAGACACTTCAGTTATAATAAGGTCTTGAGCTTCTGAAGTTACTCAGTTTTTTAATGCCAAAGGTTTTGTGAATCAGGACTTACATAAAGAGAAATTACACAGAAAGTCTTGTGTAAGAGTCATTGCTTAATCGGAAGCAAGGGAAAATGTTAGTTCTGTTTTGGGAAACCTTTCATTTTCCTCTATTATAGCTGAAGGGTGAAAATCATTCTAGTATGCTTTTTCTAGACTCCTGTTAGCTTTTCTACTTTCCTTTGCTTTTCTTTCTTCTTTTCTTTTGGATACAAAGTAGTGTAAGGTTCCCTCCTGATGGTGTGATTGTATGAGTTTGGGATGCATGTTGGGAGAATCAGGAAAATATTGGGATAAAATTGTCCCTTTAAAAGGCACATGGAGCATAAGGCAAAACACAAGAACTATATTCCAATATATAAAGAATTAGATTAGTAATGGGAACATTACTGAATGAATGAACTAAATTCTCATCTAGCATAAACAGGGATTCCCTGTGTAGTCTTAATCCATCACCTCACCTTTCTTTGCCTTTACTTTCTGTTCAAAAAACAATTATTCCAAATCCTCCACAAATATAATTAGTAGGACTGTTATGAGGAATCATTTGACTTTCAAAATAAATCTGAAAATTGCTTTCAGTTACTAAGATAAATTACAGAGGAGGATTATGTTCGAGACAAAATTATGCCTTATGTAAGGGAATAAACAAGGAAGTGCATTTCGGTGAGAGAATGAACATTTTGGTACACATTGTGATAAAAGGGTACCATAATTATTTGAAATCAAGAAAACAATTTATGGTATTTTTTTCAAAAAATTTTGTGTGAATTTTTAAATTTTTGTTATTATGTTTGTTTCTGAAAATGCACCCATTCATTTAACCTCTGGGAAGTCAGACAAAACAGATGTATAGCTCTCTGAAATGGGCAGGACTCAAACTGAAGTACAGTTGGCTGGATATTTAAGAGCACAGTGAGGAAAAGTCTCACCTTTCTACTCCACCTGAAGTTGTCAAATGAAACTTTTAGAGAAACAAATGTTTTAGAGAAACAAAATGCCTCTGGCTCACATTCTGTTCGCTTTTGAGTCTTGCTCAAAATATATTTTTTCAAATGAAAAAAGGAAAGATGAAATAAATAGACTAAAAGTCAAGGAATTAATTTTGTGCAGAAGGAAAATAAAACTGTGGAATCTCTGGGTTCAAAAGTTTGAAAAAAAATCAACTTATTTATGCTCTCTAATTTGAAGATGAAAGAATGGTTGGACTGAGTCGTTCCTTCAGAAAGAGCTGTTTCTCTGTGCCTCAAAGACATTTGAAAGATCACAAAACCTTCCTCTTGAACAATTTCTAAGGTCAGAGAAACTGCCTTTTTCTGCTTACTTCAGATCTCTCTGTCAATCCAAATTTAATACTCTCCCCACAAAAATACTAGCTTCCTATATACAGAGACAAAAATATTCACAGAACTTTTCAGAGTTATCAATTTGGCTGGCTTTGTCTTGCTTTAAAGTGAACCCAATACTGAAAATCTTAAAGACCTTTCCCTCAAATAATAAATACAGTGAGTAGCTCTCTCCCTTGCCTCCAGAGCTAAACCGATATCATCTGTAGGGTTAGGAATTGTGGGACACGAATGAACAGGTAAAAATAAAAATATTGGGTATACCATTAACTCTTCCATTTTGAAAATAAGGTGGCTGAGGCTCAGAGATAGAGGTGCACACTGGAACTTATCCTGAGACCACTTCTGAAAGTAATGTGGATCAGGCCTCAGACACAGGCCTCACCCAAGGCCTTATCCTTCCTCTTGCTACAGTGATCAGGAAACTGTGAAGTAGTCTGGCTCAGTAGCCCAGGCTGGAGTGCAGTGGCGCGATCTCGGCTCACTGCAAGCTCCGCCTCCCGGGTTCACGCCATTCTCCTGCCTCAGCCTCTCGAGTAGCTGGGACTGCAGGCCCCCATCACCACGCCTGGCTAATTTTTTGTATTTTTAGTAGAGACGGTTTCACCGTGTTAGCCAGGATGGTCTTGATCTCCCGACCTTGTGATCTGCCCGCCTGGCCCTCCCAAAGTGCTGGGATTACAGGCGTGAGCCACCGCGCCCGGCCTGCACTGGTCTTGGATTCCTTATCTGAGTGACCGAGTCTGACAGAAAGAGTTAGGGGGTCCTTAAGGACACCCCCTTACATCCACACCTCTGCCCTGTAGATTCTAAACCACCAGAGGATTCTGGGTACAGGCCTTTGAGCAAGCTCTGAAGGTGGTAACTGAAAATGCAAGGTGAGGAGTCAGGGCCTGGAATTCTCAAGGGCAAAACCAAATAATACAGTCTTTTCCTCCCCCATCTCCTATCCTTCATTTTTCTTTCCTTTTAAAAATGTTTTATTATGAGCAATACTCAACAGCAAACAAAATATGAATCAGAGGCATCTTCTTTGTCTTGAGAATTTGGAAGGTATCATTGGCATCTTCAGGTGTGGGAGAAAAGTGAACCTTACCCTCACTGAGTTCCTACATGTCCAGCCAATTGTACTTCAGCTTGAATAATGGTCCATTGTGGAAGACACTGTGTATATATTCATTTTGCCTAACTGCCCAGGGATTTTGTGTGTGGATCTATTTTCAGAACCAAAATGAATTCTCTACAGCAATATTCAAATTTTATTCTGAATGAAAATCACCAGGAAACCTCGTTAAAATGTAGACTGCTGAGCCCCATCCCTACCTTCTAATTCAGTAGATCTAGGATGAAACAAATGCTAACAAGTTCCCAAGTGATACTTAAGGCTAGTCCCAGGGTTCAGGGCTAAAAGCAATGGCTGCTTAAGACCCAGTCATAGATATGATGCTAATCGCCTTACAGTGCTACCACACACTCTGATAAGCCCTCTCTTTTCCCTGACTCAGCCAAAGGCTATATCCCATGTAAGGGGGAGATGGTGAAAATGATGCATTTCATCTTCTTTAGGAATCTTGCTGGTTTTATTCCAACCTCTTTAATGATTATTTTACACCTCTTTTTAGGCTCATTTATTTTACCCCTCACACATACATGACCACAAAATTCTATAGGTTCTGTATCCTAAATATCTGCAGAGGCTCTTCCTCTCCAGTCCCCTTCTCACCTCTTGATTCAGGTAACAATTATCTCTCACTCACAATTCTGCAAGAGCTTTCTATATTTGGTATTCTTTTCTTACCATCCTTCAACTCATTTTCATTCCACTATCACAGAAAGTTTCCTGAAACAGAAATGTGATCCTAAAACTGTGCTGCTCAGAATTTCTCCAGTGTATCCCCTTGGCCTTCAGCAGAGAGGAAGGAAGGAGGTGAGGTCTCAGAGACATTAATTTTCACTTTCAGTCATCCTCTTCCTTCCTCCAATCACACCAATACTCATAGCATTCTAGACCAACTTTGGCAGAAGAAGGAAGAAGTTAAATTGGACAACTTCCTCTACTGAAAACTGCTACTTTTCATTTCAGTTTAATAGCATTTATAGGTATCTGCTATTTGCAATGCTTTGTGCTTTTTCACCAATCCTCACAAAAATCAGGTGGTTTTACAGGGGGAAGGAATGAGACACAGCGTGAAGGAGCTATGTAAGGTTATACCAAGCTAGTTAGATAAATGTGCCTGTACAGGTTGCTTGCCATTGAACATCACAAGAATCGGTTCATTTTTCAAATGTATGATTTAGGCAGTAGAGGTTAAGAATAGAAGCCCTAACTTCAGACACTCTTGATTGGAAACCTGATTCTGCCATGAGGTAACCATGAGTAAGTTACTTATCCTTCTAATAATCCCCTTGTGATAATAGCAACCTAAAATAACCCCTGCAACCTCTGACTCCATGTATTCATGCCTTTGTGAAACAATCTCCTCTTGAGTATGAGCAGGACCTGTGACTTGCTAAAAGGATGTGATCAAGGTGATGGGATATCACTCCCATAATTATACTGTGTTATGAGTGAAGGGATTTTGCAAGTGAAATTAAGTTAAAGTTCTAATCTGCAGAACCTCAGAACCTCTGTAGAACCTCTGTTCTAATCTCCCCTAATCAAGTAGTCCTTTTAAAGGGGTTTATTCCTTCCCTAAGCTTAGAGATTCCAGATAGCAGACTACCTCTTCTGCCAACCCTAAAGAAGTAAGCCATTATTAATTTTACAGATATACAGAAATAAATTTTGCCAGAATCCACATGGACTTGCAAGAGGACCCCAAGTCTCAGATAACACTGCAGCCTTTTGCACATAGTCTTGTGAGAGCCTAAGCAGAGGAGTCAGATAAGTTTTGCCCAGACTCCTGATCCATGGAAACTGTGAAATAATAAATGCATATTGTTTTAAGCTGCTAAGTTTGCATTATTTATTTGTTTATTTATTATTACACTTTAAGTTCTAGGACACATATGCAGAATGTGCAGGTTTGTTACATAGGTATACATGTGCCATGGTGGTTTGCTGCACCCATCAACCCATCATCTATATTAGGTATTTCTCCTAATGCTATCCCTCCCGTTGCCCCCCACCCCTCAACAGGCCCCAGTGTGTGATGTTCCCCTCCCAGTGTCCATGTGTTCTCATTGTTCAGCTCCCACTTATGAGTGAGAACATGCGGTGTTTGGTTTTCTGTTCCTGTGTGAACTAATTTACACTCCCACAAACAGTGTGAAAGCATTCCTATTTCTCCAAATCCTCTGCAGCATCTGTTGTTTCCTGACTTTTTTAATGATAGCCATTCTAACTGGCATGAGATGGTATCTCACTGTTGTTTTGATTTGCATTTCTCTAATGCCCAGTGATGATGACCAGTGATGATGACTAGGCATGGGCAAAGACTTCATGTCTAAAACATCCAAAGCAATTGTAACAAAAGCCAAAATTGACAAATGGGATCTAATTAATTTAAAGAGCTTCTGCACAGCAAAGGAAACTATCATCAGAGTGAACAGGCAACCTACAGAATGGGAAAAAATTTTTGCAATCTATCCATCTGACAAAGGGCTAATATCCAGAATCTACAAGGAGCTTAAACAAATTTACAAGAAAAAAACAAACAACCCCATCAAAAAGTGGGTGAAGGATATGAACAGACACTTTTCAAAAGAAGACATTTATGCGGCCAACAAACATATGAAAAAAAGCATTCGTTTTTTAATGCAGCAGTGGTTAACTAACACATCCCTTCTTCCTGTATTTCACCACCAACAATCCTTCTCACACCTGCCAAAAAAGGGAAAGTGGTAGAGGGAAGGTAGGGACCAAACAGCACATGTGTACTGGGCCGAGCTGGTTTGGGAGCAATCACATCTTTACTTATCCCCAACCCTGGACAGTCAGAATGGCTTCAGTAGTGCTGCTCTGAGGAACCAGATAAAATACCCTAGAGGAGTGTGGCCTACCAGAGGGCAGAGGAGTGATGGGATTAGACAAAAAGACACTCTTCTTCTTCCACTTTCCTCACAGTTCTGCTTATTTCTGGAACTCAAGGAGGTGAGAGCTTTGCCAAGCAAAGAGGGTGGAGCTGGCTCTGCTTCTCAAGTTGTAGGCAGCCAGGAGCAGTCAGCTGTGACCACTCAAGCACTAAAGCACCTGAGTTCCTAGGAGGTGTAAATCCCTAGGCTGTGGCTCTGTGGGGTTGGGGTTTGTGTACAGACAGGTGTGACATGCTCTGCTCTTTAAGGCCTGTAAAAACTGGTGGGTAGAACAATATTAACATATGGAGAAAGTTAAGTAATAAAGATGGCCACATCAAATGATTGGCACAGGCAGTAATGCATGGAGTGGAGAAACAGAGCTAGGCTTGATGACACAATACCCATAGTCATAGTTTGATTCTGCCACTAACTGCCTTGGGACTTAAGTCTGTCTCAACACATCCTTGGACTTGGGTTTCCAGGACTGTAATATAAAGAGCTTGTATGTTTGCTGGTTTGTAATTTATTCAGAAATATATTGCCTTTCTCAAGTGAAATGAAGAAAAAAGATGAAAAGCAGAGCTGTTCTGGCTAAAGCAAGGGAACCAGCATAAACACAACTGCAGGGGATGAGCCCTAAAGTCCCTTCTGACTTTAACATCTTCTGATGATGTGGTGGTTCTCCAGCGGAGACTGCCTGGGATATGAACTGGGAGGATGCATGCAGGTTCAAGCACCCTGCAACTATCATAAGATCCTGCAAGTGTGGTAGTACTGATGAGAAGAGGAGCCAATACAAGAGCATACACCCTCTACTCCTGCAGGACTTCCAATGTATGCATCAAGAACAGACACAGCCATCTTGCTTTTAGCCATTCTTCTATTAGACTTGCAGCAGTCAATATCAGTCAGAACTTTCTGTAGTGCTCCAAAAACTGCTCTACTCTAAGTCTCAGTTAGAAAGGCTAAGCTATGTAAGTTCCATTCTCCTTATGTGAACTGTACCACGGAAGTCAGTTTTACTGCTTCAAGGAGTCACTGCATTTCAACTGTGTGTGGCATCAAATAGAAACTCCCACCCCAACCATGCTATTTTCTATTCACAAATTATACACCCCACAATCTCTACCAACCCTCACAACCAGCATTATAAACACAAACAATAGAAAAAAGCCTTTCCCCAGATCTTGTAGTTTGGGCCCTGGCCAGTTCCTTGAAGAAGAGCTTTTGTACTTGTGCATCAATGGCTGTCTCATATAGCTTCTGGTATTGTGTAGAGAAGACTAATAAATGAACAAAATATTCATTTTTCATCCAGTGCATTTATTGAACACCTACCATGTGTCTAGTACGGTCCCAGCCACTGTGGATACAGCAGTGAACTACATAGACATCCCCTAGCACTGGAGGAATGAGTGCATCTATTCTTCAGGGGAATAAGGGTAGCATACTGCAGAATTCATTATGCTTATAGATGTTCTGGCTGACTCAATGCCACCAGCCATCATTGAGACTCACTTGTCATCGGGATTTCTCTGCAGCTGATACCACAGCTATAAGGAGAAAATCAACTTACTATTTTCCATGGGGAAATTTGGCTCAATAAGATAAATGTATTTTAATTTTTTTCTGAGATTGTTTAACAGTATACTAAAGTAAGCATTTTCAAGGTATTCTCTGTTAGGCCTCCTGGCAAATAGTTTCTTTGAGGGTGAAATAGACAAATTGCAAAAGATATGTGTCCTTGGTCACCTGTGTACTATCCAGGCTCTCACAACTGGCCATGCCCCTGGCATCCTGCTTTGCTGGATAGATTTCAGAGAAGGGTCATCTGAAGGCCATGAAACCTGGTTTCTGGCTCTGAGGGTAGATTAGGGTAAAGTTCAAAGAAAGGGCTTCAGATTCCATGCACAGAAGCTCATGTTTCTATGAAGTTGTTTTATGACTGTGCAAATCCAGAATCCTGTCATTGGACAGAGTGGTCAAATACAGGATCACTATCAGAAGATAGAGGACGATGGGGTACACAGTCCTATTTTAGACAGGGAAGTTCAGAAAGGCCTCCACGAGAAGGTGATATTTGCATTCAAACTAGAATAAAGTAAGGGAATGAATTATAGACTTCTGGAAGTAGAAAATTCCAGAGAAAAAGAAGAAACTGTACAAACATACCAAGGGTGGTGAATGTTCAATTTATAGGAAGAAGATAAGTGCAACTGGACACAGTGAACAAAGGAAAGGTCAAAGGGCTGGATCCTGTGGGCCAGGTAAGCAGACTGAGGGAAGGACTTGGGATTGCTGTGTGTGTGCGTGCATGTGTGTGTGTGTGTGTGTGTGTGTGTGTGTGAAAAAGAGAGAGAGAGACAGACAGAGAGACAGAGAAAGGGAGAGATGGGAAATTATTAGAGAGTTGTAAGCAAGGGGTGATATAATCTAACATTGTGTGTTAAAAGGCTCACTCTGACCAAGGTTAGCCCCCATGGACCCAGTTTCCAAGCCCACTACAGTGCCAGGCCAGTCATCATGGTCTCAGGTTCCAGGTCCACCCCAACATCAGGTTGGCTCCTGTAGCCCTAGGCTCTAGACTAGTCCCTGAAGATCTAGCTTCTAGGCCTACCTCAGCACTAGGACAGCTCTTATGACCACAGGCTCCAGGTCCACCTCGTACCAGTCTGGCCCACTGCAGACACCAGCATCAGTCCCACCCAAGTGAACTCAGGCTCTGGGTTTCCTCCAGAGACAGTCTACTCCCTGAAGACACAGGCTTCAGGCCAGCCCTCACGGTTCAGGGATCCAGGATGTCACTTGTGAACCTAGCCTCCAGGCCTGCCCCATCACCAGGCTGATCTCACAGACAGCTTCCAGGCTGGCCCCTAGGGTCCTAAGCTCTATGGATCCAGGTACCAGGCCAGTCCCTGTGGACCCAGGTATTGGGATCACCTACCCACTGACCCAGGCACTATGCCAGTTGACCTGGAGACTTTCACAGCAAGCCTGTCTGCAGACCCTGCTGGCTACTCTGCTAAGAGTCTCTGGACAAGCTGACTGGTAAAGGACTTTCACTGAAGTTGTCAGTCTATAAAGACTGGAAAAGATGCCCACTTGTTCAAATGCAGACACTACTGCAAATCCACAAGGATCACAAATAATCAGGGAAATATGACACCACCAAAGGAACAAAATAAAGTACCAATAACTGACCCTCAGAAATGGAGACCTATAAACTTCCTGACAAAGATTTAAAAATAATTATCTTAAAGAAGTTTAGTAAGCTACAAGAGAACATAGACAACTAAACGGTATCAGAAAAAAACAATACATAAACACAATGACAAGTTCAATAAAGAAAAACAAAACCAAACAAAATCCAAATAGAAATTTGGAGCTGAAGAACACAATGACTGTACTGAAAAATTCCATAGAAACCTTCAGCAGCAGACTTCATCAGACAGAAGAATCAAGGCACACAAAGATGTGTTTTTAAAAATTAGCCAGGCAGAAGAATAAAAAGATAAAAAGTGAAGAAAGCCTATAGAACTTGGGACACCATTAAACAAATGAATATATGCCTTTTTTGCATTACCAAAAGGAAAAGAGAAAGAGAAAGAAGCAGAAAGCTTATGTGAAGAAACAATGCAGAAGCATTTTCAAATCTAGAAAAGGAAATGAACATCTGTATCCAAGAAGCTCAATGAATCCCAATAGATTAAACATAATGAGATCTTGATTGAAACACATTGTTATAAAATTCTTTTAAAAAAAGAATTTTGAAAGCAATAAGAGAAAAGCAACTCATCACTTACAACAGAACCACTACAAAACTATAGGTAGATATCTCAGAAGAAAACTTGCATGCCAGGAGACAGTAGGATAATCAAGTGCTGAAAGAAAATATCTTGGCAACCAACAATACCATACTCAGTAAAACTGTCCTTCAGAAATGAAGTAGAGATAGAGACTGTCCCAGACAAACAAAAGATGAGGGAGTTATCACCACTAGATCTGCCTTACAAGAAATGCTTTGTAAATCCTTCAAGTTGTAATGAAAAATGCTAACAACATGTAACAGTATAAAACTCACTGGAAAGTTGAGAGATAGTCAAATTCAAAAACTCTAATACTGTAACAATTGTGTGAAAATCACTTTTAACTCCAGCATAAAGTTAAAAAGACAAAATTATTTAAAATAACTATAGCTACAATAATGTGTCAAGGAATACACAATATAGAAAGATGTAATTTGTAATATTAGTAATATGTAAGGGAAGAAGAACTTAAAATACAGAGATTTTGTATGTTGAGTTGCTTACAACCTAAAATAGTCTGTTATAACTATAAGATAATTTATGTAAGTCTCATTATAATCACAAAGAAAAAATCCTGTAGCAGATACCCAAAAGGAAATGATAAAGAAGTCAAAGCATACCACTGCCAAAAAAAAAAAAAAAAAAAAAAAAAAAATTCCAATCACAAAAGAAGAGAGGAAGAGAGGAATAAAGAAAAGAGCCCAAATAGCAAAAAGAACAAAGCTGGAGGCATCACATTACCTGATTTCAAACTATACTACAGGGCTGCAGTCACCAAAACAGCATGGTACTAGTACAAAAACAGGCACATAGATTAATGGAACATAATAGAGAGCCCAGAAATAAGGCTGCACACCTACAACCACCTGATCTTTGACAAAGTTGACAAAAACAAGCAATGGGAAAAGACTCACTATTCAATAAATGATGCTGAGATAACCGGCTAGCCATATGCAGAAGAAGCTGGACGCCTTCCTTACACCATACACAAAAATCAACTCAAGATGAATTAAAGACTTAAATGTAAATCCCCAAACTATAAAAACTCTGGAAGACAACTTTGGCAATACCATCCTGGACATAGGAACAGGCAAAGATTTCATGACAAAGAGACCAAAAGCAATTGCAACAAAGCAAAAATTGACATGTGGGATCTTATTAAACTTAAGAGCTTCTGCACAGCAAAAGAAACTGTGAACAGAGTAAACAGACAACCTACAGAATGAAAGAAAATATTTGCAAACTATGCATCTAATATTCAGATCTATAAGGTCTAATATCAACATCTATAAGGAACTTAAACAAATTTACAAGAGAAAATAACCAATCCCATTAAAGGGGGCAAAGGAAATGAACAGACACTTTTCAAAAGAAGGCATACATGTGGCCAAGAAGCATATGAAAAAGAAGCTCAATATCAGTAATCATTAGAGCAATGCAAATCAAAATCACAATGAGATATCATCTCACACCAGTCAGAATGGCTATTATTAAAAAGTCAAAAATAACAGATGCTAGTGAGGTTGCAGAAAAAAGGGAGCTCTTATACACTGCTAATGGGAGTGTAAATTAGTTCAACCATTGTGGAAAGCAGTATGATGATTACTCAATGAGCTAAAAGCAGAACTACCATTCAACCCAGCAATCCCATTACTGGATGTATGCCCAGAGGAATATAAACCATTCTACCATAAAGACGCATGTGAATATTCATTGTAGCACTATTCACAATAGCAAAGACATGGAATCAACCTAAATGCCTATTAATGACAGATTGGATAAAGAAATTTTGGTACACAGACACCACGGAATACTATGCAGCCATGAAAAAAATGAGATTATGTCTTTTGTGGGAACATGGATGGAGTTAGAGGCTATTATCCTCAGCAAACTAATACAGGAATAGAAAACCAAATACCACATGTTCTCACTTACAAATGGGAGCTAAAAGATGAGAATTTACGAACACAAAGAAGAAAACAACAGACAATAGGGTCTAATTGAGGGTGAAGGGTGGGAGAAGGGAGAGGAGCAGAAAAGATAACTATTAGGTACTGTGCTTAATTCTTGGGTGATGAAATAATATGTACAACAAATCCTTGTGACATGAGCTTACCTGTGTAACCAACCTTCACATGTACTCCCAAACCTAAAATAAAAGTTAAAGAAAGAACTACAAAAGAGTCAGAAAACAACTTTTAAAATTAAAATAGTAAATACTTGCATATCAATAATTAGTTTAAATGTAAACGGATTAAATTCTCTGATCAAAAGGTAGAGTGGCTGAATGGATTATAAAACCAACATCTAACTATATACTTTCTACAAGAGACTCACTTTAGCATTAAGGACATAGATAGTATGAAAGTGAAGATATGGAAAAAGATATTCCATGCAAATGATATCTAAAAGATAGCAGGGGTAGCTATATTTATATCAGAAAAGATAGACTTTAAGGAGAACACTGTCATAAGACAAAAAGAAAGTTATTACACAATTTAAAAATGTCAGTTCATCAAGAGAATATAATGGTTATAAGTATATATGCACCCAACATTTTAGCATCGGAAGATATAAAGCAAATATTAACAGAGCTAAGTAGAGACATAGACAGCAATACAATCGTGGTAGGGTATATCAATACCCTGCTTTACAAAGGATAGATCAGCCAGACAGAAAATTAATAAAGAAATGGTAGACTTGAACAATACTATAGATCAAATGGATCTAACAGACATATATAGAACATTTCATCCAACAGCAAAATAATACACATTCTTCTGAAGTGCACATGTAACATTTTCTAGGATAGATCATATGTTATGTCACCAAACAAGTATTAACAAATATAAGAATATTGAGATCATATCAAGTATCTTTTCCAACTATAATAGTATGAAACTAGAAGTCAATAACAAGAGTGAAATTGGAAAATTCATAAACATGTGAAAATTAACCAATATGCTCCTGAAATCAAAAGAGAAAGAAAAACATCTTGAGACAAATGAAAATGGAAACAAAACATACCAAAATTATGGGTATAGCAAAAACAAATGTAAAAAGGAATTTTATAGTGATAAATGCCTACATTAAGAAAAAAGAAAGAACTCAAATAAACAACCTAACTTTATCTCTCAAGGAACTAGAAAAAGAAGAACAACTTAGCAGAAGAAAGGAAATAGTAAAGATTAGAGCAGAATTAAGTGAAAGAGAGCCTAGAAAAAAAAATCAATGAAACTAAAAATTGGTTTTTGAAAAAGATCAGTAAAATTGATAAATCTTAAGCAGATCATCCAGTAAAAAAAGAGAGAAAAGACTCAACTAAATAAAATTATGAAAGAGAAGACTGTATGATGCCACAGAAATACAACAATCACAAGAGAATACTATGAACATGCCAACATATTGGATAACTTTGAAGAAATAGATAAATTTCTAGAAACATACCAAGACTGAATCATGAAGAAATAGAGAATCTGAGCAGACTAATAATGAGTAAGGAAATTGAATCAGTGATTCAATAAAGCCTCCCAATAAAGAAAAGCCCAGGATCTGATGGCTTCTCTCTTGAGCTCTACCAAACATTTAAAGAGAAATTACTGTCTATTTTTCTCAAACTATTCTAAAAATTTGAAGAGGAGGCAATGCTTCCAAACTCACTTTATGAGTCCAGCATTACCTTGATATCAAAGCCAGACAAGGAAACTTTAAGATAAGCCAGGCAGAGAAAGATAAATATTACATGATCTCACTGAAATGTGGAATCTAAAAGAGTCAAACTCATGGAAGCATGGAGTAGAATGGTGGTAGCCAGCAGCTGGTGGTGGGTGGGGGAAGTGGGGAAGAGAAATGAAAAGATGTTGGTCAAATGGCACAAATTTCAGTTATGCAGCATGAATAATTTCTAGATATCTGGTCTACAACATGGTAACTATAGTTAATAATACCGTATTGTATTACTTGACATTTGCTAAGATAGTAAATCTTGAATGTTCTCATCACAAAAAAGGTAACTATGCGAGTCAATTGATATGTTAATTAGCTTGATAGTAGTAATGATTTTACAATATATTTGTATACCAAAACATGACATTGTATATCTTATGTATATCCAACTTTTGTCAATTATATCTTAATAAACTGGGAAAAATAAAACAAAAGGCTGACTCTGGCTACTCTGCAGAGAACAGTCTGTAGGAGGGAAGGGTAAGCAGAGCATGAGGAGGAGGCCATTGTGATAATAAGGACATGAGAATAAGACTAGAGTATCTTTGGAGGTGATTGAATTTATTGGATCCTGGATAAAGTTTGGAAGTAGAATTTGCTAATGATTTAGCTATAGTTGTGTGAGAGAGGGGAAGGAAGGATGACTCCAAGTTTGGCCAAGTTGGCAGGGTGGCCAGTTGCCTTCCTAGCAGCATTTCTGTGCACAGTCACTCCCCAACCCCCACCCCCACTCCTACTTTGTTTTGTTACCCTCTTCTAATTCTGAGGACTCTCACATTTAATTACCAAAGTACTATCTCAGTGTGAGCCTTCCTTCTTCAATGGTTCCTCATATTCTACTTCTAAATGTATTTTTACATTCCAAACTTTTTAATACTGTGTTCTAGCCTACAAATTCCCTGCATAGTAACTGACTAGCGATTTTGCAAAAGAAAATGAGGACAAAGTTGCTAATTTGAAAATGTCATACGCTCCAACAACCACCAGCCCATACATTTTCATTTTTAATGTATCACCTCTGCCTTATCCCATAGTCATGAGCCTTGTAGGAATTTTAGGCAATTTGAGAGTCAATAGTGACCAATCTGGGGAATGGGGACCTTATTTAGCTGGAGCTACTTCATTTATTTTATTCTCATACCAACCTGATTGATAAGTATTGTTATGCCTATACTATAGAGAGAGGAACTGAGGTTATGTGGACTTGTCATGGCTTGTTACTTACTAGTTTGAGGATATGGCTAGTAAGTAACAGAGAACTGGTATCCACCCAAACCAGCCTGACTCCAGGGTTCACACTCCTCCCTTCACCCTAGTGGAGCAGAAGGGTGTGCAATTAATTTCTGGGCTATGAAGACACCAAGAATGAGCTTGCTCCCTAGGTTTGGCAATTTTCTGTTATTTCTAAGCTGAAGCCCGGCAGGAGAGAACTCAAATTATTAATTACATATGTTTCCAGTGTTCAAGACAGTTTCATGAGTGCTATTCACTTCAGAGCTATATTCTGCCAGTTTATTACAACACCAAACTGCTTGCTTCAGAGTCTAGGAGCTCTACATGTCCTTTGGGTACAAGATCTGGGGCAGTTTCAGTCAATGGAAGTAAAATAAGGTTAGAAGTTGAAGTGAGGGTTGTTTCTCCCCCACCAACCCCTTCACTAGATTTACCATCTCCTGGCAAGAGTTTGGGGTTGACTTACATCTGTCTCATCACTTGTAATGTGACTGTATCACATTGAACTATCTGAATCCCTTTACCTTTCACTTCTGTCTACAGGTTCAGGGAAAGAGTGGGATATTTATGAGCCCATCAATTTAATAGACCATGTCAATTTCTCCATCTCAGTTTGTAAAGCATACCCACGTGGATTTGAAAACTGCCTTTCAAACATGAACTTTATTTTTCATAATGAGGAACAGAGACATTATTGGGGAAGTGAAATGGGGAGAGAGGAAGGAAATAGTAATAAATCTTACCAAGGCAACTTCCAACTCTAGATTATGTCATTCAATTAGGATATGCTTATGTAGGTAAAGATACTAGTCAGTATTTGCTTCCTTGCCTTAGAAAATCCTTCGTGTCACATTAGCTCACACTGGTAGTCCATTTATCCCTTAGAAAAAGCACAGAAGCAGAAATCTGTATTTTTTTTTTTTTAGGTATTTAAAAGATTATCTTATGCTTCATAAAAGTAACTTTTAGATTTATGTCTGCTACTGCTACTGTTAAACTTCAGCAAGCAAATAGCCATACATGACTAGTCACTACAGTTTGATGAGAGGCTACTAGCATTTCAAATCAATGGATTAAAAAGGTAGTAAGTAATAATTTTTTTTAAAAATGTATAGTATTTTTAAAGATATAAAAAGTTATTTTTGTTTCCCTAGCATATTAAAAAATCACACATAGGCATTTTATGATCTTGGCTATTAAAATAGAACAATGGCATATCAAAAGGGAATGAGGATGTAGTCAACCATGCCATGAATAGTTACCATGTATAACAATAATAACAGATGTGCTAGGGACTTTACATATGTTATATTTAAATATATGAATGAGTAAGTTCAATACCCTTAGAAAAAATTAAGATCTTCTGATTTTATTACATGATGAAGGGTTTGCAACAGTTAATTTTTAAATTTTATTTTGCTTAATTTAAAACTTAGTTTGCAATTCTAAGCATAGTTAAAGCTTATGGTGGGCACATTGTCCTGAAACTTAGAATTGTTATCCTTCTTTCATTTAGTTAATGAGTATTTACTGAGAGACTACTTTGTAATAAAGTCTGAGATGAATCAAATAGAAATTTAATTCTAATAAAATGATAAACAAATGCAATTCATATAAGAACTTTTCATGGAAAAAAGTTTTTTTCATGGAACTTTTATAAGTTTACTTAAAATTTTGATGAAAAAGCAAAAGGCCAAAAACTTCCAGATTATTTTGCAAAAAGAGAACAAAGTAAGACATTTCTATCTACGAGATACCAGACTTATAATACAGACAGTTTGTATTAATACAGGGAAAAATAAGTAGTCCAATGGATCACAATAGGAAAACCAGAAACAGACTTAGATATGTGTGTGTATATATATGTGTATATATATATGGAACATATGTGAAAGCAAAGACAGTATACAGGTCAGCAAGGAAAAAACAGGCTATTCAATACATGGTACTAGGGCAATTATTTATCTATATGAAAATAATCAAATAAAATTCCTATTTCACACCTTCTGCAAAAACCAATTTCAGTGAATTAAAGGCCTAAACGTGAAAAGAAAATCTGTAAAACATGTAGAAAATAGTTAATATAGGACACTGTCTTTGTATTGTTAGAATTTCTTAAGCAATACAATAGTAAAATTCATTAAATATATTCGTCAATTGCTTACAGTCAAATCTGGCTAAATTAGAAATTTTCTGAATGAAAAGACACCCTAAACAGATGGAAACTACAAGCCTCAAACTGGGACTAACAGGTATGTGGAACACAGAAAGAACTCCTGTTGATCAATAAGAAAGCAATCCAATTGAAAATGGATGAAGGAAGAGGAAATCCAAATAGCCAGTAAACTCTTGAAACCATATTGAACTTCAACAATGGCAGATTAAACAAAGGTGACACATTATATCATGACTATCAGAATGATGAATGCTTAAACCTGACAATATGAAATGTTACCAAGGATACAATGAGAATGTTCATGTATTGCAGGTGGGGATTATACAGACTGCAGAGCAATGCAGCAATACCTAATAAAGTTGAATATGCATGTGCCCTGTGGCCTAGCAATTCCATGAGAAATTCTGTCACATTTGCACAAGAAAACGTGTAAGAGTATTCTTTACAGCATTACTTATAGGAGCAGCAGATTGGAAACAATTCAAAAGTATATCAACAAGAAAATAGATAAATTATGAAATACACTACAGGAGTGAAAATGGACTAGGCTGGTATCTTTCAATATGAGTAATTTTCATGAATATAACATTAGATTTTAAATGCAAGTTTGATAAAGACATATAGATTATACTTATGTTTTAAATGTATATAAATTTTGAGAGCATGTAAGAATATTATACATCGTTATGGATTTATGCATATACATATAAAAGCATACAAAATTAAATGAAATATTATACCTAAAATTTATGATAATTATTAGCTCTGGGTGGTGGGGAGCACCTTAGGTCAGGCCCCAAAACAGAGCCTAATACAGGGATAAATATTGGGAGATGTGATCTCAAGGCAGCAAGAGTGAAGGAAAGGCAAAATGAGACAGGAAAGGATAAGGAAGAGAAGCACAGCAATGTGTTAACTGCACAGGTAGCACAAAGAACTATCCTCAGAACAGTCCATTAGAGAAAGGAAGGGAGAGGAAATGATTATTTTGGATCCTTCCAGTCTTTTTGCTCTCATTGGTCATAATTTACTGTCAGGAAACTAATTTTCCCACGCTTCTAGGTTCTCTCACCTGGCCTTTGCACAACTGCCATGGAAGGTATCTCCAGTGCTTTGTAGCATGATGCTTCATTCAAATCTGGAAGTAGTAAGAAGATGCAGAGATTTCTAGTGCTTGCCTGCTGGAACTCAGGCAGTGAAACCTCTGCCCTGAGTGTACTGCAGTGGCACTGGCAGCTCACATGGAACAGCCAAGGGTCCAGGAGACATGTGAGGGAGAGAGAATCTGAAAGGTTATGTATAAAATACTCAATATAAAGGGAGATGTGACTGGGAGGTATAAGAGGATTCAGCTGCATTAATAATGTTTTACTGCTTAAGCTGAGTATTAGGTTCATAGCTGTTTGTTCTATTTATACCTTTCAGATAGAGAAGATAGATAAAAATATAAAAACAGGTATACAATCACGTGTCACATCACAATGGGAATACTTTCTGAGAAAGGCATCATTAGGCAATTTTGTTGTTGTGTGAACATCATAGAGCATACTTACACAAACCTGCTGTCCTCTCCTATGATAACAATGCCTTCTTCTGGAATACCGCCCAAAGGACGAGTCTGAGGCTGTTTTACAGTTGACTTTTTTCTTTTCTAAATAGAAGGCACATACTCTAAAATAATGATATTTATAGTATAATAAAAAAAAAAACACTTACACAAACCTAGATGGTATAATTTACTACATGCCCAAGCTATATGATACAGGCTATTGCTCCTAGGCTACAAATGTGTATAGCGGGTTACTGTACTACATGCTGTAGGTGATTATAACACAGTGGTAAGTATTTGTGTATCTTAACAGAGAAAAGGCACAGTAAAAATCCAGCATATAGGATAAAAAATGGTGTACCTCCATAGGGCACTTAACAGGAATGGAGCTTGCAGGACTGGAAGTTGTTCTGGGTGAGTCCGTGAGTAAGTGATGAGTGAATGTGAAGGCTTGTGACTGTACACTATTGTGGTTTTTATATACATTGTACACTTAGGCCACACTACATTTATGAAAAATATGTTTCTTCAACAGTAAATTAACTTTAGCTTACTGTAACTTTTTCACTTTATAAACTTTTTAATTTTTAAAACTTTTTGAATCTTCTAATGACACAACTTTGAACGCAAAAGTGTACAACTCTACTAAAATGTTTTTTCCTTATATCTGTATTCTATAACTTTTTTCTGTTTTTAAGATTCTTTTTTACTTTGTAAACTTTTTTTTTGTTAAAAATGAAGACAAACACACATTAGCCTAGGCCTACACAGGGTCAGGATCATCAATATCGCTATCTTCCACCTCCATATGTTGTCCCAGTGGAAGGTCTTCAGGGGCAATGCATGATACTGTCCTCTCCTATGACAACAACGCCTTCTTCTGGAATACCTCCTGAAGGACTAGTCTAAGGCTGTTTTACAGTTAGCTTTTTTCTTTTCTAAATAGAAGGCAAATAATAATATTTATAGTATAGTAAATAATAAATCAGTAACATAGTTGTTTCTTATTATCAAGTATTATGTACTGTACAAAACTGTTTGTGCTAGACTTTTATACAAATGGCAGTGCAGTAGGTTTGTTCACACTAACATCACCACAAACATGTAAGTAATGCATTGTGCAATGACTTATAATGGCTATACCACCACTCGGTGATAGGAATTTTCCAGCTCATTGTAATCCTATGGGACAACCATCATATATGCTATCCGTCATTGACTGAAATGTTAAATACATGACTGTATATTACACATTAAACAACACCTGTAAAGATGTTTTGATCCAGTTCAAAGGGCTTTAAGGATGTTTAATGTATTAAATTGAGCTGCATTTTGAAACTTACAGGAACTAGTTTTTTTCCTACTCTTATGTTGGAAGTTGTGCTTAGTTTTATTTTATTTTTTCTTTTTCCTCTTATGTTGGGAAGCACAGAACTTGTGAGGAAGTATTGATCAATTACAAAAAAAAAAAACCAAAACATTTTATTTTCATGTTTGAGTGATGACTAAGTTAATTTGTACCATTCCTATAATGGAGGTTTCATAGAAGAGGTGAATTTTTAAACTGGCCCTAAAGATAAGAAAATCTGGAAAAAAAGTTGATAGGGAAGAGCCTTTCATAAAAACAAACTAAGCATGGGATGTAGAAAACTAGCTCAGGGAACAAGGAATAATTATTTGACCAGATCATGTGAAGGAAGAAATGGGATATATAGTTGGAAAGATACAATGAAGCTAGAATGCAGAGGAACTTGAAATGCCTAGTAGTATATATTTCATTGGCAAAAGATAAATTGAAAATTTTAAACTATATTTTCCAGCCTGTCAGAAGTTTGATATAGTCATGCGTCTGAATTTTGACCAACAGGACATGTAAGAATGGTTCTTCCAGGCCTGGACCATGACACCTCCCTTGCCTGCTAAACAGATAAAGAAAATCTGGTGGAGTTCTCTGAGGCCCCAAAAGATGGCAGAGTCACTCTGGAAGAAGCCTGGGTCCCTGGTTGACTATGTGAAGCAGAAACCCCACCATATCCTCTCTGTGTATCCCCAGTCGTTGGTGATGTAACCAAATAATAAATCTTTGTTGTGTTAAAACACTGAAAATAACTCTGTTTGTTACAGCATTTAACCTATTCTGACTAATATACTACATAATTGCATTTATATGCCTATCTCTTACTGCTAAATCGTGAGCTTTTGCGGGGGGGGGGGCAAAAACATATAGTTCTTAATTCACATTGACTAGCACAAAGATGATCAATAAGTATTTATTGAATTAATACAAACTCAACTAAGGCAGGAGAAAGGACTAATATATTTTATAATGTTCTCCTTGTACCCACCTTTTCTCTTAAAGTGATTGCTGAAACAAACATGCAAAGAAAAAAAAGCTCTTAAACATCAGAAAAACAAAATAGCAAGCCAACCAGATCTCACCATTTCTCAAATATTCTGAGTATCTGACATTTGTTGCAGTAGAAAATAAAGATTGGTTCTGAGGTTTCCAAAAGGCACAATCATACATCCTTCAAAGCAGTAAGGGAAAGAAGGCTTTCCATCCATCATTCTCATCATGAAAAGAGCAAAATTCTCTACATTCTATAAGTCTAAAGTAATTTCTAGCCCTAAGTTGTTACCTGTAACAAGGAAACTTGGAGTCAATTTTGCAAGGCTGTTTACTAGAAAGTCATTCTGATGCATTTACTTGAGGCAGCTATTTGTCATAGCTGAGTCAAAATGCATTAAAGTGACTCGAAATGTGCAAGTTTCCCCCCTTTTTTATTACCAAGAAATATCTGCAACACATTATTAACCCCAGACAATCTTAGGAGACTTTTGTTTTAAGGATATTGGCATATGGTTTTTGAGTGCTGAGAGAATCATTAAATATATAATTAAGAATTCCCCATGGAGATTGATGCTAAATTAGTAGATCAAATTACTACTACTCAAATATCCCCCCTTTCCCAAATTCCATATATATATATGTTTGTGTGTTTGTGTGTGTGGAAACATATCAGGAACTCCAAAATTTTCAAATTAAAAAAAACAGCTATCATTATTAAGCAGAAATTCTATGTATTCATTTAAAGTAAATTAGTATGGCCATTAAAACTTTAAAAGAGAAATCATGACAGTCGGAGCATTCATTCATGTAAATTCCTAGAGAATGGGCGGATGCTTATGTTAAGAATGACTGATGGCCTTCCGTGAAATGAGCGAGCTTGGTAAATACAGACCTCTTGGTTATCTGTAGTTTGTCTTTCAGATTGTGTCTAGGTGTCTCCTCATTCTTACTCTTCCCTGATCCTCAGCTCATGCCTTGCTCAGCCCTATGCCAACAGCAATAAGGTGAGGATGATTATATCACACATGTCTTAATACTAAAAACAGTTGATGAGGCTGGAGGATCACTTGAGACAAGGAATTAAAGTCCAGCCTGTGCAACATAGTGAGACCTCATCTTTAAAAATAAAAAAATTAAAATTAAAAAGTTGAAATTGTAATACGGTTTCTTTGGGAGTTGTGTGAAAAAGTCCATACATAAAATTGACTGCCTTAAAAAGCAACCTCAGAGTGCCTTTATCCCCCACATCCTTATTCTGCCTAACTCTCACCATCCTGTCAACCTCTATTTTGCCTCAATGCCTCATGCCAAGGCAACTTCTGGTACTCAGTTTGGTAATCTGGGTTCCTAGTTGTTGAACACCTTCTATCTCTGCATATGAATACAAGCACACACATCTTTTAAATATTCTCCTATGTACATTATTCATGTTATGAACTTTGTTCATGATTTTTCTTTCTTGGGCAAAAACCAACCCCTGCTTCAATTATAATGAAAGTTTCAAGTTAAATTTCTCAAGGAAAATAATAGGAAAATATTTTGAATTGAAGTGCTAAGAGGAAACTTAATGGCAAAGTACATCTCCAGTTCTGTTAACTGACAAGTTTAAACTCATGCTAAAGTCTCCAAAGTATTAAAATAGCCATACAATTTTAAATATTTCTAGTAATTCAAGACTAAGACATAGATTTTTAACATTTTTTCTAGGTCAGTGAGTTATGCAAATATATGTGGTTTCCAAGATGCTGGGTTATGGATGTCACAAGAAAAAAAGTCAACAGTCCTAGTCACAAAAAGGTAATGAGAGCAAGGAAAGAAGGTCTATAATCAGAAACTTGAATTAGATGCTAGTGCAAGATGTAGTGTGTTGAATTTAAAATGTCTGTAGAATCAAATCTGACTTTTTAAAGAAATAGTTTTATCAGAGAAAGTCCTAATAATGCCATTACTGTTTTTACCAAGAGGAAAGTAATAAACATCATAGAAGAGAAGCAGCAGTGTTTTTTTTCAGAGCCATTTCATGTCTGTTCACACAGTGCTTACACACAAGAATGAAGCACATTATGGTTCAGAAGAAATGAAACGGCAAACAAAATACTATCATGACACATGCCATCTCAGAAGGCTTAATGCTCTGTTGTTTTTATGAAGATTATTCTGTTCTGAATATCCCCATTCAGAAATGTCCCCAAGAAAATACCGTAGCCTTGAACAAAATAGAGGAACAACTGCAATCCTAAAATAGCAGGGCAGGAGACAGTGGAAAATAGAAAAGACCTCTCAGTGTGTTCCTTGATGAGATATGAAGACTGATGATGGATTGCTTTTACTATTTTCGCCCATGGTTTATTTTTATAATCATTTGATGAGAAATAGCATTTTAAAAGAAAAACACTGCTGTAAGGTTGATAAAGCATTGTTCTGAAAGAGAGGGAGGCCCCCTGAAAAATTTAACAGGGTAGTCATTCAGCTCTTTCAATTCTCAACAATCTCTCTGTGTGACTCCATGTATACCAACGCTTTCACACCATACAATAGCTCAAATTGTTAACTTTATAAATCCAGAATAGAGTTCGCTCTTGTTCTATAAACCCATACATCTATATATCCCTTCCTATCTGATATTTACTCCTGAACATCCTTCAGGAACTTCAGATCCACTGAACGTATCTTCATCATCTTCACTGTAATTTGTGGTCCTTTTGAGAAGCATTGCCATTACTGCTGCATTTGGAAACAGCTCATCCTTGACCTTCCCCTTAAAGATTCAAAATCTCCTTGCACTAAGAGACACAAATTACCAATGATAGTTTTAGTATGTGTTTCTCACAGTGGGTTTTGTTCTTGCAGCAAAGAATAGTATAATCTTCTATAACGACTATAGATATTAATCAAAAAAATGTTACCAACTCTTCTGATCTTGTTGGCAAAAATTCTACCAGCCTGTTAGGACTATCTTCTTTTAGAAGCAGCATTTCTTTTGTGAATAGGTAGGTAGAGAATGGTTAGATAGGTGGATAAAGGGACAGAGAGCTATACACATCAATGATTTATAACATAAAGGAGTAAATGGAGGAATGAGTCACTGATTCTCAGTGGGGTGAAAAGTGACCCAGAATGAAATGAGTGAATCTCTCTTCTGAGGGTTTTTTTCTTGATCTGCTGTAAATATGGCTCGAGTTTTAGAGATCAATCCTACTTTCAAATATATTGCTCCATTTTGACACCACTTGTATTAATTTTGGTATTTGGGAAATATGGTCACCAAACTTATGGTGAAAATGATAAATGTTTGCATCTCACATGTTTTCATTTGGGTCTTTTAAAATATTATGTAAGAGAAAATGCATTAAATGTTCAGCTGTAAGTATACTTCTATTTTTTACTTTCCACTTTACTTTGGTCATTTCTCAGTCCTCATCTTTCCTGATCTAACAGCAGCTTTCAATAAAATTGACCACTTCCTTTCTTGAATATTTTCTTTTCTTGGCCTTTGTGTACCACTCTCTCTTAGTGTTCCTTTTACATCACTGGTTGTTCTCTCTCATCTCCTTTGGTAGCTCCTCCAAATATACTTGACCTCTAGACCTTGTCCCACTTCAGGGGGCAATCTTTGAACATTTTTATATATCTACAATTTCCTGTGGTCTCATGGCTTTCAAAAACTATGCTATCTTTTAAAAGCATCTACCACTGATGCTCAAAGCCTGGACCTGTCACCTGAAGTCCTTTCTGTCTATTCAAAAATCTCCACAAAGATTTTTAATATTAATTTAAAGTCAACATGTTTAAAACAGAACTCCAAATTTTTCCCCTCAACTCTAATTCTCCTGCCTTCAGCTTCATCTCTACTAACAGCAATTCATCTATCCAGTTGCTTGGGCCAAAACCCCTGGACTTTCTTTCATTCCTCTCTTTTTCTCACACCCCTCCACCAATCTTTCAGGAAATCTTGTTGGCTCCACCTTAAAAATATATCCATAATACTACTAATTATAATCATCTCTTTCTGTTCCAATTTTCTTACCCACATCCACTGCTATGACTTTTGTCGAGATATCATCTCTCAGGCTGGGCACAGTGGCTTACGTCTGTAATCCTAACTTTGGGAGGCTGAGGTGAGTGGATCACCTGAGGTCAGGAGTTTGAGACCAGCCTGGCCAACATGGTAAAACCCCATCTCTACTAAAAACTAAAAATACAAAAATTAGTCGGGCATAGTGGCGTGTGCCTGTGCTTCCAGCTACTTGAGAAGGTGAGACAGGAGAATTGCTTGAACCTGGGAGGTGGAGGCTGCAGTGAGCTGAGATCGTACCACTGCACTCCAGCCTGGGTGACAGAACAAGACTCTGTCTCAAAAAAAAAAAAAAAAAAAAAAAAGATATCATCTCTTACCTTGATTATTGCAATAACTTTGTCTTTTTTTCTCTCTCTTTCTTTTTGACTTCCCTATAGTCTATTCTCAATAGCCAGAGTGAGCCTTTTAAAACTTGAGTCAGGTCATGTCCTTCTTCTGCTCAAAATCTCCAAAGGTTTCCTATCTTTTTCAGAGTAAAGCCTATAAAGCCTTAAATGACTTGGCCCCCCAATAGTTCTTGTCCTCTCTTCTGTCACTCTTTTCCTTATTCATTGTGCTGTAGTCTTACTGGCTTTTTTGCTTTTCTTTGAAGTCCTAGCGCTCTGCCATCTCAGGGCCTTTGCACTGGCTGTTCCCTTGATTAGAATAATTTTTCTTTAATACTTCCAAGTTTCACCCCTTATTTTATTCAATTATATGCTCAATTGTCACTTTATTAGAGATAACTTCTCTGACCACATTAATATAAAGTAGCAACTTTCTGTCCCCCTAATGCTGGTTAATTTTCCTCCAATGCATGTTAAAACTACCTCACATGCTATATTTTTTGTTAGAAGGAAATGCCTATCCTGTGTTAGTGGGTATGGAGACAATCTCCCAGCACATAATGACAGTCAGGAGGTAGCAGACTAAAAGAAGTAAGAAGGACTGGGCAGAGGCACTGAGGAAAGAGATTGTGGTTTGTAAAAAAGAGCTTTCTTTCTGTGGGCAGGGCTGATGTTGCTGGGCAATCAGCTCTCATGGCTTCCATATTGTCCTAATGATCTTGGGAGGTATTAGTGGAAAGATGGAGATTGCAGGCATACATTATTTGTACACATGAGATACCAGAGGTGGAAATGTCACCATTGTTAGCATCAGTTTCCTCCAGTCTTTGCCATATTGAAGTATATCAACGCTCCAACCACAAGGTTCCCATAATACAGCAGGTATCCCAATTATCTTGGTCAGTTCCCTGATAAGAATGACTCTTCACATGGTCATATTTCTTATCCCTTTATTTTAAGGCAATGGTATCGATAGACAATGGTGAGTTGTTAATGCCATAAGACATCATTCCAAGAGCTGGTGGCAGGCCTACCACAGCTCACCTCCAAATCCCTGGCTTCCCTAAAACTACATGTCTGTACATGTCTGGTTCTAGGGTTATAAAAGCAACACTCTGGCAAAGACCACCCTGAAAATTTGCACCCAGACTGCAAGTTCAGGGATTTGAGAAATCACAGAAATAGCTTTTTCTTTCCATTTTTAAAAGTGGAAAAATAGATGACATTTTTAAGGATAAAGAGATTTCTGATTGATTCCTTAATCAGAAATCAGAAATAAAGTGACTAAGCCCTACTAACTGCCACCCAGGCCAATGTTAACTGTCATAATCCCCAGACAGGATCACAAAGTAAGAGAAGTAAGTGTGTTTTGTGTATCCCTCCCTTCTGGGAGCCCTCTTTCCCTGCCTTTCCATTTCCAACCAAAGGACAGTCATCTTGTGGTCTATTCATTTCACTTGTCATTCTCCTCCCTAGTCAAAAGTTTCTTTCAGAAAATAATCTGATATAAATCATTTATTTCTCAAATACAAGGCTACTTGTTTTGTTTTGTCTCTGTGAAACATGTTTCAGCTCTGCAGCAAGGTGAAGGTCGCTGTGAGCTGTCAGGAAGATTGAAGTAAAAAATTAGGAGAAACTTATTCAGGCACTGGGAAAATCAAAACCCACCAGACAAAACTTTGTCAGTGAAACAAAACCAGGTCAGGGATTGTGCTGGAGTCAGAGCAAGAGGTAGTAATTTGAGGAAATGGCATACACAAAAATTATTCTAAGATCAAACAATGAATCCAGTCCCAATGTGGGTAAAGGGCTCAATATATTATGTTTTTTAGTAAGGCTTAAGAAATAGGGCATACATGCAGTTGGTCTGGATAAATTCCCAGCTTTGTCAGGACAGGGAAT
The DNA here is from genome assembly GCF_047675955.1 of Chlorocebus sabaeus. Classification (NCBI taxonomy): domain Eukaryota; kingdom Metazoa; phylum Chordata; class Mammalia; order Primates; family Cercopithecidae; genus Chlorocebus; species Chlorocebus sabaeus. The sequence goes on along the minus strand of NC_132929.1, from coordinate 25,371,247 downwards.
GGGCAAGTGGGGAGTGTTGTTGGGGATGATTCTCTTTGGGAAAGTAAAGACTCTTGGGGGCATAACTGCACTTCCATTGTTCTTGAAGAGAGAACTAACATTTACTAAGCACTTTTTTGGTGATAGGCACTGTGCTAAGAGCTTTGCTTGCATTATCTTATTGAATTATTGCGACAACATTATAATGCAAGTACTGTGTTTATCTCCATCACTTGTTAAAGCTCTCAGAGTAATAAATGTTGAATTCAGGCTGTGAATGCAGCTCTGGCTGTTTCTAGAGACAACACCCACTTGGAACAGCCATATGGCCTCCATGTGGTAGAATGTTGGACTAACACAGCCTGCATTTGATATACAGCAACACTCCCCGTGTCTAAGTGAATGGAATGGGACCTCCTCAAAACTTTCCCTCATATAATGCTGTTTCCCTGAGATTTCCAAAGATCCTTATGATTGTCTGGGTTCAATCATGATAATGTATGTGTTTTCACATCTCAAAATTTAATGAATTAGCAATGGCCTGCAGGATCTGGTCTCTGAATTACTAGCTTGAGATGGATCTCATATTCTTCTTGATCCAATCCAGATGTGCCTAATGGAGGTAGCCTTAAATAGGTATTATGATAAAGAAAATTCTTACAAAGGTGTGAGTGGTGACAATTATATTTTAAATTTTATCACACCTGGCAACATGTCAGGCTGATCCAATTCTTCACTAGGATTTCTGATTCTCCCATAACCGTGGGCCAGGGGACACACTGCCCAAATCCTTGAAGGGAGTTCTCCTAATAATTGGAATATGTTGCCTAACTCCATTTTTAATTCCCTAAACTCTATTCTGGAATACATAGATATTGAATCAATACTTGCTTTGTGTCTCTCATCACAGGGACTCATGTACTATCACACCATTTGCTGGCATTCATTCATTCTACACAGAATCACTAAGCATCTACTCTGGGCCATACTTTGAGACTCGACAGTGAACTGGACAGGCATTGTCCTTTGGGAAGTTTATAGTCCAAAAGTAGGAACCACATCTTAGTGTAATCAGATATTATCCATGAAAGAGTCCCACACCACTTCCCAACAAGCTTCACTTTCGAGATCTATTTTTCAATCTTAACAAAAATGCTATAGAGTTTTTGACTCAAGTTGAAACTGTTCTTGGGTCTCACTTAGGTGAAGATAGTTCTTGAAAGACTTGAGCTTCCTGACCATAATTCTAATATTCCACTTCAAATATGGAGTAAATTTATTCCTGCTTCTGTATATTCTTGCTATGTATACAATTTGCCCTTCCTAGAAAACTTTTTCTTTCTACTTTGTTTATCTAATTCTTGCCTTCCTTCAAATCCCAGCTCAGGTTCCCATATTCTCTGAAACTTTCTCTGGCACAAGGCAGTTCTTTGCCTCAAAATTCCCAGGACATTCATTATCTTGTTGTCATGACTCCTTGGATTATTTATTTCTTCTCATATCTACCCTCCAGGAGTTTTTGACTTTTTCATCTTTGCATCCTGTTGTTTAGAAAAGTGCCTAGCCACACCAGGAGATTATATCCCACACCTGACCGGGAGGGTCCCAGGCCCACTGAGCCTCCCTCATTGCTCCCACAGCAGTCTGTGATCTAACCGCAAGGCAGCAGCGAGGCTGGGGGAGGGGCGCCCGCCATTGCTGAGGCTTAACTAGGTAAACAAAGCCTCTGGGAAGCTCAAACTGGGTGGAGCTCACAGCAGCTCAAGGAAACCTGCCTGTCTCTGTAGACTCCACCTCTGGGGACAGGGCACAGTAAACAACAATAAAAGCAGCAGAAACCTCTGCAGATGCAAACGACTCTGTCTGACAGCTTTGAAGAGAGCAGTGGATCTCCCAACACGGAGGTTGAGATCTGAGAACGGACAGACTGCCTGCTCAGGTGGGTCCCTGACCCCTGAGTAGCCTAACTGGGAGACATCCTCCACTAGGGGCAGTCTGACACCCCACACCTCACAGGGTGGAGTACACCCCTGAGAGGAAGCCTCCAAAGCAAGAATCAGACAGGTACACTCGCTGTTCAGCAATATTCTATCTTCTGCAGCCTCTGCTGCTGACACCCAGGCAAACAGGGTCTGGAGTGGACCTCAAGCAATCTCCAACAGACCTACAGCTGACAGTCCTGACTGTTAGAAGGAAAACTATCAAACAGGAAGGACACCTACACCAAAACCCCATCAGTACGTCACCATCATCATCAAAGACCAGAGGCAGATAAAACCATAAAGATGGGGAAAAAGCAGGGCAGAAAAGCTGGAAATTCAAAAAATAAGAGCGCATCTCCCCCGGCAAAGGAGCGCAGCTCATCGCCAGCAACGGATCAAAGCTTGACGGAGAATGACTTAAACAAGATGAGAGAAGAAGGCTTCAGTCCATCAAACTTCTCAGAGCTAAAGGAGGAATTACGTACCCAGCACAAAGAAACTAAAAATCTTGAAAAAAAAGTGGAAGAATTGATGGCTAGAGTAATTAATGCAGAGAAGGTCATAAACGAAATGAAAGAGATGAAAACCATGACACGAGAAATACATGACAAATGCACAAGCTTCAGTAACCGACTTGATCAACTGGAAGAAAGAGTATCAGCGATTGAGGATCAAATGAACGAAATGAAGCGAGAAGAGAAACCAAAAGAAAAAAGAAGAAAAAGAAATGAACAAAGCCTGCAAGAAGTATGGGATTATGTAAAAAGACCAAATCTACGTCTGATTGGGGTGCCTGAAAGTGAGGGGGAAAATGGAACCAAGTTGGAAAACACTCTTCAGGATATCATCCAGGAGAACTTCCCCAACCTAGTAGGGCAGGCCAACATTCAAATCCAGGAAATACAGAGAACGCGACAAAGATACTCCTCGAGAAGAGCAACTCCACATAATTGCCAGATTCACCAAAGTTGAAATGAAGGAAAAAATCTTAAGGGCAGCCAGAGAGAAAGGTCGGATTACCCACAAAGGGAAGCCCATCAGACTAACAGCAGATCTCTCGGCAGAAACTCTACAAGCCAGAAGAGAGTGGGGGCCAATATTCCAACATTCTTAAAGAAAAGAATTTTAAACCCAGAATTTCATATCCAGCCAGACTAAGTTTCATAAGTGAAAGAGAAATAAAATCCTTTACAGATAAGCAAATGCTTAGAGATTTTGTCACCACTAGGCCTGCCTTACAAGAGACCCTGAAGGAAGCACTAAACATGGAAAGGAACAACCGGTACCAGCCATTGCAAAAACATGCCAAAATGTAAAGACCATTTAGGCTAGGAAGAAACTGCATCAACTAACGAGCAAAATAACCAGTTAATATCATAATGGCAGGATCAAGTTCACACATGACAATATTAACCTTAAATGTAAATGGACTAAATGCTCCAATTAAAAGACACAGACTGGCAAACTGGATAAAGAGTCAAGACCCATCAGTCTGCTATATTCAGGAGACCCATCTCACATGCAGAGACATACATAGGCTCAACATAAAGGGATGGCGGAAGATTTACGAAGCAAATGGAGAACAAAAAAAAGCAGGGGTTGCAATACTAGTCTCTGATAAAACAGACTTTAAACCATCAAAGATCAAAAGAGACAAAGAAGGCCATTACATAATGGTAAAAGGATCAATTCAACAGGAAGAGCTAACTATCCTAAATATATATGCACCCAATACAGGAGCACCCAGATTCATAGGCAAGTCCTTAGAGACTTACAAAGAGACTTAGACTCCCATACAATATTAATGGGAGACTTCAACACTCCACTGTCAACATTAGACAGATCGACGAGACAGAAAGTTAACAAGGATATCCAGGAATTGAACTCATCTCTGCAGCAAGCAGACCTAATAGACATTTTAGAACTCTCCACCCCAAATCAACAGAATATACATTCTTCTCAGCACCACATCACACTTATTCCAAAATTGACCACATAATTGGAAGTAAAGCACTCCTCAGCAAATGTACAAGAACAGAAATTGTAACAAACTGTCTCTCAGACCACAGTGCAATCAAACTAGAACTCAGGACTAAGAAAGTCCATCAAAACCGCTCAACTACATGGAAACTGAACAACCTGCTCCTGAATGACTACTGGGTACATAATGAAATGAAGGCAAAAATAAAGATGTTCTTTGAAACCAATGAGAACAAAGATACAACATATCAGAATCTCTGGGACACATTTAAAGCAGTGTTTAAAGGGAAATTTATAGCACTAAATGCCCACAAGAGAAAGCAGGAAAGATCTAAAATTGACACTCTAACATCACAATTAAAAGAACTAGAGAAGCAAGAGCAAACGCATTCAAAAGCTAGCAGAAGGCAAGAAATTATGATCAGAGCAGAACTGAAGGAGATGGAGACACAAGAAATCCTCCAAAAAATCAATGAATCCAGGAGTTGGTTTTTTGAAAATATCAACAAAATTGACAGACCGCTAGCAAGACTAATAAAGAAGAAAAGAGAGAATAATCAAATAGATGCAATAAAAAAATGATAAAGGGGATATCACCACCGACCCCACAGAAATACAAACTACCATCAGAGAATACTATAAACACCTCTACGCAAATAAACTAGAAAATCTAGAAGAAATGGATAATTTCCTGGACACTTACACTCTTCCAAGACTAAACTAGGAAGAAGTTGAATCCCTGAATAGACCAATAGCAGGCTCTGAAATTGAGGCAATAATTAATAGCCTACCAACCAAAAAAACTCCAGGACCAGATGGATTCACAGCTGAATTCTACCAGAGGTACAAGGAGGAGCTGGTACCATTCCTTCTGAAACTCTTCCAATCAATAGAAAAAGAGGGAATCCTCCCTAACTCATTTTATGAGGCCAACATCATCCTGATACCAAAGCCTGGCAGAGACACAACAAAAAAAGAGAATTTTAGACCAATATCCCTGATGAACATCGATGCAAAAATCCTCAATAAAATACTGGCAAACCAGATTCAGCAGCACATCAAAAAGCTTATCCACCATGATCAAGAGGGCTTCATCCCTGGGATGCAAGGCTGGTTCAACATTTGCAAATCAATAAACATAATCCAGCATATAAACAGAACCAAAGACAAGAACCACATGATTATCTCAATAGATGCACAAAAGGCTTTTGACAAAATTCAACAGCCCTTCATGCTAAAAACGCTCAATAAATTCGGTATTGATGGAACATATCTCAAAATAATAAGAGCTATTTATGGCAAACCCACAGCCAATATCACACTGAATGGGCAAAAACTGGAAAAATTCCCTTTGAAAACTGGCACAAGACAGGGATGCCCTCTCTCACCACTCCTATTCAACATAGTGTTGGAAGCTCTGGCTAGGGCAATCAGGCAAGGGAAAGAAATCAAGGGTATTCAGTTAGGAAAAGAAGAAGTCAAATTGTCCCTGTTTGCAGATGACATGATTGTATATTTAGAAAACCCCATTGTCTCAGCCCAAAATCTCCTTAGGCTGATAAGCAACTTCAGCAAAGTCTCAGGATACAAAATTAATGTGCAAAAATCACAAGCATTCTTATACACCAGTAACAGACAAACAGAGAGCCAAATCATGAATGAACTTCCATTCACAATTGCTTCAAAGAGAATAAAATACCTAGGAATCCAACTTACAAGGGATGTAAAGGACCTCTTCAAGGAGAACTACAAACCACTGCTCAGTGAAATAAAAGAGGACACAAACAAATGGAAGAACATACCATGCTCATGGATAGGAAGAATCAATATCGTGAAAATGGCCATACTGCCCAAGGTTATTTATAGATTCAATACCATCCCCATCAAGCTACCAACGAGTTTCTTCACAGAATTGGAATAAACTGCTTTAAAGTTCACATGGAACCAAAAAAGAGCCCGCATCTCCAAGACAATCCTAAGTCAAAAGAACAAAGCTGGAGGCATCATGCTACCTGACTTCAAACTATACTACAAGCCTACAGTAACCAAAACAGAATGGTACTGGTACCAAAACAGAGATATAGACCAATGGAACAGAACAGAGTCCTCAGAAATAATACCACACATCTACAGCCATCTGATCTTTGACAAACCTGAGAAAAACAAGAAATGGGGAAAGGATTCCCTATTTAATAAATGGTGCTGGGAAAATTGGCTAGCCATAAGTAGAAAGCTGAAACTGGATCCTTTCCTTACTCCTTATACGAAAATTAATTCAAGATGGATTAGAGACTTAAATGTTAGACCTAATACCATAAAAACCCTAGAGGAAAACCTAGGTAGTACCATTCAGGACATAGGCATGGGCAAAGACTTCATGTCTAAAACAACAAAAGCAACGACAGCAAAAGCCAAAATTGACAAATGGGATCTCATTAAACTAAAGAGCTTCTGCACAGCAAAAGAAACTACCATCAGAGTGAACAGGCAACCTACAGAATGGGAGAAAATTTTTGCAATCTACTCATCTGACAAAGGGCTAATATCCAGAACCTACAAAGAACTCAAACAAATTTACAAGAAAAAACCAAACAACCCCATCCAAAAGTGGGCAAAGGATATGAACAGACATTTCTCAAAAGAAGACATTCATACAGCCAACAGACACATGAAAAAATGCTCATCATCACTGGCCATCAGAGAAATGCAAATCAAAACCACAATGAGATACCATCTCACACCAGTTAGAATGGCGATCATTAAAAAGTCAGGAAACAACAGGTGCTGGAGAGGATGTGGAGATATAGGAACACTTTTACACTGTTGGTGGGAATGTAAACTAGTTCAACCATTATGGAAAACAGTATGGCGATTCCTCAAGGATCTAGAACTAGATGTACCATATGACCCAGCCATCCCATTACTGGGTATATACCCAAAGGATTATAAATCATGCTGCTATAAAGACACATGCACACGGATGTTTATTGCGGCACTATTCACAATAGCAAAGACTTGGAATCAACCCAAATGTCCATCAGTGACAGACTGGATTAAGAAAATGTGGCACATATACACCATGGAATACTATGCAGCCATAAAAAAGGATGAGTTTGTGTCCTTCGTAGGGACATGGATGCAGCTGGAAACCATCATTCTTAGCAAACTATCACAAGAACAGAAAACCAAACACTGCATGTTCTCACTCATAGGTGGGAACTGAACAATGAGATCACTTGGACTCGGGAAGGGGAACATCACACACCGGGGCCTATCATGGGGAGGGGGAAGAGGGGAGGAATTGCATTGGGAGTTATACCTGATGTAAATGATGAGTTGATGGGTGCTGATGAGTTAATGGGTGCAGCACACCAACATGGCACAAGTATACATATGTAACAAACCTGCACGTTATGCACATGTACCCTAGAACTTAAAGTATAATAATAATAAAAAATAAATAAATAAATAAATAAATAAAAGAAAAGTGCCTAGCACATCATGGCTACCCTGAAAATGTTTCTTAATGATAACACATATTTCTCTATTAACTTGACAATTATCAGGCCTAAAGAATAAACTTTTCCCAGGTAAACACTTTGTGACAATTATCTTTTGGTCACAGAAATTTACCCTTAGACTTAGGGCCTGCATTTTTCTTTTAGGTATCTGCATGGATCATAAGGCAAACTTTCTTTGTAGTTAGTCTCAAACATGGTGGCGTACTATGGAAAGCAAACAGAGAGCTAGAAAGAAGGCTCGTGGTTTCCAAGGCTGCTATAGTAGCTGATACTTTTAGGGAAGGAGCACCATATTTGGCACCATTAATTATATAGGCACTATAAATAACATAAAATGAGAAATTGGGTGAAAATTCCAAACAGACTACTAGGAATTAGGAAAACAAGATAAGACAATGGATTTAAATACTGAGAAATGTCAAAACATAACAAAGAACAGGGTGACTCTTTTGATTAATGTTCAGGGAAGGTGTTAAGTATCCAGATCACAGTCTAGGCAGTGAGGGAATCTGGAAACAAATCAAACAATCTCAACTTTAAGGGTCAGGAACTCCAAGCAATTCAGGGCAATAACTCTACAGGGCACCTAGAGTAAATGTCCTCCTATATTTGTCTCTCTAGCCCAGCACTGTCTAATAGAAACACAATGCGAGTCGCTTATATCAGTTTTAATTTACTATGGTCACATTAAAAAAGTCAAAATTAGGCCGGGCACTATGGCTCTTGCCTGTAATCCCAGCCCTTTGGGAGGCTGAGGCAGGAAGATCACTTGAGGTCAGGAGTTCAAGACCAGACTGGCAAAACTTCATCTCTACAAAAAATATAAAAATTAGCTGGACATGATGGCACCTGCCTATAATCCCAGCTACTCAGGAAGCTAAGGCACAAGAGTCACTTGAACCCAGGTGGCAGAAGTTGCAGTGAGTTGAGATTGCGCCACTGCACTCCAGCCTGGGCAACAGAGCAAGACTCCGTCTCAAAAAAAAAAAAGAAAAAAGAAAAAAGTCAAAATTAAAAAGTGAAATTAAACTACTGTATTTTAATCCAATAAATTAAACATATCACTTATCTGTATATTCAATACAAAAGTCATATTGAATATAATTGATGTATAAATGAGCTAGTTTATATTCTTCTTTTCACAGTAAGTCTTCAACACTGGTGTGCATTTTATATCAAGAATACAACTCAGTTCAGGCTAGCCACATTTCAAGTGCTGATAGCCAGGTATGGCTGGTTGCTACCATACTGGGCAGCATAATTCTAGCTTACTGGTGAGAGTTGTTTCCTAACACAGGTAATCTTTGGGTTGTTTCACCATCATCCCTTGTTTTGCTTTTTATATACTAAATCACTTGTGTAACCAATTCTCCAAGTAAAAACTTCACTGTTGTAAATACTTGAGGTAGTTTCTGTTTGTTTGTTCATTTTTTATTTCAGAATATGGCTAAGCCAAAAGTATTAACCAAAGAAAAAATACATACAGAAGGAATATCAGAGGGTCTGCCCTAGGAGATAGAAAAGGAAGGTCACAAAAGCAAACTTTAGCAGCAAACACCAAAGCACTTTTAGAAGGGAGCAATTGTTGGCAATCAGACTTTTACAATTACAAGAATAACATTACTGGCTGTGCTGAAAAAGGGGTCTCAAACTCTATTAGCAAACAAACACTTGACATTCAATTCTTCCTCCTTTTATTCCCTTGCTCCATTGCTGTAATTCTATGCACACTATGCAATCCTCATTACAATCTGGCTTCTCATGCAGGTCTGTCTACCAGATAAGAAAGCATTAGCTATACAGATTTAAAAATCTGGTCTCTTTGGGACTTTATCCAACCTTTGCATAAAGGTGTCTCCACTCTTTAGCATCTTGCTGCACATGGCAGATCCTGGCAGAAGTTTCCTATATTGCTTTCAGTCAGAGACCTGATCAGGCAGGCCTTAACTCTGTTTTTGGGCCTCCATCAGCTCTCCCTCTATGAAAGAAGAGCTGAGTTCTACTCACCATTGTATGATCATAGAATGCTGGAAGGACTTCTTGTCAACTGGTCCAAACTCATAATTTTTACAAATGGGGAAAGCAAGACCCACGGGGATTAAAAAAAATTGCCCAAGGTCATGCAGCAAGTTAGTAGCAGATTATCTCCAGATTATGACCCATGTTTTCTGCCTCTTGGAAAAGTGCTCTTTATACTGTGTCATATATTAGATTATTACCTTAGATCACGCAATATTGATTTTGTGGTTACAAATAAATTTTAGTAAGTAGGCAAAGTTACAAATACAGAATCCATGAAAGAAGATTGTGTGTGTGTGTATGTGTGTGTGTATAATGTGACATTCAGCCTCTGTGCCAAGCACTTTAGGTGTATTACCCTATTTAATCCTTGGAGTAACTCCATGAGGTAGGTACTAGTTTTATGACAGTGTGCAAATTGAGATTGAGTAACTTTCCCCAGATTTGAAAAGAGTAGAGCCAAAACTTCTGTCTTGGGGTCCCTGAATCCAAAGCCTATGTTCTTAGCCATTATGCTGAAATGCCTCCCTAAATATGGTGCATCCCATGAGCTTTTCTTGACTTCAAAATTGCTTCCTTTTCTGGGTAGAGGTCAAGGGATAGTCTGTATTTCCAAAGCATCACTTTTTTGGGAGTATAATCTAGAGCTGACTTATACTGTCAATCATAGCAGTCTCTCTTTTCACTTAACCTGTATGGCATAAAACACTGACTACCCATGAAATGAATTGGCAAGATGTTCAGCCCAGATATTTAGGTCTGAATTCTTTAATAGGAAGGGTGATCAATGCTATAAGGAATTCTTCTCAATTTAAGGTATGGGCTCCAAAGTTCAAATCCATGAAGTGTTTGGAGTTGTGGAATTGGTTTCCCACCCTCATTGAACCACAAATATCAATTTTAACATGATAGAGAATGTAACATTCTGTTTTAGGAATATCAAAAATACATAATTATAAAAGCTATCACTTATTAAAATCTTATTTAATGATCGAATGAGAACACAATTGACAAGGTACTCACTGCTAATATGTAAATGGTATTGGAAAAGCAATGAATGTTTTCAAAGCTTCAAATATTTTGCTCCTTTCTCTCCACCAAGTGGATCTACAGCTCAGTCCTTGAACAACTTCCAAAATCATCTGCTATTGGCTTATTGATAGTTTTTTAATAGATTCCACAACAAGCATTAGTTTCATGACTGAATATAAAGCTTATAAAACTAAGCAATTGGAATACTTGTCTGCAGCAGCTCAGTGTTATTTCTTTGCTGATTGTTCTGTATTCATCAAATATATTACATGTCAGTTCCAACTGCATGTCAGTTCCAACTGCATGTAAATGGACCATAATAGAATTTAGGAGTATGACATGAACCAATGGCTATTTCCATCCCTCTCCTACTTTCTCAAAAGGGTGTGGTGTCCACTATTTATTGCTTAGAGGGATTTGCCAAGAACAATGGCTACTCAGGCCAGTAGCATTTATTACAGCTACATCTTGAATTGATTAAAAACTCTTTCTCCATGCAATGACTATTTTTACCTGAAGCCAAAGGATGAGTTTTAATAAGGGATTTGATGGAATCATCAGAGAAACAATGATATGGAAAGTGAGAATGAAATGATAGTTGTGCTTATCTTGTCAGTTACAATATGAATACTGAATAGAATTATTCAGGTTTGACTGAACCAAATAGCCAATTTATGACTTAAAGATGGAGATGTCATTTTTTTATCCATTGGAATTTAATATTCAAGAAAAATCTGAATAAATTAATTGACAATAAAAATTGGGAGATTCATTTATTAAGACTGGGCACTCTATGCTTTATTTTCAGTTTGTGGTTGACACAAAATATGAAATGTTCCATTTAGGTACAACTATCAATATTCTGGGACAATTTAAGAAAGTATCAACAGATTTAAAAAGTACTGGTTTTGAGGGGTTGGGGAGGAGAAAGAGTATGTTGGCTATTTTGAAACAGTTTATTCATTCCAGGGAATGGGTAACTGTTGGAGCTGAAATAAATTCCAAAGAAAGAAAAACATCCCAGCTTAATTGACTGAGGAATAGGTATGCTTCAATAATACTAATATGCAGGAAAAGAGATACTTTGGTTACAGATTTCCTAACTACTCAGAATGGTTCCTAACCAGTGACTGGAAGACATATGAATTTAGATGCCAACGAATGGGTGAATGATCAAAACACTGGGAAAAAAACTTGAACTAGGTATATTAAAAATTGTATGTTTTCACCTGTAAAAGAAAACTAGAAATTTTCCAGTTCCTCGTGAATATCTTTCATAAGGAACAGTCTTTCTTGAAAAGCCTAATTATCTAAGGGACTTTGTAAGAAAGGCAGGAAGATTTTGTCCAAAGACCAGTGGGTTAGGGAAAATATGAAGTTGCAATTGATTACTGAATACCAGAGAGCTGGAGTTGCAACAGAGGGACAGGGGACTTTTTAATGAAACATTAAAAATTTAGCTTATACAGTACTCAATGAATGTCCTATGTTTCTAAGTATACATGATCACTTCATACATATGCACTAGTGTTTCAGTTATGGCTTTTTGTTTAGCAATGTCACACGGTAGGATTGATAGGTTACTTATGAATTATCCATCCTAATTCTCTCCTTGAAGATAGAGGGACATGCCATTTTGAGTCCTTGGAAAGGAATGCCTTTAACCAAGGAATAACAAATCTACTTTTAAAAATATTTGGCACCCTTATTCCTATTTTTAAAAATTTTAAATTGATACATAATACTTGTATGTTTTTATGGGGCACATGTGAATTTCGATAAATGCATTGAATGTGTAATGATCAAGTCAGAGTATTTAGGATATCCATCAACTTGAGCATTTATCATTTATTTGTGTTGGGAACACTTTAAATCCTCTCTTCTAGTTATTGTGAAATATGCAATACGTTGTTGTTAACTATAGTTACCTTACCGTGCGATCAAACATTAGAACTTATTTCTTCTACATGACTGTATGGTTGTACCCATTAACCTACCTACCTCTCTTTATTCCCCTCACCCCAGAGGCACCCTTCCAAGCCTATGGTATGTATCATTCTACTCTCCAACCCCATGAGATCCACTTTTTAAGCTCCCATATGAGTGAGAACACGTGATATTTGTTTCTGTGTCTGGCTTATTATACTTAACATAATGACTTCCAGTTCCATCCACGTTGCTGCAAATGACAGGATTTAACTCGTTTTTATGGCTGAATAGTATTCTCTTATGTATATTATATATACCACATTTTTCTTTATTCATTCATCTGTTGATGGACATTAAATTTGATTCCATATATTTGGAATTGTGAACAGTGATGTAATAAACATGTTGTGCAGGTATGTCTTTGACATATTGATTTTCTTTCTCTTGGATAAATATCCAGTAGTGGGGATTGCTGGATTGCATGGCAGTTCCATGGTTAGTTTTTTGAGTAATTGCTATACTGTTTTTCCTAATGCTTGAACTAATTTGCATTCCACTAAAAGCATAGAAAAGTTCTCTTTTCTTCATATCCTTACCAGCATCTGTTATTTTTTGTCTTTTTAATAACAGCCATTCTAACTGCAGTAAAATGGTAACTCATTGTGGTTTTGATTTGCATTACCCTGATGATTAGTGATGTTGAGCATTTTGTCATATACGTGTTGGCCATTTATGTGTCTTCTTTTGAGAAATGTCTATTCATGTTCTTTGCTCACTTTTTAATGGGATTATTTGTTTTTTGCTGTTGAGTTGTTTGTGTACCTTGTAGATTCTGGATATCAGTCCCTTGTTGGATAGTTTGCAAATATTTTCTCTCATTTTACAGATTGTCTGTTCACTCTGTTCGTTGTTTTCTTTGCTGTTCAGAACTTTTCAATTTAATATAGTCCCATTTGTCTATTTTGTTGTTGTTGTTGCTTGTGCTTCTGCAGTCTTGTCCATAAAATCTTTGCCTAGATCAATGTCCTGGAGTGTTTCCCTTATGTTTTCTTCTAGCAGTTCTATGGCTTCAGGTCTATACATTTAAGTCTTTAATCCATTTTGAGTTTATTTTTTTTAATGGTGGGAGACAGGGAATTAGTTTCATTCTTCTCAATACAGATATTTTACTTTCCCAGAACCATTTAATGAAGAAGGCATCCTGTCCCCATTGTATGTTCTTGGCACCTTTGTAAAAAAATCAGTTGACTGTACATATGTGAAGTTATTTCTGAGTTATCTATTCTGTTCCATTTTAATACTTTCACTGCTCTTTCATAATAGTGAGAGCATTCCTCTGAGGAGCTTTAGGCTTGAATTAACTCTTTATAACTAATATTGTTATAATTATTATATTCAATATAAACTTCTCTATGACTCTGTATGTAGAATCAAGTGAAGTACACGCCAGGTACAGTGTAAGAATAAGCATTGGCAAGCTACAGTTCAAATATTTCATAAAAATAAGTGTTAAGGTCTTTGTCTGCTACTCAGAAGGGAAAATACTATTTATAAACAAACTATTAGTTGATCATTAGTTAAATCTTATTTAACCAGCTCACTTTAACCTCATAAAGAGTTTTGATTATAAATTTCTGCATGTGTTCACCATACATTTCTGAAATACATAATGGTACATTCTTACTCTTTAGAGAGACAAAGGTACATTTTTTTGTGCTTTATTTATGTTTTATCTCCAATTACATGACATGCCCTGAATTTGGTACTGGGGTTATCTATGGAAACTCTAGCCTGGTAGAGGAGACAGGGACAGACAGACATTTATAATACAACGTGCTGACAGATGATGTGCTAAGTGCTATGAGAGCACAGAGAAAGGAATATCTAACTGTGCCTACGTTAGATAAGGAGAATGGTCCAGTGGATCAATGAATGCTTGGACTTGGTATTGGAAACCAAATAGGTTGGGCAACTTCAAATAGGAACCATTTAGAAGTCTGTTATACAAAGAGTCCAAGTGATTGGTAAGGATCTGAGGATGACACATAATTGAATTTATTACATGAGAATTTCCATAGTGCTAATGTGTCAAGCCATGATCTAAGCACTTTATAAATATTAACTCATCCTGTATAGCTTATAACATCACTATGAGGGTAAGTAGTATTATAATCATCCTCACTTTATGGATGAGGAGACCAAGTAACAAATACCAAGACTTTTGCTTAAGTTAACAAAGCTCATGAATGATAAGGCTAAAATTTGAACCTAGGCAGTTTGGCTCTAGCCTCCTTCCTCTTAACCACTAGACCACACTGCCTTTTTGTATTCCAGAGTAGGAGTTCATTCTATGACTTGGGTAAATAGGTGAATGGCATTCCATTTATGGAGACTGGGACCATAGAAGGAGCAACAGATGTCTTTCAGACACATGTGGAGCTAATAAGTTCAGTTTTAGGTATGTTGAGTTTCAGATCCTTCTGCTCATTATTTTGCCTAGACCTGAATCACAACAGACAATTGCTGACCGTAGCTGATTATTTCTAGAGCTCTAGAAAGTGGGCTAAGTGTCAGTGTCAGTGCTGGTCTAAAGCTTCTGGGGAACCTGGCAGGGTAAGCTGAAAGCAGTGGCACACCACAGGAGGCAAGACATGTGTACTCACAGTCCTTCTGCCTACTACCCAAATTCCCTTAAGTCAGACCCCAATATGGGGCAAATCACTGAGACCTGTACTACCCTGAGTTTTTTACATAAGTTCGGAAATCTGCAGTTCTTTTCCCCTTTTTGTCTCTCAAATCCACTGCAAAGGTAAAAGACCTTTTACATTTTATTGAGCATGTTTTGAACGGTCATAATCCAGAGGTTACTGAGTTAGGATCATTGTGACAAAAATGTCAAATAAGTAAGCATCTAGAAGATTTCACTTTAATTCATTAAGAGAAAGCAATGAAAATAATATCTACTTAAGAGAACTAAACTCAGCGAAACTTCTGCCCAAACCCTCAGATTCAACTTTCGTTGCTGTCAGCTGGAATTATTCAGAAATATTTAAAAGAGGCAACTCAGTCTATGATGTATCATTTTTCAAGTGCCTTTTATCTGTTGCTTATTGTTAGTTTTATTTTTTCTCACTTGCCAGGGTTTGGAATAGGGTACAAGATAAAACAAATTTTTGAAGCAGGTTTCAAAACTTTGGTGGTTGTTGAATTCCATTCCTTAATATTCTTGTCTTGGGAGAGGAAAGAAATAAAATAATTTCTCAACAAATAGGTAAAGTAAGTCTTGACATTTTGTCCTGTCGTGAAACTAGGGGATGGGACAGGGAAAGGCAAATTGTTTTATATTCGAAGAAGTGTTGTTTGATGTGCAATGGTTCCTCTGGGAATGTCTCTGAATTCATTCTCTGACTCTTAACTCTTCAATGTGCATACAGTTTTCTAAGTTTCCATGATATAACACTCATTCAATAGTTTTCCCATTGTCCTACAGCACAGTGAATTCTCCCTTAATTTCTCCCAGAAGTTCACAAGTCAGGAAGTCAGAAAACCATAGCAGACAAACACTTGTAAGTGTCTGGCAGAGTTTGTAGATTATATTAGGGGCATCTCTCTCCAAGTACGAGCTGTACCCATACAGAATGACAAGCATGTGAAACTACTCAAAACAGTGCTTCTAATACCAACACATGGGTTTGTATTACAGCACTATATTACTATACTTGGAGAGAGTTAGTGACTTTTTCTTTTAGGGACTCAGGATTTATATATCAGACTGCACATAAGTCATCTTTACTAGGATGTCATAGATACTTCAACCTCAACATACCTAGTATCTTCTCTTCAAGACAAATTCTTCCTTGTAGAGTTTCTACTTTAGTTAGTGGCATCATCACGTACCTAAACTAGGAAGCCAAGAGGACCTTCCAACTCCTACATTTCCCTGATTCTCCATACCGATCAACCAGACTTGGCTTTAGGTATGATCTTCTAAACATCTCTCAAATACAATCTCTCTTCTCTATCACCATTGCCACAACTATTGCCTTATTTCAGGTCCATATTACCTATCCTCTGGGCAATTGCAATTACCTTAAAACTAGTCTCAACCACTTGTAGTCTCTTTACCCATCCTACCTATTCTTCCTTCACTAAGCCATAAAAGTGAAATTTCTAAGTCACAATCTTATAATTCCCTTTCTTAACCCCATCTCCCAGTGGCATCTAAATTCTTACATATGAAAGTTCAAGCTCCTCAGTATGGCACCGAAGGCTCTTTATGATCTAGCCCTTTGAAACTGTGCTCTAGTTTTTCTTTATCCTCCAATAGTGAGGTGTCCTGAACCTTCCAAGGCATTTCATGCCTCTGTCCCTATTCAGACTGAGTTAGTGCCTTCACAGTTACTATTTGAGTAACACTAAAAGCATCTATAAAGACCCCATGCAGTACATCCTAAATAGCTGTATGGGGTCTTTATGGATGCTTTGGGTGTTATTCAGGGAATTATCCAGGAGTGCCTCTTATCTAGGTTCCATGACTGTCATGTTACATCTATATTTTCCTTCTCTGCCAAGTTCCTTTGGTTCTCAGTAGAGTTCCATGACCTACTTAGTTTTTTACCTAGTTTCTCTTTAAAGCTTTCCTCTTGTTTTCTCACATCTGGTTCCAAGCAGGAAAGCCCTCAGGCAAGTGATACTCCATCCCTACATCCTATACCAAGTTCCTCATGTTAGATCCCAACAAGAGTCCATCTTGGTGGTGGAATGAGTTTCTGCCTTTGTACAACAATGCTGTCTCCACTCTCTATTAATTACAGATGCCCTTCATTGTCCTTCAAAATCCAGATCAAGCCAGGCATGGTGGGTCATGCCTGTAATCGCAACACTTCGGGAGGCCAAGTTGGGAGATTGCTTGGGCCCAGGAGTACAAGACCAGCTTGGGCAACACAGTGAGACCTTATCTCTACAAAAATTAAAATAAAAATAAATTATCTAGGCATAGTGGCATGTGCCTGTAGTTCCAGCTACTTGGGAGGCTGAGATGGGAGGATCACTTGAGTCTGGGAGGTCAAGGCTACAGTGACCTGTGATCACACCACTGCACTCCAGGAAAGGGCTAGATCCTATCTCAAACAAACAAACAAACAAACATCAGCTCAAATGTCGCCAACTCTGAGAAGCTGTTCTTGTCTGGATTAAGATAGTCATTCTCGTTTATCTGCAGCTGTATTCCTTGTACACATTTGTATTTCATTTATTCCTCTTTATTGGGTGATCTTGGGCAATACTTTCAAGTTTGCTGTACCTGGTCCGTAAAAATAGGATAAACTCTCACCTTTGCTATCATATTGTAGATAGTGTGTACTAAGAGCTGGTGGGAAAAAAAAAAATGCTTCTAACTAGGAATAGAAAACCATGTACACTCCATGGCTATTTTAGAGATCAGAAATAGCATTTCTATAATTGTAAGTTTCAGTTATCCATGTGTAAATAATTGTGGCCCTGAAAAATTGTGGCCCATTGGCATAAATGGGTCCTCAATTTCACAAAATGCCTTACCAAACTTAAATAAAATTAGACAAAGAATGTTACTATTTGTCGACACAGATTATCTTTATACATCACAAGCAGTAAATGAAGTATTTATTCACACACTGGTCTCCTAAAACGAACTTATGAGTTGCCCTCGTTTGGTGAAGTGGTCTCTCATCTCTCCTCCCACGGTAAACTGAAGAGCTTATATTCATGATTTATAGATAGCATGCCTTTGCACAACTACATCCTTATATCAGGTCCTCCTATGTAATTCAAATATCAGGGAATCACACGAGGACAGCCCTAAGAATAATTCTATTCTCTAAATGAAACAGATTCAAACATAAGTTTTCAACCCTTATTAGATCATTCAGCATCCATTGAATGGTCACCAATGACAATCTCCTCATCTTTTTCTCAGTCTTTGTTCTTCTTGCCCTCTTTACACTATTTGTCATTCTTGAAACCCACCTTATTATTTAAAATATTTTCCTCTTGGCTTCTACAATTCTCAGTTCTCTGTTTCAAATCATGCATCTTCTGTTTTTTCATTTCTTCTACCTATGACTGTGGGTGCTTTACTTGCTTTATATCTTGAGCTTCTGCTTTTCCTTCTCTCTATCCTCTCCTCTACACTCGGAAGGGTGGATGACACCAAATCAGTATCTTCGGTCATGAACATCCCAAGACCCAGTTTGGAATTTCTTTCTCTCTGCTGGATATTTCCACAAAGATATGCCAACATCATTACTTTAAAGTCAATACTCTGTATCCAAAGCCAATAATTGCAACCATCTCAAGAATAGATTCTCCTACCTCTGCTAGTGATGCCCCATGTTTCAGTCATACAGATATCTGATTAATGAACAAAAGTTAAAGAAACATTGGAAGTACATTTTTTCCCTCTGGTCACATAGAAGGCAGACAGGATTAGAAGATGTATTTTTCATAACTTTTACTTTACTTTTTGAAATTTCTATCAGCAACAGGGTTAAGCTTATGTACAAGAATATTCAACCTAATAAACAGTTGTAAAAACATGTTTACAGAAAATATGTCTTGGCTTTTTAGCAACAGCAACAGGGTTGAGCTTATGTAGAAGAATATTCAACCTAATAAATAGTTATAAAAACATGTTTAAATAAAATATGTCTTGGCTTTTTCTTCTTTAAGGGGAAAATGAAAATTAGGAGAAATAAGGCACAAAGTTTTGTGCTCTTAGGTTTAGAATAGTATGTTTATACATTCCTTTTTTTTCCTCTCTTTTGCTGTCAACTTATTTATCAGTTAGGAATTCTTGGTTTACTAGGTCTCATTCTTAAGGAATAGCCTTTTGGGTTCCAAGATCTTTAACCAATGCCAATTTATAGATGAAGGTTTTCTAATACAAAGATCTCAAAATTTCAGTTTTACAAAAATTAAAAAAAATAATTTCCCTTGAATCCATACTTGTTAAAACAGTCAGACTCACTCATCATTTTCTCCACGATGCCTAACAATATCCTACAAAGCTACTGTAAGAAGAGAAACTCCTTTGTTGCCCCTGCTGGTAGAGGTGAGTGTTCAGTTCTGCTGCTGCTCCTTAGACCCATGAATATCAGATGTGTAAATAAAACTCACAATTGGCTGAACCTTCTCATCCCATTGTTTAAACCTCACCCATGAGATGATTCAGATTGTGTTTACTCAACTGCAAACTATTTTCTGATCTCAACATAGAAAATTAGTCAAGCCAGTTATTGGGGTTACAAGAAGATATGAAGCTCAGAGAAAGTCTACAGAAAGGAGGTAGAAACAAGCAAGTTCTTTCCAGAATCTCAAAGTTCCATGAAATAAGGCTTTAAATTATGCAAATTAATAGTTTTAGCACTACAAATGTACATGGTCTTAAAATGTTAGCAAAGATGCCAGGGTAACTGTAGAAGGTGATTATAGGTCTGATACAGAAAACTTTATTTTTCCTCCTTTAAAAAAAAAAGTTTTTCCTCCTGTTTTTCTCCTAACAATAAAAACAAAGGGGTCAAAAACATGCCAAAGAATGATGAATTGAAGGAGACAATGCCATTTAGGGATCATTTAAATGTTTGTGTGGTCTTTCTGTTTTAATAATATTCAGATGCTCAACAATTTTTTTTTCTTTCCTTGTAATTTTAAAAATACAGCAGTAAAAGATGTAGGAAGCCATTGGGAAATCTGTCTGATGGTCAGAACTTAAGACATCTACATTTGTTTTCTTCTTCTCTCTACTCCCCCTCGGTTTCTTTTGGTCTCAGGATTCTTTCAACATTTGCATAAAACAAATATTTTACAGTTCAGAGAAATTTTTAGTACAGTTTTCCTGTGCAAATTGCCAGAAAGCCTTGTCTGAGCAAACTGCTCAACCAAAAGTAGCACTATAGAGTGCTCCAGAATGTCAGTTACTATGAGACAAGGTCATCTACATTAAGTCTGTGGTTTCTAATTTCACCTGAAATGGAGTTTGGGGTTGTTTGTTGATTTATTTGTTTTTGTGATTCTGGATCTATATTTTATTTTTAGCCTACGAAAGCATTCAGGGTTGGAAATTTTCTTGTTTCTATCCAAGTAACACATGTGGCTATTTTTCTAAGAACCACTGATGCCGGATCAACTGAAGCAAGTCCATCAATAGTCAATCTCCATTTCAAGTATCAACATAGCTTCTGATAAAGATTATCTGTACATTACTAAACCTCTGCTTCTTATTAAAACTAGGAGTACCACTGAATTACAGATTCAAAAAGCTCCATGGGAGGTTATTTCTTCCATTAACTGTTTGGACACAAGATTAGTCACAGAAGTTTGAGTCACTAGATTATTTGATTTTAATACCTAATGCTATTTATTCATTTTGATTATTTTGTGGATCACCCCACTATGTCTTCATCAGGCATTTGAAACTCCTTAAAGCCTCAGGTATTTGGGTTTTCTAAAGTAAAAATAGCTAAAAGAGGCAATGTGTAGAATCTACTATTTTAAAAAGTAAAACGTTAAAGTTAAGCAAATGTATGTGCTACTGCTCCCAAGTTACTCTTACTAAAGCCATCAGGCCAACTCAGAGACAGGAAGCGTGCAAAGCCTGACACCTAGCAGTTTTCAGTATCCATCCACCAAGTGAGTAGAGGTTGGAATCTCAAATCCTAGAAACGAGGGTCATTTTTCTCCTCCTTAGTTTTTTGAAGTTTAAGAGTTGAAGCAGCCCTGAAAAGTACTGCTTAAGCAAGATAAAGCTATCAGAATTGAACTTTTGATTTATTCTGGGAAACTATACCTAGTTCATCTGAAGTGTTGTGTGAACTGCAGAAAGGTTCCACTGCTTGAAACTTCTCCCATACTGTTGTGCCTTACTACTTAGAAGTGCCCGTGCCCTCTTCAGCTGTGACTCTACTGACCTCAGGACCTCACTGAACAAGGCACGTGGGGACCCTTGCGGGAGCCCTGGTAATGGTGAAATGATCATATTGTTACACTATTTATGGAGCAACAACTTTGTACAGAGAATGACCTGCTTGGCCTCCAGTGCTGAGAATGCTGCTGATGCCACCGTGTAATGGCATCATTGGAAATTAGAACAAAGAACTTCACAGGGGAATAAATATTAATGACTGATGTGACTTTCTTTAAGGAAGAAGAAAATATGCCAGCGTTTATTCCCTCCCACATCATTTCCATAATTTGCTTTTTTACTGTGAATTTAGAGGAAATGTGTGATGCTGGTATTTTGTCTTCCTTGTTTGTTTGATGCTGGGGATTTTATGTGTTGTACACTTTACCCCTCACATTGTGTAATTTGCCTCAAACCTGCAGTGAAAGTCCTTTATTGGCATCTTAGAAAAAAAAAGAAACGTGCTCTATCCAGATAAATATCAGTTGATGAAACTGACTTAACAAATCATGTCCAGAACCAAACAATATTTGTTAAATCCTTCAAATTTTTTATTCTAATATAATTAGTTTGAGAACAAAATACCATACTAAACTGTTTATCCCATGCAATATTTAGGATACACTTAAATACTTAAAAAATGTTATTTATCTGAAATTCAAATTTAACAAGGCAGCCTGTATTTTATCTGGCAATCTTAGCAAGTGGCAAGCAGAACATGTTGCAAGTGGCAAAGAGGGGACTGTGTCAGGGGTGACTGCTGAACATCAGCCCATGTACCATCTTCAATACTCAAATCTTGGTGACTGATTTCCTATCCATGTTGAGATAGATGTTTAAGACCTGTTATTTATCAGTGTATAGACAATCTCATTTCTACAAATGTAAAGAACAACAAAAATACAAGCACCACTCTGAAAAAAAGTGAATCATTTTGTCTCAGTAGAAATAGTTGAAATTATGGTACCTTTCCCTCTGAACATATACGGGACAACTCTTTTAAAAACATGTTAATTTTTATTAAAGTGTTTGTTTTACTTATTTTGAGAAATCAAATAGCAGTAGAGTAATACAGGGGATTACTCTGCTGTAGAAATAGTTGAAATTATGGTGCCTTTCCCTCTGAACATATACGGGACAACTCTTTAAAAAACATGTTAACAAACCCCATCAAAAAGTGGGCAAAGGATATGAACAGATATTTCTCAAAAGAAGACATGCATACAGTGAACAGACACATGAAAAAATGCTCATCATCACTGGCCATCAGAGAAATGCAAATCAAAACCACAATGAGATACCATCTCACACCAGTTAGAATGGCGATCATTAAAAGGTCAGGAAACAACAGGTGCTGGAGAGGATGTGGAGAAATAGGAACACTTTTACACTGTTGGTGGGATTGTAAACTAGTTCAACCATTATGGAAAACAGTATGGCGATTCCTCAAGGATCTAGAACTAGATGTACCATATGACCCAGCCATCCCATTACTGGGTATATACCCAAAGGATTATAAATCATGCTGCTATAAAGACACATGCACACGGATGTTTATTGCGGCACTATTCACAATAGCAACGACTTGGAATCAACCCAAATGTCCATCAGTGACAGACTGGATTAAGAAAATGTGGCACATATACACCATGGAATACTATGCAGCCATAAAAAAGGATGAGTTTGTGTCCTTTGTGGGGACATGGATGCAGCTGGAAACCATCAT